>NC_143577.1:99416706-100016706 GCF_048544385.1 Mastigoproctus giganteus
TTTCTTTTTTTATTTTTTTTTTGGAACTGTGGTCTATGGTGGGAAGGGGAAGTATAGGAAACTGAACGTAAGAAGGATGGACATTGTGGACAGAAGGATTAAAGGACTGAATACTGGGATGGATTGGGAATGTGTCCCATGATGGTTTAACAGGTCAAAGGAAGGAAATGGTTATTCCTTGTCCCCCTGTTTTTTTTTTTTTTTGCACTGCTTGTGTAAATCTGACTGGATGCAATGCCTCCATGAATCCCCTCCTTTTTAGATCTTAATTCACTGCTACGTGTGGGGAGGAATTAATAAGATAAGTAACATATTAGCAACTCTTTCTGTGATGGTGCAGAATGCTATATATTGCTATAGCCAAACTCAACTGAACTCAGGGTAGCGGAAAATGAAAAAGATCTGAGTAAGATGGGGAAAAAAATTCGTATCTGGCACAGTCAGATACGAAGTTCTCTGAGCAGTGCACCCAGGCTGCCAGGGCAGCTCATGAGATTTTGTCAATGACATACAAGAATTCTGCTAATGGGGGGTTTGATATTACGTAGATGGATATGGATGAATTACGTAGATGGATGAATTTAACAACACTCAAAATCATCTTCGCCGTCTCGGCGAAGATGATTTTGAGTGTTGTTAAATTTAGTGTGTGGGGCGTTCACGTTGTATATAGATAGAGTAGGAGAGGAGACAGAAGACTGGGGGGTAAAGATAGAAGTATGGGAGCGATAGAGGAGGTACCCCCAGTTGGTCAGTGAGGCATGCCCATGCCTCACTAGAGAGGAAAGGAGGGGGGGGGTCGGCGTTGGGAGACAAGGTGTCTCCTACCCGCCGTGGTAGGGTTGGAAAGGAATCGAGTCAGGTGCTGGATTCTGATCTCCAACGAGGCTTGGTGGCAGCGAAGCTGCATGTTTCAGGTTCGTGTGGCCCTTTTGCAGATTCAGGTTTCAGTCAATCACAGAGTTGTAGACCATGTCCTTTTATTCTCGTTGGAGGTATGGAATTTGTTGTGGGAATAGTAGCTTGTCCCATTTTATATTGTCGTTATGTTGCTTGTTCTATTCTTAATTGCCTTTTGTTACTTGTTCCTCCTCTACCGTTTTGGTCTGCGGGTCTTTCTGCATTTGTCACTCCATTTAGTTTCCAGTTGGGTTGTTATTTGCTTGTTGGGCCAGTGTGGCTCGGCATCTGTTAAACAGTTTCTGTGCAAATTCAATGAATGCCATATATGGTTCTCTATCGTCCAGGATGAATTGCTCCTGGTCCTTGGGTGAATGTTGTATTCTTGTCACCAGCTGGCAGCGGATGTCGTCCTATTGGTGGCAGTCTAACATTAGGTGCGACCAAGTTTCTGGATCGCCACAAGTACAATTTGGATTTTCAATTATTCCCAGAGTTGTTAGTTTGGCGTTTAAGGCACCCTGTCCTGTGAGTAGGTACGTCACAAACAGACCAGGTGCGTACCAGGTTGGTAATTTAGGTTGGAATCTATCTATATTTGGAAAGAATTTCTTTGTTATCCGACCTTTGATGGAGACATCCCATCGTGCCTGCCACTCCTGCAGCAAGTGAGTCTGGAGTCTTCTTTTTTCCACAATGCAGTTATTTCCTGGATCTCCGTTAAAGTCAAGGTGTGTACAAGCATTTCCTTTAGCGAGCTCGTGGAAGATGCCTCTCCTCACCACCTCTAGGTCTAAGGGGAGGGTTCCAGCGATGACTTGCAAAGCGTGTGTGCTCACTGTGCTACAGGCACGAGTAGCATGATTCTATGTATGGAATCAAGTATTCTTAGGTTTGCAGCTGTACTGGCCTTTTTGTACCAGGCACCAGCTGCGTATGTTGCAATTGGTAAGAAGGCTGCTTTATAATAAAACATCATCGTTTTCTGTTTCAATCCCCAGTCTCTTCGGGCAATTCTGTTTATTAAAGCAGTGAGGTTTCTTATTTTTCTTACGTAGTTTAGGTGCGGTTTGAAGGATAAGCGAGTATCCAAGGACGCCCAGGTATTTGAGCTCTGTCCTGAGCCTTATTGTTCTAGTGCCAATTTTAATTTGGGGTGGTCTGCAGATGTTCAGTGTTCCCTTTAAGAGTATGGAGTTGGCCTTCGTCGGTGAGATTTGTAGTAAATGGTGTGTAGCCCAGTCTTGGAGAATTTGCACAGCGCGGTTTGCCAGTATTTCCAGTTGTGCCCTGGAGTTAGCTTCTATTGTCAGGATGAGGTTGTCTGCGAAGCCTTGTGAGCGGACCCCTACCAGAGCCTTCTTTAGAAACTGGTCCATCAAGATGTTCCACATTTTTGGTCCAAGTACTGACCCCTGTGAGCACCCTATGTATATTTTTTTTCTAATTCTTTGTAGGGAGCTTTTATCTTGATTGCTCTGTCGGTGAGATAACTTTTAAGCACATTGAAGAAGTTGACAGGAAATCCTGCCTCCCGGAGCCGACCCAGGACGCTCGGCCACCATAGGGTGTCGAACGCCCAGGCAAAATCAATTGAGATAGCTAGCACGTATTTTTTTTCGTAGATTCTTGTGCTTGGGCAATTAGGCTTTGGGCTGCATCAACTTTGGATCGACCTGGTATGAATCCGTACTGGTTTGGTGAGTGTTGGTAGTGGAGATTTATTCTGGAAAACAGTAGTCGTTCAAAAAGTTTACTTAGTACTTTGAGTAGTGTGATCGGTCTGTAGGAAGAGGGGGCGCCTCCGTAGCCAGGTGGGCAGGAGCAGCAGTGCGTAGCACAAGCTTTTTGATTACATCGAGGTTCGAGCCCGTGACCACCAAATCATTCCCTGACCTTTCCGTGATCACCACGGAAAGGTCAGGGAATGACCATCGCATATCCCCGGAACAATATAGCCTTAGTTGCTAATGCTCCTAAAAACCAAATAACAAACAACAAATTAGGAAGATGGCTGTTCTGTTGGTTTGTTTGCTGGTAAGTATTATTTTACTTTATCAAAAGAAGCGGCGCAGCAAGAAGGAGGCGAAGCCCCCCTAGTAATTATTAAATTTCTTATTTTGATGCGCCAAGTTTTTTAACAGTTTTTTTTATATAGTTTAGATTTGATGAATATTATTTAAAACATTATAAATATTATTTTTACGAGTAGGGCATTGGTATGCCATTTTAACAAAAATAGAGAAATGGCCATTAGGTGGTCTTTGCACAGGGAACTAAAAATTCTAGCCACTCCACTGTATGTTTCAATGTGACCATTTTACAGTTCCGTATCCGTCACAGTGTTCCATGGCGGAATTGAACTAACATTTCGATGCCGCCGTGAATAAGATACAACACATGTCCACATATGTGTCAATATGAATGGGATAGCAGAGTTTTAGACAGAAAATTACCATCTCTGTCTGAAGCATTAGCATTAGAATTAGCAAAGGCACATGATGCAAGAAAGCAAGCTTATATAGCATCAGCCAAAAAAACAAAACAAAAAAACCTTTATTTCACCCATCCACTCGCTTCAAATGTTTGTCAAGTTCTGCTTTGAATCTGTTTAAGCTATCGACTCTACAACAACAACAACAGATGGAAGTTTGTTTCACAGTCAACCACCCGCTGGCTAAAGGCAAACTTCCGCGCATCTATCCTACAACCGTCTTTCCTCAATTTGAATTTATGCCCTCTCAGGCGATTATTATGAGCAAGAGGAAGAATTCCATCCGCATTGAGCATGCTCGAACCATTCAAGGCTTTATACACCTCAATCAGATCACCTCGCAGGTGCCTAGTCTCCAGACACTGTATTTTGAAAACTTAAGCCTTTCTTCGTAAGAGCACTCCTTTGTTCCATTCACTAATCTTGTCGCCCTTCTCTGTACTCGTTCCAATAGCTCTACATCCTTCTTAAAATGAGGCCTCCAGACGTGTATACAGTACTCAAGGTGTGGCCTGACCATTGCCTTATACAAGAGGATAATCACCTCCTTATCCCTGCTAGAAAAATTCCTGTATATCATTGACAAGACACCATGTAGTACTCTTGCAGACCGTCTACACTGCTCAGAAAACTTCATATCTGCCTGCACAATTACCCCCAGGTCTTTTTCATTCTCTACCACAGTGTGGTACCAGAGAATTGATATGTTACTCTGGGAATATTACTGCTTCCCATATGTAGTACTTTACATTTGTCAATGATAAACTTCATTTGCCACCTATCAGCCCATCTGCTCAACTTTTCTAGATCCTGTTGCTGCAGTGTACTGTCATTAGTGTCATTAACAACCCTGCCACCCTTCGTCAGCCAACTTGTATGACTTGGTCTCAAGCCCGCAACAATGTGTTAGAATTCGTATGAACTTATCTTGACCCTCCCGATAATGTTTGTAATTTGTTAACGTGTCTGTTTTTTATATCTGAGGCCTGTGCTTCCTGTCGCAAATCTATGGAGGTCTTCAATACAGACCAATCGTTAGGATGTAGATAATTTTTTAATTTATCGCGAAGCTTCCTAACCTGGGCAAGGTATTTTTGTTTATTAGAATATCGAGGTTTTAAGGCACGTTTACCGATATTACGCTATGTGGCAAGTGCTAGTTGTTTTATGCCCGATATTTTTTGATTTAAATTTACCGTAGCAAACTTCGGAACGATGGTGTTTTGAAGGCAATATTTTAGAAAAGAAATATGGTAACTTTGGGCCGAGTATCTTAGTGTTAATTTAACGTAATTTTGCACCAAAATTACGTTAACTCGGCATTTTCATCCTTGGCCACCCATGTATATAGCATTATAAAACCCTTTAGACAAGCGATACAATTTAGGATTAAGAACTACGATACATTATTTAATAACCTTAAGGACTGTAGATTTGGCGACAATGACAATTTATTCTCACTAGATGTTACCTCATTATATACGAATGTAAACGTTGAATACACATTAGATATTATTTGGATATGTTAAATAATAACTCGATACGGATTAATTATACGAAACTTCCTATTAAGGAAATTTTTCACTTAATTAAACTGTTAGTCGAGGCCAACTATATCTCCTTTCGAGACAAAGTGTACAAACAAATTTTTGGTTTGCCAATGAGATTGAGCCTGAGCGACTTAATATCGGAGATCTATCTCTCATCGATTGAGCATATACATTTGACGCCTTTTCGACCACGTATCACATACTATGGAAGGTATTTAGACGATGTTCTGGTTATTATCGATACTAGTACTATCCAAGACATTTTACATTCGTTTAATAATATTCATTCCAGACTAAAATTTACATTGGAAAGGGAGGATACGGATACAAAGTCATTAAATTTTCTAAATTTCACGCTTACTCGGGACTCGCATAAAATCCAATTTAACATCTATCGAAAACCTAAACACACCGGTATGCTTCTACATTATAACAGCTATCACCCGTACACCTACAAAAGATCGATTACCTTTAATCAATTTCTAAATGCCTACAAATATTCAACGACGGAATCTGCTTTGGGCTCAAAAATACAAATATTAACCAGCAGATTCTTAAACAGGGGTTATCCTCTTGTAACAATAAATCGAATTAGGGTACATGCTAAGGATAGGATACAAAATACTACAGCAACCAATAATAGTAATATCAAAAAATACTTTATTTCTGTCCCATATGTTGAACAGTGGCACAAACAGCTTAACATATTCTTTAAAGATACCGAATTTAAAATTGTGTCCAGGCCAATACGGAAATTGCACACTATACTGAACAATCGCTCAGTCCTTTCCTTGTTTGCAACACAAATTAATGACTTGGTGATTTCTTGCGGTGATTGCGACTCGTCTTAGCAGGGTTCGACGCGGTTTCCTTTGAATATTCGTGTTAATCAACATGGGCCTCGGTTCGTGCTTCTCGTTCAGCAGTGTCAGAATTAGTCTTTCACGCTTTTAACGAAAAACGTACTTTTTTTATTTAACGAGGCCAGAATACTTGCGTCCAAAGTAATTATACGCGACTGTTAATTGCAGAAACCGTAGAAATTAAATTACACGAAAATTCTGTTAATGTTTGTCGGCCCCATCTGATCTCCGATTCGTGGGCTTTTACGCGCATGCGCGAATACTAATAATCCCTATTTACGGTAATTTTCATTCCTGTGATCACAAGATATGGTCGAAAAGCCTTGCCAGATTCAGGAAGGAAAATCGTTTTGCAATTTTTTTCGTTAAAATTCTTTTAATTAATTTTCCTATTTTTAATTGCGTTAAATTGATTTTTAATTGTGTTAAATTGAGTTTTATTGGGTTAAATTGATTTTTAATTATTTATTAATCTAATGTGAGTTTTTCGATTTTTTCGTTTTAATTTTTGGAGAGTATCATACGGAAGTGTTCTACGTACTGTATTGAGGTAAACTTCTCTGATTATTTTACAAATAATATCGGCGTAAATACACCATAGACAACTCAAAGAAAAACTACGATAGTAGTGTGAAAGGCATAATTTCATTTGTATCTCATTATTTAGCAAATTAATTTTTAATTTTTTTTTTTTTTTTTTCTGTAAGTGTTCTGATTATTGATTGAGGAAAACTATTTTAAGAGCTATTGAGGCCCAGTCAGTATAGTCTTCATATCCCTCCCCTTCCCAACTGATTGGTCTTACTGAATACTACCGGAATAAATTCTAAATAGGTACATAAATTATAAATCGAAGAAATTCTCTTATTTAAATAAATTTTAAATCTTTGAGACAAAGATCTAGAATTTATTTCAATAACATTCATGAATCTGCATAAAGGTTCACTTTTTTGCTAGCCTAAAATTCTTCTTCTTCTTTTTCTTTTCTTTTTTTTTTTTTTTTCCTCTCTCTTCTTTTAATCGAATTTTACCTATTTTAATATATGAAAAAGTACACAAACTGTTATTTGGATAAATTAAATAAAACTTACAATATAACGAAACTGTTTTTTTCCTTCTTCCAGCTGCAAAACCGTTAATGATTAAAAAAAAAAAAATGTTAATCTTGAAATCAGCGTAGCAAACTTAGGAAGGAACAAATTATGACAAAAGTTAGGAAACCCCATTCTACAGGTTTCACTTCTTTGCAGGCCTGTGCAATAACTAATAATTTTCATTAGGATCACTGATTCACTCATACTGTATTCATCACCAGTATCGGCATTTATAAACGCTTTATCTGTTCCTATCCTCGGCTGCCGTAAAATTCTAAAAAAAAAAAAAAAAAAAAAAAAAGAGTCAAATAATAGGGTCGACATTTCCTCCCACTTCATGTCGTTTGGTAGTGCTATAATTAGTTCACCCGTCCGTACTCACGGCTACCTTTTTCCTTGATGACGTCAGGTTATACTGCAGTCTACCAAATTCGTATTGCATTACGTAATGTACTTCTCTTCTTGCACGCCCTCGTTCTCACAGCAAATAGTAAGGTGTACGTGCCGCTTGCCACGATAGGCGTGGAGGCAAGTTCAGAGGAACAGGTGCTCTTCGTTGCGCTTGGCATGGCGACAAAGTAACTCTACCAAGGAAGAAGGTTCATAAAACAACAGAACAGTGGCGACTTTCTTGTAGTTTTGATTTCGTCTTAATGACGACTAGAGACAGTGATGCCGTATTGCATATGTAAACAGTTGATATTCTCAATGGAGTCGTTAATCTTGATACATCCTCATTGAAACGTTTTACCATTCACTGTTTTAATTTCTTTGTAACTATGAACGAGAATATTATAAAATAAGTTTTTTTTTTATGCGTGCATCAGCGACTTAGGCCATATTGCGCCGTATATATTATGTCTGTAAATTGCATGTGTTTTGCCTGTTTGCTTTGAGGAAAATACGAGTTTCCGGGAGTAAAAAAAAAAAACGTGCTACCCTCGCCTGGGATCAACCAACTCATCCACGTTGTGAAAATGGCCCATAAAAATGCCTCACGTCATCGACGAGATTCGAACTCGAGTCTTTTCCACCCAGTGGGGAAGGACGGCTTTTCTACCAACTGTGTTACCCACAAAGGTTCGAAACATATTAGTGCCATTTGTGGAAAAAATAAATAATACCTATTACTAAATAATAAAACCTTTTATTTTAAAGCTAGAGTATATATATATATATATATATATATATATATATATATATATGTTATTTATTGCGTTAGGCGGTCCCATCCAATCTTTGGTAACCCAGCCGTGTATTTACAGGCAGCTAAATACCATTAAAAAAAAAAAAAAAAAAGATAGTTTCTGGAATGTAACACTAAGAAACAAAATATCACTGATGTGTAATGTCACTTCTAGAATATTCCATGTTAGGGTTGCCTTGTACTAGCCATTATTAACTTCCAGTACTAAGTTTAAATTCTGAGAAGCTTTTTTGTGATGACTGTGTCCACTTCAGTAATTTGAAAATGAAATGCACAAGGCATAATTCTTATGGGTTTCGGTAATTAACTATATAGTATCGGTGTAAATACACCATAGTTAACCCATAAATTTGAACTACGTGAGTAGTGTGGAAGGCATCGTTTTAATTGTATCTCATATTGTGGTTGCCTTCACAACGAGGTTGCGGTATTGCACTACTTCAAATAAATAACGCTTCTCTAGTAGAGAAGACTTCTGTTATTTATTTTCAGAGGATACCACCACAAAGACGATCGTTTCGAAGCTATTGGGCATCGTCATCAGTGAAAAACAAAACCACTTCAGTAATGTAATGTTCAGAGATAAGATGTCACATTCTAGAATTTGTCGTCAAGGTAGTGAATACTAGTAGGATGATTGGAAGTTAATTAATATTTAAGTGTCCGTAGATTTACCGTTCGTAACTTGCCGCCATTGTTATACGATACAACATTATATCCCGAACTAGATAGCGTTAGCTTAGTATAGTACAAATCAGTAAATTTATTAATCCTGTTCAACTTCATTGTCACTTAAATTGTACTTTTAATTAAATACATATAACGACTTAGATTTTACGAACGTAACATAATTAATTAATACATAGCTTGATACGGAACTTATATAAAGAAACTCGAAGATAATACTTGACACTTAAAAAATATATATAGATATATAGCGTTACAACTGCGTTGGATAAAAGTTTAGAGTTATAATTTTGTACTGAAATTGAAATTTTATTGAAATTGAATCGGAATCATGACTCAGAGCAGAGCAGCAAAGCAAAAGGCTCAAGCTAAATGGAGTGCTGTGGCTCAGGAGAGAACTGAGGGAGGCAGTTGCCCTCTGAATCACAACCTTTTAAAATGCACTGCTTGCTTGATGTTTGTGGAGCAATCAGGTATGGGACATGATTTTTCCAAGAGGGATGTCTTTATGTGCGCGCGATGTAAGCTGTGTGAGGAAATGAGGCGACAACTCAGCGTTGTAATGGGCCTATATGAGAGCTTGAAGGCCAGGGTGGATGCCCTCCAACGCTCTAAATTGAGGGGCCCATCAAGCTGTCAGCTGCCCACATCAACGCCAGAGCTTGCATTTGATCATCATGCAACACAGCGGCAACCCCCAAGGCAGAATGCGCTGGTCCCACAGGAACTAGCAGTTGTTGGTGACTCTATTGTCAGGGAAACGGGGAACATGCTAGGTAAAAAAGGATGGATGTAACAGGACCAGGGTATGTCTGCCAGGGGCAAAGGTTTGAATGACGTTGTAGAGCAGATATCATCTTTTAAGGGCACAAAAGGTGATATTGTTGTACACGTTGGCACTAATGATATTAAGAGTAGGAGACCGGCAGAATTACCTGACAAGTACAGGCCACTGTTGAAAAAAAGCCGTGAATTAGGGTTGAATTTGAAAGTGTCTGCAATTCTGCCCAGACACGATAGGATGGAGTATATGATGAGAGCCTTGTCGATCAATTCAGCCCTGGAAAGATTGTGCCAGGCTCAAGGGGTAGAATTTTTTTCAGCCTGGTCTGTACTTGTTAACAGGAGAGACTGCTTCTACAGGGATGGGATATACTTAAATAGAAAGGGTGCAAGAATATTTGCTGATGCTATCGAAGCAGTGTTAGGTGGGTCGGAAAACTGCTAGCTTGGGGGGATACACGGACTAATAGATTAACAGTAGCCACTGGCAGAGGTGAAAGTGATTCTTGCACTGCTTCTATTGGAATGAGCAGCAGCCTGGAAAACAAGATGCAGGGTAATTCAGAGCCTGCTGGGAGTCATTGCGGTACAAGTAAACACATGGGTTGCGTTAGGGTAGCTAAGAATAGGAACAGGTGCATGTATACTTGCATGTACACCAATGCTAGGAGTTTGGTAAATAAATTTGATGAATTTAAGGTATTGCTCAGAACATAAAAGGCAGATATTGTTGGGATATCAGAGACGTGGTGTCACGCAGATATAAGGAATACAGAACTGGAATTTGGGGAGTACAATGTGTACAGGAAGGATAAACAAGATCGGAAGGGAGGAGGGGTTATACTATTAGTTAAGAAACGCATAAAATCCAAGGAAGTGAAGCCAGCCGACATCGCTGGACAGTGCAGTGTCCAGTCAGTTTTGTGTGACATAAGCACTGGGGGATGAAAATTGAGAGTAGGAGTGTGTTATAGGCCTAATGACTCTGATGAGTGTAATAAGGAACTGTACAGGGAAATAGAGTGGGCCAATAAATCAGAGAGTTTTATAATGGGGGATTTTAATTTCCCAGATATTGACTGGAATTTGTGGGTTGGTCACTCACACACTAGCAAGGCTTTTGTGGATTTATTGGATGATTGGTTTCTACATCAGCATGTTCAGGAGGCAACTAGAGGGAGTAATACTCTTGATTTGATTATCAGCAGTGATTCTTCATGCATTAAGAATCTGCAGATAAATGAACCACTAGGTGGCAGTGATCACAGTTGCTGAAGTGGAATTTACTCAAAGAGGTAACTACCATAAGGGGTAAAGGGAAGGGTTTTTACTTTCGTAAAGGTGACTGCGGCGGTCTGAGACAGTATTTAAATTGTATACGGTGGGACCAACTGATGATATTACCAACAGCAAATTCAAAATGGGAAGCATTCAAAGAATTTATCTTGGAAGCTTTACATACCAACTAAGAAATATTGTTCAAGGTTTAGGCCTAAATGGATGTCAGATCAACTAATGAGACTTGTGGCAGAGAAGAAAAATGCATGGGATACATATAAATTAATGGATAACATGGAAGCCTATAATAGATATAAGCTGGTCTGTAACCAAGTCACAAAGGAGTTTAAGCAGGCAAAGGCAGATTATGAGAAATCCTTGGCAAAGGATGCAAAGAAAAACAACAAAGAGTTCTTTACCTATGTAAACTCTAGAAGGAAAGGGATGAATCAGATTGGTCCACTGGATATTGATGGTTCAACTGTTGATGATCCTTCTCAGGTGGCTAACAAACTAAATGAGTATTTTGCATCTACATTCACCCATGAGGAGTTATTCAGGGAGGGGAGTGCCAGAGGTGAGTTAAACTCTGGCAGTGACTATATAATATAATTGGACGGGATCTATCCAATTATATTATATAGCAATTACTTCAGTTACTGCCGTTACTTGGCAAGTTTAAATGGTCTCTACTGATTGGCAACAATTTACCTTCCAATATAGCCAGGTATCTATTGGCATTTACGGATCCTTTTATAAATTGCAGGTGACCTACTCCGCGATATGAAATGCATCCCCATATCAGTTGGCTGGTAGGGAATTTCACTGTAGACACCATACAGTCTGGATAGTATTCTTCATCACGTGTACGGCGAGTCATTTATCTCCCATCAGAGCCATGCAGGCTGAATTTCTTCTCATCCGAGAAAATAACTGACTTCCACTGCTCGGGAGTCCATTTGACATGTTCCTTACACCAAATAATCGGGCCTCTTTCATTTTTTATATGAGGAGGGGGTTTCTTCTTAGGACGACGGGCTACAAGTCGAGTTTTGAAGAGGCGTCTTCTGACTGTTACTGCACTTGCTATCACTCCTGTATGTTCTTCTCATTCTCTTTTCAGCTCGGACGAAGAAACTTTACGGTTTTTAAGGCATAAGTGCTTCAAAACGTGGTTTTGTTTTGGCGTAGAGACTCGTTTGCATCCGTTCCTGTTTTTTCTATCAGCAGAACCAGTATCCTTGAGTTTGGAAAGAAATGTACTCACTGTCGACTGACTACAAGACACACTATAAGTAATATGACGGGAAGGACATCCTTCCTCACATAAAGCAAAAATAGCGCTCTTTCTTCGTGGCGTCAACTGCACGTAACTCGCCATCCTGACACAAGCAAGGAATGACTGCAACTCTTGCAGATTGTGCTTATATATCTGAAAGTAACGGCTGATGTAATATTACGTCATCACCTATGCGTGACAATCTTATATGATGCAATCTATAGGCAATATTGCCATATACTTACGTTATTTGGACGACAATTACAATTTTAAGGGGAATGCACTTTCTTTGAACACCTGTGTATATTGATTATAATTTAATTAATTAATTATTAATGAATGTACTCAAGCTTCAATATGAATGTGTTGCAATACTAATAAGCGCTGCATGTATTATTCAATTATAAAATCCTTAGCCATTTATAAAAATTTAAAACTGCAAAATGAAGCTTCACATGAAAATACTTTGACACAGTCAAGCAGAAAATTTAATGGTTTGTTTTTGAGAACATAAAGATAGTTCCAGTATTCAAAACCAGAAGGCCAAAAATTGCTTACTGAGACAATACAGCGTATCTATAGAAAAGTGGAAAGTACCTTTTTTATATTATTGTATTGCAAAAGTTATGTGAAAAAGATAAAGCCAACAGATTCTGCTGGTTATAATTACTGTTATACACTGAGTGATCACTGAATTATGACCACCCGTTGACCACGTGACGTACGAGAGTGGAGTTAGTCGACCTATGTAGCATAGATAAGGTGTCAGTGGTTCAGTACGTAGTGTAAAATTCCGAGTGTGATTGGTAAAAGGAAGGATTTATCGGACTTTGATAAAGGACAGATTGTGGGTGCTCGACGAGCTGGTGCCTCGATGCTCTCGAACGCCCCACCTTAAAGTGTACCAGGACTGGCGTCAAAATGGTCAAACAACGGCAAAACTGCAAAGGTCAACGAAAAGTTGATGTTAGAGGTGAGCGCCGGACGACTCGTACAGGCGAACAGGCGCAGCACTGTTGAAGAGTTGACTACCCAATACAACATGGGCCAACCCGGAACAATATCTGGCATGACCATGCGTCGCACGCATGGGCTATACCAGCATACGATCCCTACGGCATCCTCTCCTAACCGGGCGTCTCCGTAGCCAGGTGGGCAGGAGCTGCAGTGCGTAGCACACGCTTCTTGATTAGACCGGGGTTCGAGCCCGTGACCACCAAATACAGAGGATGCGGAAAGGTCAGGGAATGACCACCGCATATCTCCGGAGCAATATGGCCTTAGTTGCTAATGCTCCTAAAAACCAAATAACAACAACAACAACAACAACCTCTCCTAACCAAGGTTCATCGGCGTAAGAGACGCCTGGTGCAAAGAGCATGCAAGTTGGACGTTAGACGACTGGAAGAAGGTGTACTGGTTGGATGAGTCACGTTATTTACTCCACACCGTGGATGGTCGTGTACGGATTTGGCATCAACAACACGAGGCTCTTCATCCACCATGCATGCTATCAAAAGTGCAGGCCGGTGGAGGCGGTTGTATGGTGTGGGGCATGTTTCACTGGCAGGAACTTGACCTCTGGTGCATGTGGAACAACGTATCAGTGGTCTCCGCTATCGTCAACTGCTTACTGACTGTATACACCCCTCTATGTTACACTTTTTCCCGAATGGCGATGGTGTCTTCCAAGATGACAATGCGCCGAGCCATCGGGCACTTGTTGTGCTGGAATGGTTTGAAGAACACAGTTCTGACTTCCAGCATATCGATTTGTCTCCGAACTCCAACGATATCAATCCCATAGAGCACTTGTGGGACACTATGGAAAGGCATATCAGGCGTCTGGATACACGAGTCACCTCCATACCTGTATTGCTGACCTCATTACACACACAGCTTGGTTGGCCATACCTCCCGAACGCTTCCGACATCTTGTTGAATCAATGGCACGTCGGATAGCTACTGTACTGAGGGCAAAAGGAGGACTTACGAAGTATTAGGTAGGTGGTTATAATTCAGTGATCACTCAGTGTATAATGTTACTATTAAAACTTTGTTGCAACTTCAACAGAGCTTTACTAGTTCGGCTATTTTATGAAATTAACCATAATAAGGCGAAGCTGTAGCCTAGTGGTCAGGCGCGCGGGTGCATAAGTACACGTGCCTTGAGTGACCGGGGTTCAAGCCCGCGATTACTGAATACGGTGCTGTTTCTTGTATTCTGTCTATCTTGTGAACTCCTCTGACAGTTTGGTCGTCCCGGAGTATAAACAGAAAAATTTATTTCTAATGTTATTGCGACTCTCCGCCGTTTTCAAGTATTCAAAAATGTAAGCCCGCCTTCAAGACGAACCCCTTATATGATTAAAAGATTTGAAGAAACAGTACATCTCACGACAGATCACGAACGGAACATCATCTCATTTTACAGGAAAGTGTCGGACTGATAGGGATCTCTATAAAATCACAAGGGCGCATAAAATCTTATCTGCAGATAAGGCTAAGCATGTGGCCTTTGCCCAGTGGGAGCGGAATATAACAGAAAAAGAACCATCTTTGTTGGCAAAATTGTTCTGAACTGATGAAGCACTTTTTCGTTAACTCTGTAGTGATTAATCGTGATTGTTGCATTTGGTTCTCAAATCGCGCCACACTCAAAAGGTGGAGGATGTGTGACATTTTTTTCTGAACTCTCACTTCCAATGGGATGGAAAGTATAACTGTTACAGGACAATGATATAAAACCCTGTTAGAAGAGCAAAATTATGCCACACAATGGCGCCAGTGCTTTAAAGACATAATCTTCGTTCATGATGGAGCGCCGCCACATTGTTCGACCAGTTTTTACTCCACTGCGTGAAACATTTGCACCTGATGAAGTAATTGATAGGAATTTTCCCCCAGTGTTTGGTCTCCACATTTGCAGGACTTGATTCTGCAGATTTTGAGCTGCGATGGTGGTTGGTATTTGAAAGATCGTGTTTCAAAGATAACCCTGTTTCTTTTAGAGTACTTAAAGAACGCTGTTCTTTAAGGACTCAACCGTCTCAATATATTTACTACAACTATGAACAGGTAATAAAGTTTCAATCGTCTCAACAGATTTACTACAATTATGAACAGGTAACCCAGTAATAATGTGTATCACAATAAAACCTTGACCCTCTGATGAAGATTGGAATTATTATTATATTTTTTCTTGTTTCATGTAAAATTTTTTCAATGTAAAAACTCCATTAAATTTTATGCCTGACTGGATAATTTTTTTGAGACTTCGTTTTACAGTTTTTACTTTGTTTTAAAAATATATAAAGACTATAATCACCCTATTTTACAAAACTCATCTCTTAACCGCTTCGTTTATTGCGAAAATTTTGTTTTCTCAATAAACCAAGTTGTGAAATTTTGTGAATTATAGAGAGCCAGTGGCGTAGCTACCATGTAGGCAGGCAAGGAAATTACTTCCGGGCCCTTTAGGGGCCCGGCGTCTTTGACTGTCTCCTGTTTTTGCAATTTTCATTAAGTAGGGCCCCGAACATGTTCTTTTCCTAAAAAGGGTAGCTACGCTACTGTAGGGAGCGTTGGGTAAGTTATGACTTTATTATTAGTAATTAACAATTATAATAAAATTAAAATTTTAAAAATAAATTACTAAAATGAATTACGCTTAAATTAATTATTTCTGATGATTTGGCTAAAATCAATTATTTGGGTACCACTTCTCACTGCTCAGTGGGCGTGATCGTAGAACGAAGTGATTGTATGGTCAAGTTCTGTGATTGGGTGATTATTGTGAAGGCGTTTTTTTTTTTTCCTGATTATTTGTGTGGTCGAGGTTGGGGTGCTTAGCATAGGTAGGGTGTTTATTCCCCCGTCCTGCTGTTTTAAAATCGGAAAACGAGTTCCGGATTTAAAAAACAGCAGCAAGTGTGTGTGGGGGGCAAGTGTGTTGACATATCATATCAACCTAGGACAGTGAGCGGGGAAAGCAGTGAGTGACACCTGCCAATCAGTGCTTTGTTCCTGTCCGTTTGTCGAAATATGGACTAGTACCGAAGATGTGGAGTTTTACCGAGCTTTTTATTGCGTTGATGAAATTTTAAAGATTTTTAGTCGATAAAGCCAACAATGATCAACACGAAATCCTCAATGGAAAGTGCTTAGGTTTGAATTTGTTGTAAAGTTTTGCGATTTTGTTAGGCAGAATTGTGATGACGTTACGTATGCTTTTCCTATGATTTCAGAAAAGCCATTATCGATATTGCACTAAGGGAACGAAAATTAATTAAATAGCTAACATGCAATAATTTTTAAACATTTTGCTAAAATAATATTATACGATCGCAAATACGGTGATTTCAGTGTCGTATACTACTGTTTTTGTTTTTTTTTTTAATTTAAAGATATATCAATATCATACTGACATGAATTAGAATGTTAATTAAGTAACTTCTAAAAATTATTTATACTATAAATTTTGCATTGATGAGAAAATAAAACTTGTTTTAACACTAGATCGTATCTAAGAGAGATTCGAAATTTTTACAAGTACAGTACAGTATTTTGAAATTCAGTTGTTCTCGGGTATTGGAATAATGGGATCGACATCCCGTACGTTTCTGCAAAAAATTGCAGCCCATTGATAACTGCGGCGCTAGTATATCGGCTGCCAAAAGCAGTTACACTGAAGCTGTAAACTTCTCTAGTCACCGTGGGGCTGTATCGAAAGTAAAAAGAAAAATCCTGGGATATAAACGATCCATAAAGAGTGTCATTGATTTTGACTCCATCTACAACTACAGTATATCCATCTACTTGTCTTTACTAGTATTTCAACCATTGCTGCGAAAAAAAAAAAAAAAAACAGAAGAAGAAATAGCAACTTTACCAACGTGGTGTGTGGATTTGCCTATCAGCTGCCTTATCTAGCAATTGACAAATAGAAAAAAAAAAAAACCTTAGCGGTTGCGGATCGCGCAGTCGATTTGTGTTCGCGAAAGTGGGTGTGTATTTTGAAAGTCACCTTCACGTAAGAGGGATGGTGCGTTTCATTGATGTTTCGTCAGTGTTGGAATTCGCTGCATTTCACTCTGGCTGTAAGCCAGCTTTTCTTTTTATTTATTTATTTTTCTGCTTGTTGTTTGCTAACTCTATGATGACCCCATGACTTTTACTTAGTGCTTTATTCCCTGTACTTAACTAATTTTATTATTTTAAAAATAAAAATACTATTTTTTTGTTTCCTAATCCTTATTTTTCCCACTGTGGTTAACTTCTATTGAATATACATGTGGAAATAATCCGCAAAAAACCACTCAGTTAAGGTTATGATGAATTTTAGTTTTTTATTTGTGTTGGGGGGGGTGGGGCAACTCCTTTTGCGTATTCGAGTGGTCAGCGCCATAGATCAGTAGCACATGCGTTTGAGTTGATCCCAATTCGAGCTCATGCGAGTGCTAAATATGGTTAATTATTGTATACTTTTCACAGTATTAGTTGTAAACTCCTCTGATGTCGCTAGAGTATAAACAGACTTTTTTCTTTCTTTTTATTGCATACCTTTCTCCAGTGGTGCTGCTGGATATCAGCTTTTTATTGCTTTGATGAAATTTTAAAAGATTTTTAGTCGATAAACTAGCTGGATATCATCATTCTTCTTTTTCTTGATGATTCTCTCTCTGGGGGTAATTCAAAAACATTTTTTTTTTTTTTTTTTTGCTGGTGCAGCATAAGCCTCAGGCTTCCTTGCACCATATGGCTAATAATAGTAGTAAATTGTTTGAAGTCGTTGCAAAGACGTTTGCTATCTAACTAGGCAGTACTGTATTGTGATGACGGGTTCATTCTTCCTCCCCATGATTTCTACAAAACACATTTATCGATATTGTCCTAAGAAAAATGAAAAATGATGAAATTAGAAATTTAATTATTTAAGTGATCGCCTTGGAGATAGAGGAAGGGCCACGGACGTTACACTGAACAACAAAACGAAAATTTCTTTTTTCTCCTAAAGAGAAATAGGTGATTCTACTAGGAGTATGTGCTGAATTTAAATCTGAGCATGAAAAATTTGTATCATCCACCATTTTCAAGGGAACGGAAATGAATGATTTATTATTATGCGAATAAAATGTTATTGTAATTAATACTGTAACTAATTCATTTTTCTCCTTTATAATTGACATTTAGAGCTCTGATCAGCAAAAGTTCACCAACAAAGGTCGCCGTAGCCTAGTGGTCAGGCGCGCCGGTGCATAAGTACACGTGCCTTGAGTGACCGGGGTTCAAGCCCGTGACTGCTGAATACGGTGCTGTTTCTTGTATTCTGTCTATCTTGTGAACTCCTCTGACCATTTGGTCGTCCCGTAGTATAAAAAGAAAAATAATTAATAATAACACTCAGTCAGCATATTTAGATTCCACTTTCCCTGGTAGGAAGGGTGTAGCTGCCAGTTTGTCAAAATGGCGCTCGGTTGAGAATTTCAGGTTAGGGTCATTCCTGTTTAATATAGTATGTTATCAAACTAATAATTTTTAACAAGGGCTCGGATAATCCACAAAAATTTAACACGGGACTTGCATGAACCCTCCCTAAGCCTCATATAGTACCCCTGCTGGTAGCGACCCCCCCCCCTCATATTGGCTCTAACGTAGCCCAGTGGTCAGGAGCGAGAGTGCATTCCCCGAGTGGACCGGGGTTCAAGCTCGTGACTACTAAATATGATAAATATTTGTATTGACAATTTATTGTAAACTCTACTGACTTGGTTGTCGTGCCGGAGTATAAGCAGAAAATAATAATAATAATAAATTATGCGGCATGTTGTTGAATATTGCTTATGCAACCACTTACATTCGCGGTCATCTCTTTCTTTATGTTTTTATATTAAACATGTTATTTTTACAGTTTTAGTTTTAATGGGTGAGTGCCTGCTTTGTACTACTCATACTGCCCTCTAGTATCTCTTTATTTTCTATTATCAACTTTATTTCTTTCTTTTTGGCGGCAGCTGGTTTTAAGCTTAAGCTTTTGTGTTTTCACAGTTATTGCATTAGGGCAGTGCTTCTCAAACTTTTTTGGATCACTGCCCCCTAAAAAAAAGCCCTTGCCAGGGCTTTTTTCTAGGGTTCACTTTATATTGGTGGGCTAAAAAAAGCCCTTGCCAGGGCTTTTTTCTAGGGTTCACTTTATATTGGTGGGCTAAATAACTGCCAGGGGCTCACATCTGGTGAGTATGGGCTTTGGGTAAGAATGAAGTATGGGTGAGAATGATGATATCCAGCCCAGGGTCCTGAGCCCGATACCATCATTCTTCTCTTTCTTGGTGATTCCCTTCTATTTCTCTCTCTCTCTCTCAGGGTAACTTGGAATTTTTTTTTTTTTTTTTTTTGGCCGGTGCAGCATAAGCCTCGGGCTTCCTTGCACCATATAGCTAATAATAATAATAATAATAATAATATTTGTTTGTTTGCCTCCATAAACGTAAATGCAGCCCTGCAAGTATGTGTGTGAATTATAAAGAAAACTATTTATTGCACTTTATTCCTTCTTCGTAAAAAATTACAACTACATAAATAAAGTCAGTTATAGTAACTTAAATTAAAGTTAATTACATAAATAAGTCACGATATTAACGGAAATAGTTAATTATATTTAATGCGATGGATGAGCTTGGTGGAGATTTATTAGCTTATCAATATTAGGTTTAATATCTGTAAGTAGAAGTCGTAAATCGCCACGTTTAACAACATCCAGACAATTTCTTGGCTTTGTCAGCAATTGAGATACAGCACTGAAATCGGTTTCGACTACGTTGTTGTTGTTTGGTTTTTAGGAGCATTAGCAACTAAGGCCATATTGCTCCGGGATATGCGGTGGTCATTCCCTGACCTTCCCGTATTTGGTGGTGACGGGCTCGAACCCCGGTCTAATCAAGAAGCGTGTGCTACGCACTACTGCTCCTTCCCACCTGGCTATGGAGGCGCCTCGGTTTCGACTAGATATGATGTTGGAAAAGAAATAAGTAATTTTTTTTACAATTCCCCACAATGCAGGATAATGGTCAGGGATTTTCTTTTGTAACCAAAATTCCTGATATGAATTTTGAAATTTTGGCTTCAGTTCAACTTCATTTTGTAACTCAATCAATTCTTCTACAAAACGTTCACTGTCGTCTTTATTTAAAAAAAGATTTATAATCCAATCTGGAATTTTCAAATTAAGGAGATCTTCGAACCTTTCCTGCATATCTCTGTGCAACATTTCTAGATGATTACAAAAAGTTCGAGTTTCATCAGCTATTTTTTTCTCTATTTCCAACAAATTTGGAAATTGATACAATTCACGTCGTCCTACGTTGCGCATAAAAAGCCTTTAATTTTGAAATAAATGCTGAAATTTGAGTTTTCGCCTTAATAAGAGTTACATCTTGTCCTTGTAAATGTAAGTTCATTGAGTTGAATCTAGTAAATAAATCTGCAAGATAAGCAATATCAGTTTTCATTTTCTTGAGGTCATTACTAAGGTCGTTGTTCCTATCTTCAAAAAACTCGAAAATAGTATCAAAGAGTTCATAAAATCTGTTGAGACAGTTGTCTTTTGACAGCCACCGAACCTCGGAGCGAAATAGCAATCGTTCAAAATCTTCACTGTTTTGATCACAAAGCTTTCGAAATATACGATCATTCAAAGAATGTGCTTTAATTTTGTTTATAGCAGTAATAACAGTTTGTAGAGAATTGTGCAGTTGATCACCAGGTTTTTTCGCAACTAAATGCTGATGGTGAATGACACAATGAACAGTAATAATATTTGGAACAGCATTTTTTAAATAAGCTATAAAACCCTTGTAACGGCCAATCATTGATGGGACTCCATCCTCCCCCTGTCGTCCCCTTTCATTCCTATCTCCCCCCATGGATAATTCAAACGCCCCCAGGGGGCGATATCGCCCACTTACTGAAATGCCAATCGTATCAACCGTGATACGATTGGCATTTCAGTAAATGTCTGTTTCTGTCCGTTTTGTAATTTGCATTACGTTCGAAATGCAGTAAAGTTTACAGCTGTTGAATCCAGGGTAAAGTGACCAGATAATTAGTATTCCAATGCGGGATATTGGGGGGAAAGAGACCAGATAATTAGTATTGCAGTGCGGGACATTGGGGGTGGGAAGAGACCAGATAATTAGCATTCCAATGCCCGACATTAGGGGAAAAGAATTATACAACCCCCCTAGGAACAATATACACATTTTTTTTTTTATTTAAAAAAAATATTCACATACAAAATATAAATTAAATACATATACTTCTTTGGGTAATACTCCGGATCCTGGGTACAAGTCCATATTTCGACTAACGGTCAGAAACAATGCAGTGATTGACAGCTGACACTCACTGTTTTTCACGCCCACATGTAACACGCCAAAGTGTTACATGATGTACAGTATTACGATATCACGTAATATCGTAATACATCAAAGCCTAAATAAACATAAAGAGGAAAAACAATACGTTATTAAACTAAGCGAAAATAATTACAAATTTTGAAAAATAAGTTCGTTTTTTTTAATTTAATCTCTTCCGAAATTTCTTAAAAACCTAATCTTTAGTTAAAACATCTTCTCCAGGTGTTTTTTAAATAGGAATCTCTTTTTTTTTTTTATATAAAAACAGCGGCGAGGAGGGGAATAAAAAGCCTAACTAAGATTCCAGATAGCGAGGGGCTCGCCATAATCTTTGATTAGAATATCCGTTACCTCTGTTTTAGGGAACTCCTTTTCCGCTATAAAAACAGCGGCAAGGAGGAGCTTGATCTGAAACCACGCCCGCTGTATTATATCACCAGCGGGCGTGTTTAATACAGTGGGCGTGGTTTAAGACCACGCCCACTTTCCAGATAGCGAGGGCTGGGCATAATCTTTGGTTAGAATATCCGTTACCACTGTTTTCAAATAGAGAAGTCGTTTTCCGCTACAAAAGAGAGGTATGGTGTGTGTTGGGGGGGGGGGAGATAAACCCTAACTAAGACTGCAGATAGCGAGGGCTGGGCATAATCTTTGGATAGAATATTCGTTACCGCTGTTTTTAAATAGGAAGCTGCTTTTCCGCCACAAAAACAGTGGTATGGTTGGGAATAAACACCACGTTCATAATCTTTGGATAGATATTCGTTACCGCTGTTTTTAAATAGGAAACTCCTTTTCCGCTACAAAAACAGTGGTATGGTTGGGAATAAACACCACGTTCACATTTCGCATTCACTCTCTCCATTGGGACTAAACATGGAACAAAAAAAGAAAATAATACGTGACGGCAGCAGAGAGTAATATGCGTAAATGGCACAATAACGAAAGCAGAAAACACCTAACACGACAAGCAAAAGACAGCACAAAATATACTAACAGCACCAGGAAAATGGCGACGAAAAAACCAAACGCACATGTGCAAATGATAACTTCGTACTTCCCTCTAAACCAAACTAAATTCACATCCAATGAAACAATGAGAAGCAAAAATTACGCATTCACAGTAATCACCCAATCACAGAACTCGAGTCTACTATCTCTCCAGTGGGCGTGGTTTAAGACCACACCCTCTGCGCGGAGACAACTTGTGCCCAAATTCTGGAGTATAGCCAAACAAATATAGCCTATATATACAGGGTGTCTCAAAAATATTGGTACAAACGTTTAGGGAAGCAGGTAACATCTAAAGGAATGTGAATCGCATAGGAACCCATAACCGGAAACATCATGGGAAAGTAGTAGTGGCAGAGGCACACGAAGCAGAAATGACACAAGACAGTAATTAGTGGCAAACATTTATTTGACATAATATTAACAATGGAGTACGAGATGGATGCATTTCATGATGATACAACAGATGCTCGGAGGTTTCACCATGAGACGCGATGCATGCGTGACACCGACGCAGCATGGATTGATGGATATGGTCGAACACACCTGGAGTTTCTTTGACACTAGCAGCAGTGCAGACGAGTCTCGCCACGAGATCCATTTCCGTCTCCACAGGCAATTCATACACGATAGATTTGAGCCCCCCCCCCCACAGAAAGAAATCAAGACTTGATAAATCAGGTGAATTTGGGGCCAGGCAACGGGTCCACCACGGCCAATCCATTGACGCCGAAAACGCCGGTTCAAATGGTCACGAACACACTTTCCATAATGGGCAGGCGCCGCGTCATGTTGAAACCAAATGTTGCATCTCACATTTGCTGGAACATCGTCAAGTAACCCTGGTAGAACTTGTTCAAGAAAGATCCGATATTTAGCGGAGTTCATGAGGGATGGTAACAGGTATAAAAAAAAAAAATCAAATTATTATTTTAGTGTTGCCCGTAATTAAATACATTAACCCGTGTTTGTGTCTGTAAATTGCGTATGTTCTATGGTTGATTTGCCTGTTTTGCTGGACAAAAAAACCCCAGTTACTTGGGAGAAAAACCTTGCTATCTACGCCTGAGACCAACTAACTCAGCCACGGAGTGAAAAAAGCCCATTAAAGTTCCTCGCATCATCGACGGGATTCGAACCCAGGCCTTTTCCACCCGGTGCGGGGAGGACGGTGACGATACCACTGTGCTACATGCACAGACATGGTAACAGGTATGGGCCGACTAAGCAGTCACCGACCATACCTGCCCACACATTTATTGCGAAGCGATGTTGTGTCGCATGGGGCACTACATCGCTTCGCAGAATACTGCGAAGTATTCTTCGAAATGTTCATTTGCAGAATACTATCCTATTACTCTCCTAAGCCTTCTAAATAGGTGCCTGACAGAAGGCACCTTTCCAGCATCCTGGAAAACAGTAACCCTGAAATTTATATTGAAAAATCCTGACAAGCCACCACAAATTCCTACCTCCTACCACCCGATTGCCTTGCTCTCTGTAATGGCCAAGTTACAAGACCGCCTGCTCCTTTTTCGCTTAACCGCCAGATATGAAGAACAAAAACTTCCAAGTGACAAGCAATTTGGATTCAAAGCAGGTTGCAGCACAGAAGATGCCATCGACAGATTAATCACTCAAACAACTCACACAGCCTTTAAGTACTCCCTTCATGGTAGACTTCGCTGGGGCCTTTGATCGACTATGGTGGCCCAGTGTTCTTCGTAGGCTTCGGCAATCAAATGTTTCCAACAACCTATACAACAGTTTAAGGTCATATTTAACTGGTAGAAATTTCCAAGTTACCAACAGATTCCAGACATTGACTAGGTACATCGATGGAGGCTGTCCGCAGGGCTCTGTGTTTGGCCCTTTCCTCTGGTCTATTGTCCTGGATGAGTTCCTGGGCATGGGCCTGGGAGATGTTGAGCCCTTGGCGACCCTGGAGAAAATGGCAAATGGAGCACTGGTAAAACTCCAGAACTGGGCAGCCCTGCACAACCTTACCATTTCAGGAGAGAAAACAAAATCACAAGACCACCTACAATAAAATTAAACTTTACACCCATACGGCTGCATACTGAAGTCAAGCTCCTAGGTATCTTCTTAGACTCGGACTTATCTTCCACCACCACCTAAAGTATCTAGCCAACAGAGTTCAAAGGTACAGTGCTATGATAAGGCGGGTCAGCAGGGCAGACTGGGGGCTGAAGCACAAAGCTCTTACTCTCATATACCAAGCGGTATACGTGCCAATTGTGTGTTATGGTGCCTCCATCTGGTACCGAAAAGACATCCTAGCAAGAAATAAATGTAAACTGGATTCAATCAAGAGGTTCGTGCTCCTTTCAATTTGCAGGGCGTGCCACACCGTCAGCACCCCTGCTCTGCAGGTATTAACTGGATATCAGCCACTATACTTAGAAGTGGATAAAAGAGGGCTTTTTTATCATTTAAGGAAGGGAGTTCCAACCCAACTGCTTAATTTTCAACTTGACACCACAAACGGCACCAGGCAAGAAAGACAACGGATAACCCAACATCTACAAGAGATATGGCAACATGACTGGAACACTACAATTGAAAGGGGCCATCACAAAACGATTCCTTCCATCTATAAGTTCAACTCACCCAGAACCTCCACCCTGGTTTTCGCCTGGCCTCCATGTGACCTTTATCATCACCGGCCATGGATCCTTCCAACAGAAACGGTGATTGCCATGGGAATCGAGAATGATCCACGTTGCTACTGCGTCGAAGAGGAGTCCTGGGGGCATCTCACGTATGAGTGCCCCAGCTACGACAATATTAGGCTTAAATTCCTCACTACAATACAGAGAAACCCTCGCAATCAAGAATTCACTCTGCTACTCGAGGAAGATACCTATACGGCATTAACCACCTACGCGCAGGAAACATTTACACTTAGGCGAGCTAAGATTGCAGAACTCAGAGCCCAAGAACTAAACCGGACCGGTGTGGGATAACTCCCCCCCCAAAGAACAACACAGACATGATCATGCGAACCCTAATAGGGTAGGATCTATTGCAGACATCATCCAAGGTGCGGGATGCTGGCACTCCTCGGAGTGCAGGATTTAAAAGTCATCGCAAAACTGAAATCGGTAGGATATACTGCTGGCACCGATCTAGGTGCAGGATCTACAGGCAGTATGCCATTGGCAATTACACAGGGGCACCTGTCCCATGTGACTTTTAAACCCACACCATTTCCTATACTTCGCATAAACTAGGGTGGATTTATTCTCCCCTAACAACTCACCCAAATTCATTCCCTCTCCAATCCTCTCTTCTTCTGTGCCCCTCTTTTTTTTTTTTTTTAATCTGTTACTTTATTTACTTATTTTATTTTTATTATTATTTTTTATTTATTTATTTATTTTAAAATTTATTTATATATATATATATTTTTAATTATTTATTATTTTTTATTATTATTATTATTTTATTTTTTATTTATTTAAAAATTTTTTTATTATTATTTTTTATTTTTTTATTTGGTCTCCTCAGGAAGCTCAGGCAACCCTGGCGGAGGCCAGCCAGAATATAATGGGCAGCCTGGCTCACCTCCCAGTGGTGGTGGCGGGCAACGTAGGGGTCCCCTTAGGGGCACTGCGGCTAAGCAGCCAGAGACAGAACAACAGAACATAGCACTACTCTGTCATAAACCAGGCACCACACTTTTTCTGGATTTTACAGAGATTCTGTAATTCTTCACAAAGTACCATGGTGCAGATGTGGGAAACCACCGGTGGCGCCTTCCACAAAACACTATGCCCCTATGTGCCGGCCGACCGGGCTAGCCGAGTGGGTAAAGTACCTGCCCGTCAACCCAAAGGTCGCGGGTTCGATTCCCGCCTCGGGCTTGGATCAAAGTACTGCAAAAACCTTGGGAGGTGCAATATGGCCACAGAAGCCGATGCGCCAACAACTACCAAATCAAAAAAAAAAAAAAAAAAAAAACTATGTGCCGCATGGGGCCGCACACCGTGTGGGTTGTCCTGAGCCCACACATGAGCATTGTGCTGATTGAATAAGCCTTCCCGAGTGAAATAAGCCTCATCCGTGAACAAAACATAGGCTGGAAAATTCAAGTCTTGAACACTTTCTTGAAGAAACCACTGCACAAAAGCCACACGTGCAGGATGATCTTGGGGGACAGTAACTGAACCCTTTGGAGATAAAAGGGGTGTAAAGAATCGTGGTGCCAGACACGCTGTACACTGCAATAATCCTACTACCAGCAGGTGTGCTGGTGGTAGGATTATTCTGGACGGCATTCAACACACTTTCTTTCTATGGCAGGAATTCGCGTCGAACGTGGTCTGTCCGCTCTACTCCTGTTACCTCTAAATGACCCATAATCGCACAAATTTTGATGCACACGTGCAAACAAACGGTGGTCCGGTACATGTCTGTCTGGGAAGCGTTCTCCATAAATTCGTTGAGCGGCTCGTCCATTGCCCTCTGCTACACTAGGTGCATGTGTGCCAGCTCACAGTTCGTATATCGATGCATGTTCTTGGTGCGGCGACTACTGCTTGAATGAGTAAACCAGAAATTTTCCGTCTCGCGAACTGATGAACAGCGCCGTGTACCGACTTACGGTGACGTTTCCGGTTATGGGTTCCTATGCGATTCACATTCCTTTAGATGTTACCTACCTCCCCTAAACGTATATATATATATATATATATATATATATATATATATATATATATATATATATACTTGTGTGATCGAGACCCGCTAATATTCGTAAAATCAGACAAATGCTATTTTATTGTGATTTTCTCTTGTAGAGAATCTGTCTTCATTTTGAATTTAAAACGATGTTTTGAATTTAGACCAAATAAAAATAGGATAATAAATATAATGTATAGAATATTAAGAAATATTAAAATTTTGTAATATTATATTTTATGTCAGGAAAGGTACCCCTCGTGCTACACTACATGACGAACAGCATGGACATGAACTGAGAAAAATAGTTATTAGAAGGGGGAAAAAAAAAACACTCATTATTATTATTATTAGCTATAGGGTGCAAGGAAGCCTGAGGCTTATGCTGCACCAGCCAAAAAAAAAAAATTTCCGAGTTACCCTGAGAGAGAGAGAGAGTAGAAGGGAATCACCAAGAAAGAGAAGAATGATGATATCCAGCTCAGGACCCTGGGTATGCCAAACCCATACTCACCAGATGTGAGCCCCGGGGGTTACTTATTAGAGGGGTTATGTTTTTAATCGACTTTCATTTTTGTTTAGTGAAAAAAGGTTAAAAAAAATTATTATTATTTTAGGGTTGCCCGTAATTAAATACATTAACCCGTATTTGTGTCTGTAAATTGCGTATGTTCTATGGTCGATTTGCCTGTTTTGCTGGACGAAAAACCCTGCTATTTACGCCTGAGACCGACTAACTCAGCCACGGAGTGAAAAAAGCCCATTAAAGTTCCTCTCGTCATCGACGGGATTCGAACCCAGGCCTTTTCCAAAGGTTAAAAAAGGTGAAAAAGGTTATGTTTTTCCTTGTGAAATAATACTACTAATAAAAATGCATACTTCTTTTAACAATAAAAATAAACGAAATTAAATATATTTTTCCGCTGAGTGAATTTTTCTTAATTAGTATTGCTTTCAGCGTTTCTACGGTCAGTGTTTTTTTTGTTTTTTTTTTTTGTTGACATCAACAACTTATTTACTACCGAAAAAACTCTTTCAGTTGTAACACTGTTTCCCGGAAAACATAATGGAAATGATTTGCATTCTGGCGGCTATATGTCCAATCCAGTACATTTTCCGGGACAGTTTGTAATGCAGGGCAAACGACTGAAATCCGGGACTGTCCCGCATAATCCAGAACAGGACCAGCCTTACAGTTTTGGAGACCCTAGGCAAAAGTTATTTTTGGGGCCTAGACAAAATATTTTTCTATGAGATCTATGAGTTGTAACATTTTTTATATTTTCACTTATTGTATAAAATAAATAATATAGTTAGGACTGAATTTATTAAAAATTTATTGAAAAGTTTTATAAAAAACAATTCTATAATGTAAATGTCAATATAATTAATTTTAAATAGACAGCTTTCTTGCTTTTTTGTTCGAAAATTCTGCGATTATTTCACTATAGTCTAAAGATTGACAAATTTCACTTTCAATTGAAATGACTGATAGGTCTACCAATCTTTTTTGAATCATTGTAGACCTCAGAACTGATTTTATTAATTTTAACTTATAAAAACTACTCTCACCAGAAGCTACTGTCATAGGAATGGTCAATAGAATTCGTAGAGCGATAGAGGTATTTGGCAATACCTCATTCAATCTATTGTTATGTATGTATCTCTAAAGGTGATAATTGTGAAGGTAAAACATTTGACAGGGTCCTAAGCTCAGTAAGAAGATTTTGGCCATCTAAGTCACTCTCAGCTCCGTTTTCTGGATCAGATAAAAACAATTGCAAATGATTACAAAACTTTAGCAGTTCTTCGTCGCTTAAAACTTTTCAACTGTGAATATCAAATAAAAATCCGAATGATTCTTTAAATTTTTCCAGCTCTTGAAATCGTTCAGTAATTAACATTATTGCTTGATCTAACAGTACATTAAAGAATTCTACCTGAAACCGTTTTTTAGGATCACAGATTATTTCATCTTCTGCCTCAAAAGAGAATTGCTTTTTGATACGTCTACATCGGACTGACTCGACAGAAGGGAAAACAGCTTCTTCAGGAGACATTTCTAATTCATTAGCTAATTGTTTGGCTATTCTCTGTGAAGTTTGAAACCCATTTTCCTTATAACATATTAAAGATTCCAAATAGGTGACATTTATGACGCACTGATTGATGTTTCTGAAACAACCGTCGATTTCAAATGCCGAACAGAAGCTCTTTCCCTGGCAAGAGAACTTAAAAGTTTTAAATTTCTCTTGATGCTATGCATTTGGTATGATATTCTAACTCAGGTGAATCTTGTGAGCAAAGTTTTTCAAGGGGAGCACATGCAATTAGAGACAGTGTTGGTACTTTTGGAAAGGACAAAAAATCAAAAGAGAATTGCTTTTTGATACGTCTACATCGGACTGACTCGACAGAAGGGAAAACAGCTTCTTCAGGAGACATTTCTAATTCATTAGCTAATTGTTTGGCTATTCTCTGTGAAGTTTGAAACCCATTTTCCTTATAACATATTAAAAATTTCTTTGTCCTTTCCAAAAGTACCAACACTGTCTCTAATTGCATGTGCTCCCCTTGAAAAACTTTGCTCACAAGATTCACCTGAGTTAGAATATCATACCAAATGCATAGCATCAAGAGAAATTTAAAACTTTTAAGTTCTCTTGCCAGGGAAAGAGCTTCTGTTCGGCATTTGAATTCGACGGTTGTTTCAGAAACATCAATCAGTGCGTCATAAATGTCACCTATTTGGAATCTAAGAGCTTTGACACTTTCAACCCTGCATTCCCATCCTGTTTCCGATAGTTCCTTGATTGTAAGATGTTTTACATGTACTTTTAAAAGATTCCATCTTTGTGTAGATGCCGAAAATAATACGTAGATTTGTTGTATAACACCAAATAATGACTTCGCAGAATTTGATTACCCAGCCATGTCACATAAAATCAAATTCAAATTGTGGCATCCACAAGAAACATAAAATGCCCTCCGATTGATTTTTCTTACTCTTGCTTGTACCCCTTTGTTACAGCCTTTCATATTAAAACCATTATCATAAGCTTGACCGCGACAATCGGAAATTGGTAAACCTAGCTTTTTCAACTTTTCCAAGAAAACTTCTATTAAGACAGATCCCGTTGTCTCATTAACAGGTAAAAATCCTACAAACAGTTCAACGATTTCTACAGATTTCCCAATTATTTCAACGAAACGTATTACTACAGTCATCTGCTCTTGATGACTAACATCCGGAGTGCAGTCTAAAATCACGGAGTAATATTTTGATTTATTTATACTAGCTGTTATTTTTTCTAAGACGTTCTTGCTGATTAGTTGAATAAATTCATTTTGCATTCTTTTACCTATGTAATGATCATGAATTTCAGAATTGTTGATTCTCCGAATGTGTTCACCTAAAACAGGATGAAACTTCGCAACTAATTCCACCAGTCCCAAAAAATTCCTGTTGTTACGAGCATGCAGCTTTCCCTTGCTACCACGGAAAGCCATGTTTTTCTGTGCCAGAAACTGTACGATAGCTAAAATACGTTCTAGTACACCGCGCCAATGTAATTTTTCTTTCGCGATCGATTTTTGAAATTCCTTATCAAGTGTTTGATTTTTGTTTAAACGATTTTCAAACTCAATCCATTTCCTTTGTGACTTGGTGTTTCGTTGCAATTTCATGTTCTCTTATCAGTGTAGAAAGGTTCTTCCAGTCTTTAAATCCAATACTGTACTTGAAAATTTGTTTTTTGAATCAGAAGACAACTTGCAACAGAAGCAAAAAACACAGTCAAGATTTTTAGAATAAACCAGCCAACGACGGTCGATTAATTCACCATTTAAAAGTTTCCGAGTGTAGTATGACACAGAAAAGTGCCTATTATTCTCATCCAGAGGAAAATCAAAGTTAATAACCCTATTTGGACCTTTATCAATCACAAAGACTAGTTGACTATTATTCAGAGGTACTGGCCACATACCACTCCAGTAAAGTGCACATGATTCTGATTTTTCAAACTGAGTTTCTGTTAAGGATGTAGATGGAACTAATGTTATTACTGGTGGTTTTGTAAGTGGAGTTGTTTTCAAGCGTTCTTCAAATCGTGAAGCTTCAATGGTGTTTTTTTCGGATCCAATATCTTCTGTTGTTGCGGGCAAATACTTCAAAATAGCGCCTTTTTGTCTTGAAATCAATGCTTCCTGCAACATTTTTCTCTTTCGTTTCTGTGCACCTGATTCAAACTTTCTTCCTCCGATGTAAGACATTTAAGGGTGTGTTAAATCAAATCAATTAAAAGAATCCTGCAAAGAAAGCATGTTTAATCTAATAAAATTAAAATATACTCTTGTTAAAATTTATATAATAAAAACATTTCATCAAATACCAATGTTTACTTGCAAAAAGTCTTGTTTATAATTATTTTATCCCCTTTTTTATTAAATATTATTGAAATATTTCTTTACTTTTCCTTGCTAATAAACTTAATTCATTTCAAAATCCAGTAAAATTGTTTTAAAACAGGATATTATACGAATATGTTGAATTCCTAACCTTTTTCCGTAATTATTGATTTTATAAGAATATAAATGGTAAATATTCACGTCCAAAAAATTCTATTACAATTTTTTTTAAAGAGATGAGTGATTTTTAGGTAATAATAAACTTAGGAAAAATTTCATTATTAATTACAAGTTATTTTTATTTAAAATAACATTACGAGGAATTTTATAAATATTTTATAAGTTTAGTTTCTTCAAACTGTTCATTGACACCTAGGTTGGTGTTCCTTTCTCCTGAAGGACTTTATTATTAATAAGGAAATTAAATTGATATTCGGACCTTCCCTTAAACTACAAATTGATCTTTCTGGATCTTTCAAGGAGTATCTCGCCACTGATGAATGCGGATTTGTGATTGAAATGTAATTCGATTTATTTAAAAAATTGTGTCTCAAAAAGAAGACCGAATCATTAATTTTATTTTAACCATAAGAATAGCCGTCATTCCTAGATGATTGTATCATCTCGAATTACCAACAGAGCCACATTTACCGTAAGGCGCAAGCTGGGGTCCTCACTCTCGACGGGGCCTCGCTTTAAAGCGCTCAATAACATCTTTATGAAAAACAGTCTAGTTACCAGTGGCGTAACTATCGTTGTGCAGGGGGTGCAATGTACCCGGGCCCATGAAAGGGTAGTTACGCCACTGCTAATTACAGTTTCGGTTAAGATACTTATTCATAGATATTTAATGAATTAATTTATTATGAATTTTTATATAAATGTCGACTTTTACTTTCAATAAATTCAAAAATACCTGTAATTTTTTTAACCGAAATAAATGTCTGAACCAACTGTTTTGAACTGACCTTTTGGGTCCTCATACTGATGTTGCGCTTAAGGCCTCCAAAAGTATAAATGCGGCCCTGATTACCAAAGTACGAAAATTAAACAAAATTTTGTAACATAAAAATTAGATTCATTTACCAAATACTGCTAATAGAGTGGCGTACAAAGCGGTTTTTTTAGAAAAGTTGCCGGGAAGAGAAATTTATCGATGACGAAGAACTCTTAAAACTGTTACCTTTGTCTGGAGAAAATCTCTTACAATAAACGCAAAATGTTGAGGTAAAAGCTCGAAATTCAGTTATTTCAGAAGAATTTGAATTTCTTTACGTCTTTTTAAACCAGTTATCCAAAGACTGATGTATACAAAATGCAAGAAATAGAACTGTCGATGTTATCACAAAGAACAGTAAAATGAGACTGATCATCTGAAACAACCTCTTTTTTCAAGAAGAGTTTGGGAAATATTCTTAGAAATGTATTTCTGAGAAACCCATCTGAAAAAACACACATCTGAAAAGTGTGAAACAATGTATCTGTGACATCCGGAAACTATTAAACGGACTTATCCTCTTACCCTTCATGCGGCGAAAAGGGAAAGGTTCTAAAGAGCCCTTTTTCAAGAAGGGTTTGGGAAATATTCTTAGAAATGTATTTCTGAGAAACCCTTACACAAGCCTTTTGATACATTGTTTCACACATCTGAAAAGTGTGAAACAATGTATCTGTGACATCTGGAAACTATTAAACGGACCTATCCTCCTACCCTTCATGCGGCGAAAAGGGAAAGGTTCTAAAGCGCCCTTAAAGCAACCCGAGATCCTCTCTTTCTCTATACCTACGGTCACCATTTTTGTGAATTTGGAAAGGAGGCAGTAAAACAAACGAGGGAACTTGAGAGAAAAGAAACGTTAGGATTTTTGTGAAAAGAAAGTGTGGCAGAGTTAACAGTAATTCCATTCATCCGAACAGTTATTACTCGGTCATCATTATTCAACCCAAGAACTTGCATTTGCCTCTGTGACTGGGGGCCCCCCCTTGAATTGGAGGCCCTAAGCAGCTGCCTAGCTGACCTATGCCTAAGGCCGGGCCTGATCCAGAACGTCTGGCCACTTTAATCCAGGGCACTCAGATAAGATTGGATGTAGCAGTCATCTGTTTTTTGTTCCTTGCTTTGTTTGTCCTATATATATATATACATGTATATATATATATATATATTTTTTTTTTTTTTTTTTTTGTGGTTGGTTTATCATATGTTAGTGACATTTCACATTTTTTTTGGCCTCAGTGTGGTCAGATGGCGCCAGTCTAAATTTATTATTTAATGGCTTGGCCAATAACTTTGGCTGTATTTGTCCCTACTATTTTCCAAAATTTTTAGTTACATATTTCTATCACTCTCCTGTTTTCGTTATTTGTTTCTTCACTCATTTTCTGCACTTTTTCCTAATTTTTCCCCTCTATATACTTAAAATAAATAAATAAATCTGCAGCCCTTGTCAGCCCTGCAGGATGGAAGCCTCCTCAACAAGTTTTGTGAAGGGAATGGATCGTAATCTGCCACGCTGGTTCATTGTGGGTAGGGCTTACAATACCAAGATTCCAGGATCCCGGTCATTTTTTTCCGGTATTCAAATCCCGGTTTTTCGTTACTAATTTAAAAAATAATTATCCATGATTTATTCACATAAAGGTTATAAAATCGACAACAATAAATCATTAATACTGCTGAATTTGCAAATGAGGGATTGTTATACACAATACAAATGCAACGGAAATGTCATGAAACTGTAAGACAAAATCTTACAAATATATTTCTCTTAGTAAGTATAGTGTGTGTGGAAGTAAAGCACTAAAGGAATAACGAAAACATCATTATGGAAATATTTCCATTTGTGGGAGTAGGCCTGGTAGGGCAATTAAGGAATATGGTGAACAATGGTATGACAGGTGCAGAAGGATTAAAATTAAAAGTTTCTGAAGAATAGTTTAATCCCTCTATTACATCTTTACTTGATTATGCGATATTTAGTGCATTTTGGGAAAGGGTGTGGGTATGGAGCAGTTCAAAGGTATTGTGAACAGGTGATCTAGAGGTAAAAGATGAAAGCGTTTCATTGTGTGGGAAAATATTCTATTTTTCCCACCAAAGGAAGAAGGGTGAGTTTAAAGAATAACACCGTGATTGGGTCAGGTTTAAATTACATAGGGGAGATACGTAAATGCATGCAAACCCCTCTGGGGTTTGCACATAAGCTTGCATATAAAAAAGTAGCACAAGGGGTGATTGTAACTTGCAATCAATTCAATAAATAAATAAATGAGAAGGAAATAAATAAGGTGCTCGCACCAAAAGAGGAGTTTGTGGTTGTTGTTTGGAGGGGTTGCAGACACTTCCAGTGGTAGTTCTGGGTTCAGTTCGGGTCCGGTTCTGGGAGTGTCCAGCTATATAGTGAAGGGTTCCACCGGGCATGTTCCTGTGCTAGAAGTTAATCCTGAAGTTAGATAACAAGTCAGTCAGATAGTGCCCTGGCTTCTACTACTGCTGTGGTAATTTCCTTCAGTATTAACAGAGACCTGTTCTCAAAATCCCAAAATAAAGCAGTACTGGAAGAGCTATACAGCAGAGATGCAGAGTTCAACTAAGAAGAGAGAGAGAGAGAGAGAGAGAGAGACATCGCCACACTCCATGGAAGGAACCCACACAAAGGAATCCCACTGTGAAAGAGAAGGATGGTAAGTCCTCTGAACTGTGTTGTTTTGGAAATGGTACTTAGATAAAATGGGAGATTATTTTAGAGTAAGGTTGAAGAAACACGAGAAATAAGGAAATGTTTAGTATTGAGTTGGTTTATTGGTTGAAGTTGTAAAGAAAATTGATATTGCTAAATTAAGAGACATTACATGGAATTGTTAGCATTAAGTTAGCGACTTATGGATTGCTGTTGTGAAGAGAATTGATGTGATATTGGTGATATAAGAGAAATATGAGGAAGTGATTAAGAGAAATATGAGGAAGTGATTAAGATTGAATTAGTTTAGTGTTTGAAGCTGTAGAGAGAGTTGAGATTGTTAACTGAGAGAAATTTTATGGAAATGATAGCAGGTATTAACATATTAAATGAGAAAAATGAATAGATTAGATGTAAATGAACACCAGTTATGTATTGTAAGTAGATTTGTATGATAAATGACTTTTGTTTTATATTTGTGCCATTGCTCTTGAGAAACTGACAGCTCACATATAATATATATATGATATATAATATATAGTATAATAATATATATAATACTTGTGTGGGGAGGGGAATATCCCTCAGCTCCTGGAAATTCTCATTTTTTAACACAGTCAGGTAGCTTGTGGGAGCTGCTGTACAAAAATCATAACAATGGCACTGAGGCAATGCTAAGGTACAGCGAAATAAAATTTAATAAAAAATAAATAAATAACCCTCCCACAACTTAAATTTGGTTTCCTCACCAAGCTTAAATGTCAGTCCCTTTCTTTTGTTAATACAGGTATAGTGCCTTAAAAAGTCAAAAAGGAAATTTTTTATTTTTGATAAAAAGGAAATAAGATTTTTTGAAGATGAGGGAATAATGGGGGGGGGGGGGGTTAAACTGCAACTCGTCTACGATTATCTCAGTACAAAGCACTAACCAGCACAGAATCCAAAAGGACGTTTCCTGCTGCTAATTAAATATGTACCAAAATTAGATCCAGTTTAAATGATAACACTGTTGAGTTTCTTAAGGGCTCCCTTTATTCGGACTGGTAGTGTGGATGCTTATTTTTATGTTTTTAGAATAACTGTATGTTTAATAATTTTTGCAAGAATATTTATTATTGTAATAAAAGTTGGATTTAAAATGTGAATTCAAGTAATTACTTGTTTTTTCCTTACTTTATTGAACTAAATTGTTGTCAAAATTTATTGCTAAAAATGTTTTTTTGGAATACCAGTATTAATACCGGTATTCCAGTTTCATAAATTAAAAATACAGAAATACCAGCATTAAGATTTTGACCGGTATTGTGAGCCCTAATTGTGGGTTGGTAGATTGGCTGTACTTAGCAATCAAAAGCTTGCACCCAAATGTACTCAACAGAGCATGTGCTATTGCAATATATATAGGAATAGCATTAGCATTAGTGCACGGCTATTCTACAACTGTCTTTCCTCAATTTGAATTTATGTCCCCTAAGGCGACTCATCTAGGCAAGAGGAAGAATCCCATCAGCATTGAGCTTGCTCAAACCATTCAAGACCTTCTACATCTCAATCAGATCATCTCGCATGTGCCTAGTCTCCAGACACTGCAGTTTGCAGAACTTAAGTCTTTCTTTGTAAGAGCAACCCTTTGTTCCATTCACCAATCTCATTGCCCTTCACTGTACTCATTCTAGCAACTCTACATCCTTCCTTTAATGAGCTCTCCAGACCTGTATACAGTACTCAAGGTGTGGCCTGACCATTGCCTTATACAAGGGGATAATCATCTCCTTATCCCTGCTAGAAAAATTCCTGTATATCATAGACAAAACACCATGAGCTACCTTGCAGACAAAACACCATGAGCTACCTTCAGAGAACCTCATATCTAACTGCACAATTACCCCAGGTCCTTTTGATTCTCTACCACCCTCAGTGTAGTACCACACAGTTGAAATGTTATTCTGGGGTTACTGCTACCCATATGCAGCACTTTACATTTGTCAGTGTTAAACTTCAGCCTCTCAGCCCATCTGCTCAACTTTTCTATATCCTATTGCAGTAATGTACTGTCATTAACAACCCTGCCAACTTTCTGTCTGCAAACTTGGACATTAAGCCTAATATACCTTCATCAATATCATTGATAAATACAGAAAACAAGAATGGACCCCTGGGGGACACCACTAATAACATTCCACGAAGAGCAGTGTCCATTGATTAGCACTCTCTGTCTTCTCCTACTCAACCATCCCTTTATCCATAGCAATTTGCCCTTAATACCATACTGCTTCAACTTATACAGTAGTTTTCCCTGTGCAACAGTATCAAAAGCTTTCCTGAAATCCAAGTATATGATATAAAAATTATTTTTTACATCCAGTTCTTTTATGACCTCATTGTAGTATCCAATCAAATTGGTCAGCAAGACTTCCCCTTAACAAACCCATGCTATGTCTAAACTATAACTGCAGTCTTGTCTAGATGATCCTGCAGTGCTTCTTTTACCAGTGACTTCATTAATTTCCCCAGAACAGAAATTACACTAACAGGGCTGTAATTACTTGTGTCACCCTTTGATCTCCCTTTGTGAATTGGGGTCACATTATACATCTCCATTCCATGGGGACCTCCTCCAAGGAATCTCTCATAATTATGGCTAAGGGTTTGCTTACTTCCTTTGCTGCCTCCTTTAATATAAATGGATAGATCCCATCCATCCCAGGAGCCTTTCTTATGTTTAATTTCAACAATTTATTCTCCACTTTGCTCTCAGTATTACAAAATCATTTAGCTCCTTGCAAGCGTTTAATAAACGGCTGGCATTCCCCTCCATGCATAACTCCTCATGTGTGAGGAGTTATACAGGGAGGGTAAATGCCAGCAGAATGTAGATGCAAAATACTTATTCAATTTGTCAGCTACCTGAGCAGGGTCCTCAACAGTGAAACCATTGATATTAAATGGACCAATCTGATTCATCCCCTTCTTTCTAGAGTTTATATAAGTAAAAAAAAATAATAATAATAATAAATTATTATTATTATTAGCTACATGGTGCAAGGAAGCCTGAGGCTTATGCTGCACTAGCCAAAAAAAAAAAAAAAAAGAAAAAAGAAATCACGAGTTACCCTGAGAGAGAGAGAGTGAGTCAAAAGTAGAAGGGATTCACCAAGAAAGAGAAGAATGATGATATCCAGGACCCTGGGTGTGCCAAGCCCATACTCACGAGATGTGAGCCCCCTGGGGTTTTTTGCTGTTTTTCTTTGCATCCTTTCCAAAGATTTCTCGTAATCTGCCTTCACCTGCCTAGCCTCCTTTGTGACTTGATTCTTATATCTACCATAGCCTTCTGTGTCACCTGATAATTTATATGCATCCTATGCATTTTTCTTCTCTGCCACAAGTTTCATTAGTTAATCTTGACCTCCATTTAGGCCTAAATCTTCAACAGTATTTCTTAGTTGGGCAAAAAGCCTTGTAGATTCCAAGATTTCTTCATTGAATGTTTACTATTTAGAATTTGTGGTGAAGGTAAAGAAAGCCAACACGAGAACCATGGGAAGCTTTAGTAAATTTATACCGGGCAAATTCTTTTCCTACTACCACAGTTTCTCTCTGCATTCTCGGTAAACAGATGGTGCGTGTTATCGGTAATGGCAATAGAAGTCAATAATGATGTATTGATTAGTGTTTTCTCATTATTAAAAGCAGGTTATTGGAGTTCATGAGTGTAAAGCCTTCTTGGCTGAAATTTACTTATAGATACACCCTCCAGACTACCTTAGTCTTAGGGCGTTTATCTCCCCTTCCTGCTGTTTTAAAATAGGAAAACAACTTCTACAAACGGTGCATGTTATCGGTAGTGGCAGTAGAAGTCGTTTTCCTATCAAGTTAAAACAGCTGGAAAGGGGGATAAACACCCTAAGACTGATGTATTCTGGAGGTATACTCGTAAGTAAAATTTCAGCCCACTCATGAACTCCAATAATCTGCTGTTAATAAAGAGAAAGAACTAATCAATACATCGTTATCAACTTCTACTGCCACTACCGATAACATGCACCATCTGTTTACAGAGAATGCAGGGAGAAACTATCGTAGTGGGAAACGAGTTTGCTCAGTATAAGTTTACTGAAGTTTCCTGTAGTTCTTGTGTTCGCTTTCTTTACCTTAGCCGAATTTGCTATTGGTAACATCATCAGTTGGTCCCACTGTATAAACTTTAAAAACTGTCTCAGATCATCATAGTCACCTTTACAAAAGCAAAACCTACCTTTTACCCCTGACGGTAGTTAGATCTTTGAGTAAATCCCACATCAGCACACTATGATCACTGCCACCTAGTGGTTAGATTCTTAATGCATGAAGAATCACTACCGATAAACAGATCCAGAGTATTACTCCCTGTGGTTTCCTCTAGAACATGCTGCTGTAGAAACAATCATCCAGTAAATCCACAAAAGCCTTACTAGTGTGCGACAAGTTTCCAGTCAATATCTGGAAATTAAAAATCCCCATTATAAGACAGTCTGATTTACTGAAATAATGTACAATTGTACATTATATTCATCAGAGTCATTAGCCTATAACACACACACACTGTCAATTTTGCTTTCCCAGTGTTTTCCAATTCTGTCACATCAAACTGACTCAACATTGCAGTATCCATTTATGTCAACTGGATGCACTACCCTAGATTTTGTGTTTGTTAATTAACAGCATGATCCCTACTTCACTGCTATCCTGTACTCCCCAAATTCCAATTCTGCATTCCTTATATCTATGTAACACCACGTCTCTGATATCCGAACAATATCTACCTTTGATGTTTTTACGAGCACCTCAAATTCATCAAATTTATTTACCAAGCTGCTGGCATTGGTGTACACACAATTATACATGCACCTGTTCTTATTCTTAGCTACCCTAACACAGCCCACATATTTACTTTTTCCACAATGACTCCCAGTAGTCCCAGAAATCCCCAGCAACTTGTTTTCAGGCTGCTGCTCATTCTAGTAGAAGCAGTGCAAGAATCACTTTCACCTCTGCCAGTGGCTACTGTTAACCTATCCATCTCTGTATTCCCTTCAAGCTAGCAGTCTTCTGACCCAACTAATACTGCCTTCATAGCATCAGCAAATATTCTTGGATCCTTTCTATTTAAGTGTGTCCCATTCCTGTAGAAGCAGTCTCTCCTCTTAACAAGCATAGGCTGAGAAAAATTCTACCCCATGAGCCTTGTGCAATCTCTCTGGGGCAGAATTGATTTACATGGCTCTCATCGTATAGTCCCTCCTATGGTGTCTGGGCAGAATTGCAGACACTTTCAAATTCAACCCTAACTCTTGGTTTTTTTTCAACATTGAACTGTACTTGTTAAGTAATTCCGTCATTCTTTACTCTTAATGTCATTAGTGCCAATGTGTACAACAATATCACCTTTTGTGCCCTTAAATGATGATATCTGCTGTACAACATCATCAACTTTTGCTCCTGGCAGACACCCTGGTCCTGTTCCAGTTGTCCTTTTTGCACAATATATTCCACGTTTCCCTGACAATAGAGTCACTGACAACTAGTTCCTGTGAGACCAGCACATTCTGCCATGGGATCGATCGCCACTGTGCTGCCTGATGATCAAGTGCAAGCTCTTGCATTGATGTGGGCAGCTGAGAGCCTGATGGGTTCCCCAATTTAATCCTTCAAGGGCATCTACCCTATTCTTCAAGACCTCATAAAGGTCCATAACAACACCGAGTTGCCTCCTAACTTCTTCACACGCCTTACATTGAGCCCACACAAAGACATCCCACTTGGCAATATCATGTTCTGTTCTGTTCCTGATAGCTCCAAAAACTTCAAACAAGCAGTACATTTCAAAAGGCTGTGATCCATAGGAAAACCAACCCCCTCAATTCTCCCCCAAGCCACAGCACTCCCACTACCTTGAGCCTTTTGCTTTGCTGCATGATTTTAGGCATGATTTCAATTCAGTTTCAATCAATTAAAAATATTAAACTAAAATATTATGCTAAACTTATATTTCATTGCAGTAATAACACTGTGTATATATATATATATATATATATATATATATATATATATATATTTTTTTTTCAGTATTGAATGTTAGCTTCTACTGAGTTAACGTTATATGATTTCGTATCTTCTATCAAGTTTGTTATATATATATACGGTAGAACCCCATTAATCCAGACCCTGATGATGCGGACTTTCTGTTAATCCGGACTGGATTTTCAGTCTGGGAAAAAATTCTATCGAAAAAAAAAAAAAATTACTGTTCACTGATATTTTGGAGGGGGTTTAAAAATTTAAAACAGCTAAAAAGATATGCAATGAATAACAAAGAACACAAATTGCAACTAACACGATATGTGCAAGTGAGAACGGAGTAAGAAGTTACGAAACTTAAAAAATAGGAATAAAGAGAACATTCTGAAAATTTATTTGTTTTTGATATGATTGAAGATTTCATGGAAGGGGAAACACATTTCACCATAATAACGTAAAAACTCACAGAATACCAGCTGTCGGTATTATCGCAAATTCAATAAGATCGTCTTTACTATCCGTTTATAATATGATAATGCACTGACAGAAAAGCCTAATAAACAGGAGACTGCTGATTGTTTTATGGTTGTCACAACCATAAAACAATAAAAATCCAACCGGACCACATAGTATGGTTGGAGACAGTCGTAGGGTAGTAGTAGTGGCATGTGATACAAGAAAACAAGTGTATGAGCTTATGCAGCATCAGCGAAAAAAAAAAAAAAAAATCACACCATTCCCTCCATATGCCTGTCCAGTTCCTCCTTAAATTTATTCAACCTATCAACTTCCACAACGACAGATGGAAGTTTGTTCCAGCAATTAACCACCTGCTGGCTAAAGGCAAATTTCCGTACATCTATTCTACATCTGTCTTTTCTTAATTTGAATTTATGCCCCCTTAGGTTCGTAATCTGAACAAGTGGAAGGATCCCATTAGAATTCAGAATGCTTGGCGTCTCTGTAGCCAGGTGGGAAGGAGCAGCAGTGCGTAACACACGCTTCTTGATTAGACCGGGGTTCGAGCCCATCACCACCAAATACGGAGGATGCGGAAAGGTCAGGGAATGACCACCGCATATCTCGGAGCAATATGGCCTTAGTTACTAATGCTCCTAAAAAAAAAAAAACCAAATAAATAACAATTAGCGTGTTCAATCCATTCAAGGCCTTATACACTTCAATCAGATCACCGCGCAGGTGCCTAGTCTCCAGCTACTGCAATTTGCAGAACTTCAGCCTCTCTTGGTAAGAGGATTCCTTCATTCCCCTCACCAATCTTGTTGCCCTTCTCTGTACACGCTCAAGTAAATCTACATCCTTCCTAAAATTAAGCCTCCAGACCTGTACGCAGTACTCAAGGCATGGCCTGACCATTGCCTTATACAGAGGGATAATCACCTCCTTTTCCCTGTTAGAAAAATTCCTATATATCATTGACAAAATCCCATGACCTGCCCTGGCAGCCTGTCTCCATTGCTCAGAAAACTTCATATCTGACTGCACAATTACTCCCAGGTCTTTTTCATTTTCTATCACCTTAAGTGTAGTACCACACCGTTGGTACGTTTCTCTGGGGTTACTTCTACCCATATGCAGTACTTTGTATTTGTCAATGTTAAACTTCAGTTGCCACTTCTTAGCCCATCTGCCCAAATTATCCAGATCCTGTTGCAGTAGCACACTGCCATTACTGTCATTAACAACCCTGCCAACCTTTGTATCATCTGCAAACTTCAACATTAAGCCTGATATACCTTCATCAATATCATTGATGAAGGTATATCATCAATTCACCTATTCAATTGACAGCTGCAGTTAGCATTGGCCATGCGTACACCTTACCTCAGTTCTTTAGTGTGTTTTTATTTATTTTATTTATTTGTGGTTTTGGGTTAACAGAAGATGTTAACAAAAAGAAAGAGCGTTACCGTGTTGATGGAACAAAAACTGAACATGCTTTTTCACATTGATAAGGGAGAAAGTTTAAAAAAGATCGCTCTCAATATAGGCGTGGCAAAACAAACTGTTTCCAATTGACAAAAATAGGAAAGCAATCAAAAACTTTTTTGTAAAAATGGTGGCCAAAGACAGCTTAGGAAATACCATTAAGCAGGCAAAAAATTAAAACTTGGATGAAGCCTTATACATTTGGTTTTGTCAGGAATGAGAGCAAGGGGTTCTTCTTTCAGCCTAATCCTTCAATCAAGGGCTGTTAGTCTTAACGGAAAGTTAGAAGGTCTTTTACTGCAGGTTTGAGGTGGTTATCAAGGTGGAAGGAGCGTCATGGAATCCGACAGCTTAGAATTACAGGTGAAAGTCGTTCTGGTGATTGTGTTGCAAGCGAAGAATTTTAAAGTATAGTTTCTCAAGTTTATTAGTGAAGAAAATTTAATTCCATCCCAAATTTTTAATGCTGATGAGGCTGGTTTATTTTTCAAAATGTTACTCAAAAAAACACTTGCCTCAAAACTTGACTCTTCAGCTAAAGGTTGTTGTTGTTTTGGTTTTTAGGAGCATTAGCAACTAAGGCCATATTGCTCCGGGATATGCGGTGGTCATTCCCTGACCTTTCCGCATCCTCCATATTTGGTGGTGACGGGCTCGAACCCCGGTCTAATCAAGAAGCGTGTGCTACGCACTGCTGCTCCTTCCCACCTGGCTACGGAGGCGCCAAATTCAGCTAAAGGACATAAATTGAGTAAGGAAAGAGTGACATTGCTTTTTTGCAGTAATGCGTCTGGGAATTTAAAGTTACCACTGTTAGTCATAGGAAAATCTGTTAAGACCGTGCTCTTAAAAATGTGAACTTAAATGCCCTCCCAGCTAAGCTAAGTATACGTCACAAAAATCAGCTTGGATGAGCTCAGTTCTTTTTAAAGATTGGTTTTTCATCTCATTTGTTCCCTTAGTTAAAAAATATTTAAGGGATCAAGGACTGGAAAAAAAAGCAGTTTTATTTATTGATAATGCTCCAACCCACCCAGCAGAAAAACAACTGAAATCTGGCAACATCTTTGTAAAATTTTTGCCACCCAACATTACTGCACTATTACAGCCTATGGATCAAGGAGTTATAGAGGTTGTAAAGTGACAGTACAGAAAGAACTTGATAATCTCACTGTTAGAACAACAAGAGGTGCTTGAAGAAAAATCAAACTTTATGGACCTTCTTAAAAATATCAACATAAAGACAGTCATTTATTTTTCTGCTGCAGCTTGGGATGAAACTGACAAGACTACCCTTATCAAATGCTGGAAAAAACTTTGGCCCGATGTTCCAGTGGAAAGATCTGAGGAGTAAATGGATATTTCTTTGATCCTGAGGATGATAATGATTTTGTTCAGTTATTCTTCTGACTTCAAGGTCAGAAGCTCAACTGGTGAGCTTCTGGCCTTGAAGCGGTTGCGAGATTGTGTAGCCTGAAAGCGAGTTTCAAAATTAAAGCCAAAAATCATTGAGGACTATTTCAAGTAAACTTCTTGAAAATACTTTTTTGTGCTTAATTTTGTGTAATATAATGTTGTACATTAAAACTTGATTGCTTTGTACAGTATTTTGTTTACTTACCATATTCTTTTACTTTTTATAATTTTTACTTTAAAATATTGTTTTATTAATTTAATATAAAAAACAATTTAGTTAAAATTTTGTTATTTAGTAACTTTAAATAAAAACTGATACGTGAAAAGATAGCTTCCGGTTAATCCAGACTTTCACTAATCCAGACCGAGTGTGGATCCCGTTAATCTGCCAAGTCCGGATTAACGGGGTTCTACTGCATATATATATATATATATATATATATGCACACGGAATATGGTGTGCGTGTATATATATATATATATATATATATATATATATAAATAGGTCTTTGCGAGCAAATGATAGTCAGAGCTAGCACCGGCCCTGTTTCATCCTGATTGGAAGATCTATTCCTTTACATAATTTTCTTTCTGATTTAAAACCAGCGGTAAAGGGGGGGGGGGGAATAATTTCTTGATTTTAAACTAGCACAAAAAGGGGGGAACTTGTTTCCCAATAAATGGTTTGTCTTCTCCCCATTACCATAGGTTTTAAATCAGGAATCAGAATTATGCGAAGGAATAGAACGTCTAATCACCACGAAGCAGTAGGAGGAGCTAAGCTTATCCATTGCTCCCTGTTGCAAAGATCCATGGGTAAGAGTCTCTTACTGAAGTTTTACCAACATTTTTTATCCAGCAAAAATTCCCTCTTTTCCTGGAGATAATGATCATACAACTCTCACCAGAGATAAAAGGCAGCCCTACATGTTCAAACCAAGAATTGAAACTTGCAGTTAACACTTTGGCCTTAGGTTGCATGTACAATGAAGCAATTAAGTGACCAAGGTATAATACAGTATAAAAATAAATTTTTAGTATATCAACATATAAATTAAATTAGTATTAAATATTGACTTGTTGTGATATATTGCTGGTATTGATATTTGGTTTTCGATTATATGACAGATATATCAATTTTATTTTGTTAACAGGAGAGACTGGCAAATGAAGTTTAACATTGACAAATGTAAAGTACTACATATGGGAAACAGCAACCCCAGAACAACATATCAACTCTGTGGTACTACACTGACAGTGGTAGAGAATGAAAGGGACCTAGGGGTGGTTGTGCAGGCAGATATGAAGTTCTCTGAGCAATGCAGACGGGCTGCAAGAGTAGCTCATTGTGTATTGTCAATGATATATAGGAATTTTTCTAGCAGGGATAAGGAGGTGATTATTCCCTTGTATAAGGCAATGGTCAGGCCACACCTAGAGTACTGTATACAGGCCTGGAGGCCTCATTTCAAGAAGGATGTAGAGCTGCTGGAACGAGTACAGAGAAGGGCAACAAGATTAGTGAATGGAACAAAGGAGTGCTCTTACGAAGAAAGGCTTAAGTTTTGCAAATTACAGTGTCTGGAGACTAGGCACCGGCGAGGTGATCTGATAGAGGTGTATAAAGCCTTGAATGATTTGAGCATGCTCAATGCTGATGGGATACTTCCTCTTGCTCAGAATAATCACCTGAGAGGGCATAAATTCAAATTGAGGAAAGACAGATGTAGGATAGATGTGTGGAAATTTGCCTTTAACCAGCGGGTAGTTGGTTGGTGGAACAGACTTCCATCCCTTGTCGTGGAAGTTTAAATAAGTTTAAGGCTCAGCTGGACAGGTATTTCGAAGGAACAGAGGGGTGAAGTGGAAGTGGTTATTTTTTTTTTATTTATTTATTTATTTTTTTTTTTTTTGGCTGATGCTGCATAAGCTTGCTTTCTTGCATCAAATGCCTCTACTAATGCTAATGCTAAATTTTTACTTTTATTATTTTTATGCCATTGCTATCTTCAACCAGTGCCATTTGATATCTTCAGCATGGCAGGATTACCTCCTGCTGTTTAAACCTACTGTGAGGTTTTTAAAGTGATAACCAAAGTGGATTTTTTTTTGGGACTGGTGATTGAAGTTTCACTGCATATGTGAAAAATTGAAGCAGGAAAATAACGGACGGTCTGATATTTTCATGCTTCCACTGTCACACTTGAAGTGAAAGAACCTCACCTTGGTAATCCCTTTAGAGACCTCAGGAGTAGGTTTAAACTCTGGGGTGGGCTGTCCATAAGACTACTGGGAAAATCTCAGTGGGGCAGAGGCCGGAGGCTGGTGTAATTTTCAATATCATACTCTGACCCCTGATACATTCTATTTGTTTTCCCTGGTAAAAATTTTTGACCCAGTCCACCCCTGATTAAACTACTACACTGATGCTTCCACTCATGCTTCTACTGTCACACTTGAAGTGAAAGAACCTCACCTTGGTAATCCCTTTAGAGACCTCAGGAGTAGGTTTAAACTCTGGGGTGGACTGTCCATAAGACTACTGGGAAAATCTCAGTGGGGCAGAGGCCGGAGGCTAGTGTAATTTTCAATATCATACTCTGACCCCTGATACATTCTATTTGTTTTCCCCGGTAAAAATTTTTGACCCAGTCCACCCCTGATTAAACTACTACACTGATCTAATCCTGCCATGCTAAAGATGGCAAATGGCTTTGCTTGGAAGTAGGGTTGGTAAAAAATAATAAACACAAAATCGATCATATAATAATCAAAAACTATATATTGCAACCAGTATGTTGATATTTAACATATATCAATATATTGAAAATTTATTTGTCAAACAAAATCACTTAATTGCTTTAGGGTATGTGCACCTTAACTGGGATGAAAGTGTTAATCACAAGTTTGAACTCTTCCTTTCAGTTGGTAGGGCAGCCGTAACTCCGCCACTTTGTGAAAACATCGATGAAAGTTCCTCCTGCTAAGACCGAACTCATACCCAGGTCTTTCCCATATACAGTATATATATATACTTTTTTAAAATTAATTAATTAATTTTTTTTTTTTTATCAGTTCCTTAACATCATACCAATGGGAAATAATCTTTTTTTTAAACATACACTGGACAGAAGAGCAAAATCGAATGGAAATCTGTATGCTGGAAATGATTCTACAAGTAGCAAATGATTATGGATTAGCTTGTTTGAAAATTACAGCTTCATATTAAAACAGAAAATCTTCTAAACAAAATGGGATCTAATGAATAATATGGTGACTAGTAGTTACGAATAGGATTACTGGTAAAATGTATTTTGTGATTTTTGGTTCTTCTAGTTAATGTTTTCTTATATGAAAGCCGATACTTGTTCATGGATTATGATTTTTGTTTCCTACATTTTACTGCTTGATGACATTGATAATTTTTATGAGTAGATTTTGAAAATAATTCTTAAAATTGCACATCACATCACAATTTCTATGTATACAAGTTTCTTGTATAAATAGTAGTAAGTATACATATTCCTTAAATAGTAATAAGATATACATATGTATATCTTACTACTATTTTGGGAAGTGGATATGACACTGATCCATTGTAATATCTGGGACTGGTGATTGATGTATTAGATGTATTAGATTTACATGTATTAGTAATAGCCATATGGTGTGCAAGGAAGCCTAAGAAAGAATAAAATGGGCTCACATCTGGTGAGTATGGGCTTGGCACACCCAGGGTCCCGAGCTGGATATCATCATTTTTCTCTTTCTTAGTGATTCCTGTCTACTTATGACACACACACACTCACTCTCTCTCTCGGAAATTCAGAACTTTTTTTTCTGAATATATAAATGGATTCATTGCCAAGGGCACCTTCTTTCCAAGTTCCCAATGAATCCATTTTTCTCCTTAACATTTGAAGATATTTCAATAATAACATATGGTAATTTTTTTTAGTTTATGCTAAGAGTGATTCCATGTCAAGTGGCCTAATTTTGAAGATGGTCCCTGCTCGACCATCTTCAATTTCGTTGAAACTTGGTGTAGATGTTTAAACAACTTTCCAAAAAAGCTGTGCAAAAATTCAGTTCAAAATATAGTATGCTTGAGGCACCAGCACCTTTTTTGTGGAGGTTACTTCTGTTACGTGGAGCAAATCACAAAAAAATTTTCAAAGTTTTAAGTGTTACTGTTGCCCAACATTGAGGTAGTGCTCTGAAACTTGGTTTACCTAGTTAACTTTTGGGAGAGAATGCAAAACGTTTGGTGTCCAGGCACAAAAACCTTCACATTTTTTACAATGCTGTCTAAAACTGGTACCAAAAATTTGTTGCGACAAATTTAAGCAAGACTTTTGAAAGTCATAACTTTGAAATAAAAATCTTTAGTACCATCTTCTTTGGGCATTCCATTTAACATCTGCATGAATTCAGCCTTACTAAATATGAGCTCTTATACTTGTTTGCTGGCTGAGATATTTTCCTTCAAAGATAGACTCAAAATTTGACCTATCTTTAGGGGAAAATATCTTAATGTGTCACACCTTCAGTTCTCTCGTTTTTGCCACCCTTGGAAAGAGCAGGTTTTAAGTAACAAGAATCATGGTTTTTCAGTTTTGTGTCTTGCTGCTTAAAGCCTAAAAAATGGCCATATATTTTCCGAATATATGGCCATTATTTTCCATATATATTTTCCATATACAGTATTTCCAAATATTTTCCACATAATATTTGCATACTTATTTGATGATAAAGTGTCACATCTCAATAAGGACAGAACTATTGCATTTACAAGAGTGAAATTTTCTGCAATTACTTTGCCCTTTGGTTTAAGGAGAAAGGATATATTGCCAATGCACAAAAAGATCTTCATTTTTTACAATGGGGGTGCAACTGGCAAGAAAAGAAATTGCATGGGTTTCTTTAGTGCAAGTTCCCAAGCCTGAAAAGTGGGCTTTATTCAGGATTCCAAGCATAAAGATGATGTTCTTTTGGTTTCTAAGCTTGAAAGAAGTTATAACTGCAACAAAATTTATTTAAAACACAGTACAATTTGAAATAAGCAAGTGAGTGTGAAGATATTGAATCACTGCTTCATAATGGACTGCAATTTTTCATTGATGGTTGATATTACTACTTCAGGCAAGCTAAAAGTGACAACAATATCATCCCATTGTTGTTATTTTTGGAGCTGGAAGAGTGGTAATAATTTTCTGTTCAGGAATCCAGCAGACATCTTGTCTAGCAGGCCAGTGAAATGAGTGAGCTGCTCCATGAGGATGCATGAAATTTACCAATACATCGTGTTCTTGAAATGAAATTTCACAAATATTTTCAATCCAACAATTATTGCCATAAATACAGGCAATGTATTGGCCAGGTTGTAAATTAACAATTGGCACATATTGAATATTGGTTTCACTAGTCTGATCTACATGAGCTACAAATGATGATAGTGTATCATTTGATACTCTGCAAACATGAATCTGTCTCGCATCAGTAGGAATGAAGTGATGATTTTCTCTTGTTCCAGCAATAGTATGACTGTCTATGAATCTTTTCTCTTGAAATGGTCTTACTTGCTCAATTTCCTCTTTAGAAACAATACAGAATTTTATTCCAGTCACATGCTTGTCACAAAATTCAAACATGTTTCTTGGTGTCAGGATTTGGTTTTCAGTTGGGCATTGGAGACTTGCACTTGCTGCCAATCGTTTTATTGTTCCACCAATTCCATCACATGGTGACTTGACACTGCTAGTGCCAAAGAAATTCCATCCAGCACTGATATCAAAATCCTTCTGATGATGACACAAGTTAATAAAATTCTTGAAATTCTTGTATTGAGCTGCAGAACCATCACTGAAGTAGTAAATGGGCCTCATTTCTGTTATGCAACTCTTCAAATATTCAATTAAGTTGGTTAGAAAAACATGCACTCCAATTGTGTCATGTCGAAGGCAGTCACTGATTATGCAGAAACTTATATTCTGAAGTTCAACATCTTTGTAATAAATGACAAATGGATGCAATGTAGCCTGGTTATCCTCCCAGTGGAACCCTTGAACAGCATCTTGCACAACAAATTAATAATTTTTTGCAGAATCCATCAAGATGACCAATTCTCCTGTCATTAGACTTTCCTTTGTTAACTTCAAATGGTAGCTTTGATGTTTAGCAATGTAGTGATGACAGGAAAGGTTAAATATTAGCATTAGCATTAGCATTAGTAGAGGCATTTGATGCAAGAAGCAAGCTTATGCAGCATCAGCCAAAAAAAAAAAAAAAAAAAAAAAAAGTAACATAAATAAATAAAAATAACCACTTCCACTTCACCCCTCTGTTCGTTCGAAATACCTGTCCAGCTGAGCCTTAAACTTATTTAGGCTATCAACTTCCACGACAGGGGATGGAAGTCTGTTCCACCCACCAACCACCCGCTGGCTAAAGGCAAATTTCCGCACATCTATCCTACATCTGTCTTTCCTCAATTTGAATTTATGCCCTCTCAGGTGATTTTTCTGAGCTAGAGGAAGAATCCCATCAGCATTGAGCATGCTCAAACCATTCAAGGCTTTGTACACCTCTATCAGATCACCCCGCTGGTGCCTAGTTTCCAGACACTGTAATTTGCAAAACTTAAGCCTTTCTTCGTAAGAGAACCCCTTTGTCCCATTCACCAATCTAGTTGCCCTTCTCTGTACTCGTTCCAGCAGCTCTACATCCTTCCTGAAATGAGGCCTCCAGGCCTGTATACAGTACTCTAGGTGTGGCCTGACCATTGCCTTATACAAGGGAATAATCACCTCCTTATCCCTGCTAGAAAAATTCCTATATATCATTGACAATACACCATGAGCTACTCTCGCAGCTCGTCTGCACTGCTCAGAGAACTTCATATCTGCCTGCACCACCACCCCCAGGTCCCTTTCATTCTCTACCACTGTCAGTGTAGTACCACAGAGTTGATACGTTGCTCTGGGGTTGCTGTTTCCCATATGTAGTACTTTACATTTGTCAATGTTAAACTTCATTTGCCACCTCGAAGCCCATCTGCTCAACCTTTCCAAATCCTGTTGCAGCAGCATAGTGTCAGTAGTGTCCTTGACAACCCTGCCAACCTTCGTATCGTCTGCAAACTTGGACATTAAGCCTGATATACCATCATCAATATCATTTATAAATACAGAAAACAATAAAGGCCCCAATACTGAACCCTGAGGGACTCCACTAATAACATTAGTCCACGATGAGCAGTGTCCATTGATTACCACTCTCTGTCTTCTCCCCCTCAACCACCCCTTTATCCATAGCAGCAACTTGCCTCCAATGCCACACTGCTCCAATTTGTGCAGCAGTCTTCCATGTGCAACAGTATCAAAAGCCTTTCTAAGATCCAAGTATATAATATCAAAGTTATTCCCTGCATCCAGTTCTTGTGTGACTGCATCATAGTATCCAATCAAATTGGTCAGGCAAGACTTCCCCTTAACAAAACCATGCTGTGTCCTAGCTATATCTTCAATAAAATCTTTTGTTGTTAATTGCTTTGTGTCCAGTGTATCTCTGTCAGTGTGTATCAATTGCTTGAATTCAATAATATCTTCTGGTTCATCGTTTTCAAAAATATTCTCTAGAAACTTTTTTAATTTATCTATTCCTGGACATTTTTCACACCGATGAAGCATACAATCTTTTGACTCCAAATCACAGACTGTTTTACCAGTGAGAACCTTGTAATCACATTCAACACACTTGACATTTTGATGGATTGTGCATACACACACACAGAATGTTTTCTTGCTGCACCAACTGTGACACACCACTTGGGTCGAAGTTCACAAAATTTAGAAAATCCAATGTCAGATCCATTTCTATCTCAATAAGTTATAAACATTTCCTTCAAGTTGCTGAGTAGTAATTGCATTTGCATTTTTATTCCATCTGTATTTCCAATGTAAGTGTAATCTTTCTTTCCAGGGCATATCTAACTAAATTCATCATCTTCAAAAAATTCCATCACCTTTTTCTTTACTTGCTTAGAAAGCTTTTTTCCTTGCTTTTTTCTAGATATGGCCATGATTCCTTCTTCTGCTTTAAATTTTCTCGATTTCTTGACCATTCTTTCTGAGACACTAAACTATTCCATTGTTTTCTTTATGGACCAACTAACTGGAGCTAGTGTTAATATTTGAAGTATTTCTGAATGACTTAATACCATCAACTTTTCTTTCAATTCTTTCAGCAGCTCAATCTGATAATCTAAGCAGTTTCCACACTGGTGACTTCCACTTGGCTCCATGATGTCATTTGATCCAAGCCACCAATAGATGCAATTTTACTGGCAATTACACCTTGTACTTGCCTTCCTTTTGGCATAGCCTTGCGAGTTTCTCTTAGCTATTCGCTGAAATTTCAGAGGGGAAATACCAGTAGCCATCAAACTTGTGTTCAAGCTTTCAGTCACATGCATTTTGTCATCATGGTCTGATCCAGATGAAGTTGATGTTACTGTTGCTGCTTTTCGGCTCTTAGACTCTTTACAGCATTATGGGTACAGCTTCTGGCCTGGTTTTATGGTTACCTTTGTTAGGTCATTCAGGTAGTCTGTCATTGACAAATCAATTGGTTGTAAACTTTTTTTCACCATATGATTTTTCGGCTAAGGTAAAGAAAGCCTGCACGAGAAGTTGCAAAATTTCGATGAAATTTACCGGTAAAAGTACTTTTCCATAATGGCATTTGTATTGTTGCTCGCTCGGTAAACAGACGGTGGGTGTTATCGGTCTGGAGTAGAATTTGAATCCCATGGGAGCTTGAAACCCTCCTGAAGTGGAGGGAGGTAACCTGACATTTTTTCTTTAGAATCACTAATTGAATCACGAACAGAGTCATATTGGAAGTTCTGGCATCGTAAAAAATGTTTGTAACGTAGTTTCATCGGTAAACTTTTTCGAAATTTGGCGTGCTTCTCGTGTGGGCTTCCTTTGCCTTTTTTTTTTCTTAATAAACAATTTATCCACCAGTCCACCAGTGATTCTAAAGAAAAAAGGTCAGGTTACCCCCTCCACTTCGGGAGGCTTTCAAGCTCCCGTGGGATTCAACTTCTACTCCAGACTGATAACACCCACTGTCTGTTTACCGAGCAAGCAACAATACAAATGCTGTTACGGCAAAGTACGTTTACCAGTGAATTTCATCGAACTTTTGCATGCTTCTCGTGCAGGCTTTCTTTACCTTCGCCGATTTTTCTTCTGGAAAGGATCGCAACATGAAAGCTGCAAAAATTCAAATTTTGCCAAAAGCAAAGCCTCACGATGTAGACAAATTGCATCTTCTTCGCCCAGTTTTAATTCACAACGTAGACCTATCAGCTGTTGTTCTTCAAATTTAAATTCTTTAAATAATTTTAACCCAGTTTTGCGCGTATAGGATAGCACATGACATTAAGAATTATCCATATGACTGATGGCGCATGAGTCCAGCTTATCTCCAGCAAAATCTTCTGATTTCATGACTTTCATGCTGACTAATAAGAAGACATTTCTGCAAGCAATGAAAACTTAAATAACTTTATTGCAGTCAAACAAAAAATAGAGGAACAAAATAAACAAACTGTTTATCTTATGAAGATAAAACACATTAATAACAGTATGGTTCAAATATCAACTATTTATTCTTTTTTTGTATGATTCTAGTATATTCCAGCATTAGTAGAGGCATACAATGCAAGAAAGCAAGCTTACGCAGCATCACCCAAAAAAAAAAAAAAAAAAAAACCTCCCATTTCAACCCTCCATTCGTTCGAAATGCCTGTCCAGCTCAGCCTTAGATTTATTTAGGCTATCAACTTCCACAACAAAAGATGGAAGTCTGTTCTACCAATCAACCACTCGCTGGCTAAAGGCAAACTTTTGCATATCTGTTCTACAACTGTCTTTCTTCAATTTGAATCAATGCCCTGTCAGGTTCTTAATCTGAGCAACAGGAAGAATCACATCAGCATTCAGCTTGCTCAACCCATTCAAGGCCTTATTATTATTATTATTATTAGCCATATGGTGCAAGAAAGCCTGAGGCTTATGCTGCACCAGCCAAAAAAAAAAAAAAAAAATTCCTATTACCCCGAGAGAGAGAGAGAGAGAGAAAAAAAGGAATCACCAAGAAATGGAAGAATGATGATATCCAGCTCAGGACCCTGGGTGTGCCAAGCAGGGTCCTGAGCTGGATAGTACCACAGAGTTGATACGTTGTTCTGGGGTTGCTGTTTCCCATATGTAGTACTTTACATTTGTAGTACTTTACATTTGTCAATGTTAAACTTCATTTGCCACCTCTCAGCCCATCTGCTCAACCTTTCCAGATCCTGTTGCAGCAGCTGTTGTTGTTGTTGTTGTTATTTGGTTTTTAGGAGCATTAGCAACTAAGGCCATATTGCTCCGGGATATGCGGTGGTCATTCCCTGAATGGCCTTTCCGCATCCTCCGTATTTGGTGGTGACGGGCTCGAACCCCGGTCTAATCAAGAAGCGTGTGCTACGCACTGCTGCTCCTTCCCACCTGGCTACGGAGGCGCCTTGTTGCAGCAGCATAGTGTCAGTAGTGTCCTTGACAACCCTGCCAACCTTCGTATCGTCTGCAAACTTGGACATTAAGCTTGATTAATGTCATCAATATCATTTATAAATACAGAAAACAATAATGGACCCAACAATGAACCCCGAGGGACTCCACTAATAACATTAATCCACGATGAGCAGTGTCCATTGATTACCACTCTCTGTCTTCTCCCCCTCAACCACCCCTTTATCTATAGCAGCAATTTGCCTCCAATGCCACACTGCTCCAATTTGTGCAGCAGTCTTCCATGTGCAACAATATCAAAAGCCTTTCTAAGATTCAAGTATATAATATCAAAATTATTCCCTGCATCCAGTTCTTTTGTGACTGCATCATAATATCCAATCAAATTGGTCAAGCAAGACTTCCCCTTAACAAAACCATGCTGTGTCTGAGCTATAACTGAAGTCTTGTCTAGATGATCCTGCAGTGCTTCTTTAACCAGTGCCTCCATTAATTTTCCTGGAACAGAAGTTAAACTCACAGGTCTATAATTACTTGTGTCAGCCTTTGATCCTCCTTTGTGAATTGGGGTCACATTTGCACATCTCCAGTCTGTGGGTACCTCCCCTGAGTCCAAGGAAGCTCTCATAATTATGGCTAAGGGTTTTCTTACTTCCTTTGCTGCCTCCTTTAATATAACTGGATAGATCCCATCCACCCCAGGTGCCTTTCTTGTGTTTATCTTCAACAATTTCTCCTCCACTTTACTCTCAGTTATTAGAAAATCATCTAGCTTACTCGTGGCAGAGAATAAAAATGTATGGGATGCACATAAATTATCAGGTGACACAGAAGCCTATGGCAGATATAAGCATGTCTATAATCAACCCACAAAGGAGGTTAGGCAGGTGAAGGCAGATTATAAGAAATCTTTGGCAAAGTATGCAAAAGAAAAAAAAAACAGCAAAGAGTTCTTTACTTATTTAAAGTTTAGAAGGAAAGGGATGAATCAGATTCGACCAGATGGGTTGACTATTCAGCAAGGGGAATGGCAGAGTTGAATACACCTCTTTACTTATTTAAAGTTTAGAAGGAAAGGGATGAATCAGATTCGACCAGATGGGTTGACTATTCAGCAAGGGGAATGGCAGAGTTGAATACACCTCTGGCATTCCCCTTGCTGAATAGTCAACCCATCTGGTCGAATCTGATTCATCCCTTTCCTTCTAAACTTTAAATAAGTAAAGAACTCTTTGCTGTTTTTTTTTTTCTTTTGCATACTTTGCCAAAGATTTCTTATAATCTGCCTTCACCTGCCTAACCTCCTTTGTGGGTTGATTATAGACATGCTTATATCTGCCATAGGCTTCTGTGTCACCTGATAATTTATGTGCATCCCATACATTTTTATTCTCTGCCACGAGCCTAAATAATTCATCTGATATCCATTTAGGCTTAAACAGTATTTCTTAGTTGGAATGAAAGCCTAGTAGCCTCCAAGATTAAGTCTCTGAAGGCTTCACATTTAGAATTCAATGTTGGTAACATCATCAGTTGATTCCACTATACAGAATTTAAAAACTGTCTGAGACCCCTGTAGGCACCTTTACGAAAGAAAAAGCTCTTCCCCTTAGCCTTGATGGTAGTTACATCTTTAAGTAATTCTCATATCAGTACATTGTGATAACTGTCACACAGTGGTTCCTTTATCTGCAAATTCGTAATGCATGAATAATCACTGCTGATAATCAGATCAAGAGCATTACTTCCTCTGGTTGCCTCTCGAACATGCTGGTGTAGAAAACAGTCATCCAATAAATCCAAAAAAGTCTTGCTAGTGTGCGAGTGACCAAGCCACAAGTTCCAGTCATATCTGGAAAGTTAAAATCCCCCATTATCAGACATTCTGATTTATTGGCCCACTCTATTTGCTCAATTATCTGCACAATTGCTCATTATACTCATCAGATTCATTAGGCCTATAACTCATACCCACTCTCATTTTTCCTTTCCCAGTGCTTATGCCACACCAAACATGCTCAACATTGCATTGTCCACCAACATCAATTGTATGCACTTCCTTAGATTTTATGTGGTTCTTAACTAACAGCATAACTCCTTCTGCCTTCATATCATGGCTATCCTTTCTGTACACATTGTACTCGCCAAATTCCAATTCTGCACTGCTTATATCTGTGTGACACCACATCTCTGATATCTCAACAATATCTGCCTTTGATGTCTTGACTAGCACTTAATGCTCATCAAATTTATTAACTATACTCCTAGCATCGATGTACATGCAGGTATACATGCACCTGTTTCTACTCTTAATTACCCTAACACAGTCCATGTATTTATTTGTTCCAATATGACTCCTGGAAATTTCCATTGGTTTGCTTTCTATGCTACTACCCATTCCAATAGAAGCAGTGCAAAATCACTTTTGTCTCTGTCTGCAGCCACAGTTAATCTTTTTGTCTGTGTATCCCCCCCCCCCCAAGCTAGCAGTTTTCTGGCCCACCTAACACTGTCTCGATAGCATCAGCCAATATTCTTGCACCCTTTCTATTTAAGTGTACACCATCCCTGTAGAAGCAATCTCTCCTGTCAACAAGCACAGACCAGGCTGAAAAAAAATTCTACCCCTTGAGCCTTACACAGTTTCTCCAGTGCCAAATTGATTGACAAAGCTCTCATCATATACTCTCTCCTATCGTGTCTGGGCAGAATTGCAGACTCTTTTACATTCAACCCTAACTTGGGACTTTTTTTCAACATTGACCTGTACTTGTTGAGTAAATCTGGAGATCTCTTACTCTTAATGCCATTATTTTCAACGTGTACAACAATATCGCCTTTTGTGTGCCCTTAAAAGATGACATCTGCTCTACAACATCAACTTTTGCCTCTGGCAGACACTCTGGTCCTGTTCCACCTGTCCTTCTTGCATAGTATATTCCCGTCTCCCTGACAGTAGAGTGAGCCACACTAACTAGTTCCTTTGGGATTAGTGCATTCTGCCTTGGAGATTGCCTCTGTGTTGCCTGATGCACAGGCGTCAGCTCTTCCTTTGAGATGTGCAGCTGAGAGTTTGATGGGCCCTCATTAATTTCTTCGAGGGCATTTACCCTACACCTCAAGCTCTTATAGACGCCCATCAGTATGCTGAGTTGGCGCCTAATTTATTGACACTCTAAACACCTAGCACACACAAACACATCCTCCTTGGATAGATCATGTCCCATTTTAGAAAGTTCAGCAAGCATTTCACATTTCGAATATTTTTTGAGACTGAGATGTGTTGGAGAATCGCCCCCTTCGTTTCTCCCCCGAGTCACAGCACTCTCACTAGTATGTGATCTTTGCTTCGCAGCTCTAGTCTGGATCATGATTTCCGTTTAAATGCAGTTTAATTAACAATGGAATTTAATAAGATTAATAAATATTTTTGATTAATTGATTACTATACTAAGCTAACAGATTCCTAATATAGTGCTTCATATTACATTATCTAGTTTTACGTTATACCTTACGCTATCAGTTCGAGATATATATATGTTGCACTATTTCTTATCGATTACAATAAGGCGGCTAGTTCAACAATATTGGCCCCAACACCGGGAGTTGTAACTGCCAAAAATCATTAGTTAAATTCAAAATAAGAAGCTAACAAATCCTACTAAACCTATTTAATATCTTTGTAAAACACAGTGTAGTATGTTAATTAATGAAGAATACGGTAAAAGTATCAAAATACTTATCACTTTACAACAGCCAAAAATCCACCGACTGCTCTCGTCTGCGACCAGAGCGCCCTACCCGGTTCTAGAATGTTCATCAGTTTTTTGTAATTCAAGAATATTCTATAATTCTTGGATATTCTTCTAGAATATTCCAGAATTCACTCTATTTCTAGATTTTTCTAAACATTAGGCAGGATTAAGGAAGTGTTCTGCAACAAAAAAGATCTCACAAAATAACAATACGCACATAAAACTACTTGATGTTTAGGCTTAATTTTAAGGCCTTAAGTGCAAAACAAAGACACAAAACATTAACCATGATCCTTGTAGCTGAAACTCTACTCTTTCCAGTGGTGTCAAAAACGAGAGAATTGAAGGTGTGACACATTAAGATATTTGCCCCTTAAGATAGGTCAAATTTGACTTTCAAATTTTGAGTCAGTCTGTGAAGGAAAATATCTCAGCCAGAAAACAAGTATAAGAGCTGATATTTAGTTAGGCTGAATTCATGCAGTTGGTAAATGGAATGTCCAAAGAAGAAGGTACCAAAGGTTTTTATTTCAAAGTTATGACTCAAAATTCATGCTTAAATTTGTCGCAACAAATTTTTGGTGCCAGTTTTAGACTGCATTGTAAAAAATGTGAAGGTTTTTGAGCCTGGACACCAAAAGGTTTGCATTCTCTGCCAAAAGTTGACTAGGTATACTAAGTTTCAGAGCACTACCTCTGAATGTTGTGCAACAGTAACACTTAAAACTTTGAAAATTTTTTGTGATTTATTCTGCATAACACAAGTGACCTCCAAAAAACAGGTGCTGGTGCCTCAAGCATACTATATTTTGAACTGAAATTTTGCACAGCTTCATTTGAAACCTGTTTAAACATCCACACCAAGTTTCAACAAAATTGAAGGTAGTTGAGCAGGGACTCCCTAGACTACTTGACATGGAATGACCCCTTAGCAAGTTATTGCTTGATAAAAGCCCATAATGTGAAAGCTTTGCAATATCATTCTGGTACAATTTTTTTTAAAAATAATGTCCTTTAAATAAAAGTTATGTTTCTTATTGGTTAGTAGACTTTTATTACAGTCTTTGCTGATAAATCCTTGAAACATATCTTTGGTTGCCGATTTTTTTTTTGTTTACAAATATGCCAGGCCAGGGAGCAACCGGTAGCATTTAGCAATAGCAGTGAGTGAGCACTAAGCTGTGAACTTAAAACAGTTGAATACTGAAAAGTGAAGATGCAAGTGCGCTAGGCCTGTTTTTATTGTATTGAAAACTCTGAGGTATGCATTATATTTTAGATCATTTTTAGTTTACTAATAAATATTTAGTTTAGATAATAAATTTTTAGTTCAGATAATAAACTAAAAGAGCTAGAGGAAGAAGCAACTGCTCTTGCTCAGAAATGTACTATAACAAGTACATATAAACTGCAAAGAATGTACAAGAAAAAGAAGTATCATGAAGAACTTGCTCAAGATGAAGGCCCAAGTAATGCCAGAAGGAAATTTGTTTGTGAAACTTTTTGGTATCACTAGATTCCATTATAAAGAGTACTAAGTAGATTTGAAAAGTTTAAAGGTCTTGACCCCAAATATTTTGAAGAAGATGATAATTTATGCATAATTGAATTTTTTGCAAATGAATACCCACAAGACATTTATTGTAAAGATGAACTTGTGCAAGAGTTTTTTTCATTTAAAAATCTTTATAGAGAAATGTGGGACAGCAAGCATTCAAGTGACAATGAACTGACCATAAACAATGTACTGAAATTCTTAATTGCAAATGATTTGTGCACTATCTACCCCAGCTTTCAACAATGTATAGAATTTACTGCCCATTAGCAGTGCTGCTGCAGCTGAAGTAGTAACTAGTAAGTAAGATTTCCGATATAAAGACTTATTCATCAAAACCTTATGTATATGAGAATAAAATTTATGTATATGAGAGGCTTACAGGCTCTCATATACATAAATTATTTTGTAACGAATAGGCCTGGTGTACTGGGGTCCATGGTTGTGAAAAATATACAATGATAACCCAGTTTAATATAATACAATAAAATATACAATGGCAGAAGCTTTCAAGACTGACAAGTCTCTTTTTCAACTGATAATATGATTTGAATACAACGGATAAGTGCAATGAGTTGAGAGTGAGGCACATTATTCATTTCCTATTGTTGTTGCACGGATGTGCGCTGTTTTTTACTCCAGCGTTTATCCAGCGTTAAAATGGTTGTCTCTAGAATGGGGTGCAGATGTGTGCCTTTGCAGCGGTTTATGGCCTTTGGATTGTTTAATATATTAAGTGACTCTAGCCATAGGCAGTGGCGAAAGTGTCGTGAGTGGTCTACTATTTCGAAGTCACGCTTGGGATCGTGGTTGGTGGCCCAAAAATGTTCTGCGACTGATTGGTCAGTTTCGGCAATCCGGATTGCTCTGTCATGCTCCGTAAGGCGATCTTGAAGACGTCTTGATGTCTCTCCTATGTAGCAGCTCTCACAGTCTCTACAGGTGATGCGATATATTACGCAGCAATGTAATTGCTGCGTAATATATTGCATTGTATATTTTATCGTATTATATTAAACTGGATTATCATTGTATATTTTTCATAAATTATTTTTCCATAATTTTCTTAACTGGAATAGTGGAATGAAAACTATAAAAAAAAAATGACATTCAAACAAACAATTGGCACCTATTTTATCCCTTTACTCCCCCTCACTTCAAAACCTGGCTATGCCACTGGTGTAAGTAAGACCTTGCACTTTGCTGGATTAAAGCTTAGCTGCCACGTTTCTGACCATCCCTGAAGTCTATCTAGGTCACTCTGAAGAACTAGACTGTGATCATTAACTACTCTACCAATTTTTATATCATCTGAAAATTTAGACATCACATCCTCTATTCCTTTCATTTTTATGAAAATCAAAAAAAAAAAAAAAAAAAACAGTAGTCCCAAGACTGATTCTTGGGGAACCCCACTTCTTACATTAATCCAATCTGAGGTATAACCATTTATAACAATCCTCTGCCTCCTGCCCTGAAGCCATCCTGCTATCCACCTAAGGATTTTCCCAGTGATTGCAACCCATTCCTGCTTATAAAATAACCGCTCATGTGGGACTGAGTCAAATACTTTACTGAAATCTAAATGAACAATGTCGAAATTATTCCCTAAATCCAGCTTATGAGTGACCCTGTCAAAATAGCTAGCCAGCTTTTTTAAACATGATTTTCCCTTTACAAAACCATGCTGAGATTCCTTCAGAATTCCATTTCTATCTAAATGATCCAGAATTCCACTCTTGATCATGGCCTCCATGATTTTCCCTACAACTGAAGTTAGACTGACAGGTTGGTAATTTTCCATTTCACTCTTAGAATTGCCCTTATGTATTGGAGATACATTAGCACGTTTGCAATCCAATGGCATCTCTCCTGAGTCTATTGATGCTCTCATAATTAGCATCAATGGTTCAATGCACTCGTTTGCCTCTTCCCTTAAAATTATAGGGTATATGCCATCAACCCCAGGAGCCTTACTCGAATGTAGGCTTGAAAGTTTTTTCATTAAATAATCGTGAAATTTCAATATCATTAATTACGTATTTTTCAACTTCATTCCCAGAATTTCTTATTGACATAAAGGGTTTTTCTTTTGTAAATATTGATGCAAAGTAACTGTTGAGTACTTCTGCAGCTTGGGTATCTAATACTGTTCCATGTCCAGTACATAAGGGTCCGATCTTGTTTGTCCTCTTCTTTGCCTTTATATATGTGAAGAATTCCTTATCCCCACTCTTTGCTCTCTTTGCCAGTGATTTATCATAATCTGCCTTTGCCAGGCTAACCTTTTCTGTGGTACTATTACAGATCAATTTGTAGCTATTATCAGGGCTGCATTAGGCCCAAGTTGGGGGCCTCACTTTAAAACCTAACTTCTCACAAACAACTATATAAAAAACAGTCTAGTTATAGTTGCAAAATAAAATACTTATTTTTAAATATTAAATTAATAATATAAAAACTCGAGTCCCTGAAAAATTTGTGAGGCCTCCCACCTCCATTTGAAATATTGTTTTATTGCACGGCCGTAACCGATCAAAGTTAACCGTCATTCGTATGCGCGCATAATGGAGAGTTTAGTTACCATTAGTATTTGGTTAGTATTTGTATAGCAGTATACAAGTATATATACCTACTTATATGGTTAAAGTATCTGTCGGAGGCAGCAGTAAGATTATATTTTTCAATATATTTATTATTGTTATTTTAACAAAACTAAGATATTTTTTTGTACAGAAAAATACTATTCTTTCTCTTTTTATATTTTTTAACTTTTAATGTAATTATTTTTAATTTTAATTGGTTACTTGATCTTTTCGTGTAATTTTTATAGTGAGTACTAAATTCTTGAATTTTTAGATCTATACTTATTTCTTTATAATTGTATGTAACAGTAATATAGTATGTAAAAGTAATTATATGTAACATAAAAAGAAATAAATATAGATCTAAAACTCAAAAATTTAGTACTCATTATAAAAATTATTTTTAATATTTTAGATTTAATAAATATTTATTTCACTTTTTTACATGTATAACACATGTAACGATGCCAAGAAAGTTTGACTCCGGAGCTAATAAAAGAAAACGACTCAGAGAAAAGGCAAAACAGCTAAATAGTCAAAAGGGGGCAATTTTGTCTTTCTTACGACCTTCTGAAAATGAAAAAAAATGAAGAATTTCATAGAACTGAAGATATACCTCAAATTACTTGAAATGAAAGTGAAACATTGTTATCAGTATCAGGAGACGAAAATGAAGAACATCAAAATAATGTGCATAATATAGAAGAAATAAATGAAACAAATCAACAGAATTTTGAAGAAAATTTTCAATCGGAGTCTGTACTTACCAGAAAGCAAGTTATCTCTTATCCTACTGATATAGCCGTGTGTCCAATTAGTATTGATGAAAAATTTATCGAGCACATTTTAATAAATATGCCTCAGAATGTTGGTAAAATCGAATATTTAAAAAAAGAATACACAGAACACAATAGAATGTATGTCATAAACGTGAATGAATCACATTTTTACTGTAAAAAGATGGATGGTACAAAGGAGAAACAAGAGTGGCCAATTTTTTCAGAAACGAGTAAATCAGTTTACTGCTTTGTTTGCAAATTGTTTTCTAAGTCAAATAATAACTTAATGAAGGATTTTAATGACTGGAGAAATATAACGCAAGCCTTTGTGATCACGAGCGTTCTACTGAACATATACGAGCGATGTGCACATATCGCAAAAGAAAGTCAAGTTCTTTAAATAGCCATATTGATTCTGAATTGATGAAATAAATACAATCTGAAGAAAATTATTGGAGAGAGGTTTTAAAAAGAATAATAGCTACTGTTAAGTTACTGAGTAAATTGGGACTATCGTTTAGAGGCAATACAAATGATATTTTTTCTGATTCTTGCGGAAAATATTTATTGTGTCTACATGCAGACAGACTGCCAGAGCAGGTCATCGTGTTTTGTCAATGATATACAGGAATTTTGCTAGCAGGGAAAAGGAGGTGATTGTCCCTCTGTATAAGGCAATAGTCAGGCCACGCCTTGAGTACTGCATACAGGTCCGGAGGCCTCATTTTAGGAAGTATGTAGATTTGCTTGAGCGTGTACAGAGAAGGGCAACAAGATTGGTGAGGGTAATGAAGGGATCCTCTTACCAAGAGAGGCTTAAGTTCTGCAAATTGCAGCAGTTGGAGACTAGGCACCTGTGAGGCTATCTGATTGAGGTGTATAAGGCCTTGAATGGGTTGAGCACGCTGAATTCTGATGGGATTCTTCCACTTGATCAGATTACGAATCTAAGGGGCCATAAATTCAAATTGAGGAAAGACAGCTGTAGAATAGATGTGCGGAAATTTGCCTTTAGCCAGCGGGTGGTTAATTGTTGGAACAAACTTCCATCTGTTGTTGTGGAAGTTGATAGTTTAAATAAATTCAAGGAGGAACTGGACAAACTTTTAGAGGGAATGGTTGTGTGAAATAGTTTTTTTTTTTTTTTTGGCTGATGCTACATAAGCTCATACGCTTGCTTTCTTGCATCACATGACACGATTACCATTACTATTACATTATTTAAGTGAATTTGATGATTTTTTAAAACATCACATTAAAACGTACGCCAAAATGTGGTTCTGGCAGATCAAATTATCTTTCTTACCACACTTGTGATGAATTCATAGAGTTAATAGCTAATAAAACAAAAGAAATATTAATATCAGAAATTAAGGAAGCTCTTTATTTTGCAATAATACTTGACTCAAAGGCAGACGTTGCCCATATTGACCAACTACAGCAAATTCTGACATTAGTTCTGACATTAGAGAAACATTTATTGGGTTCATCAGTATTACACAACATAATTCATTATATTTAGAAGAGGTATTATTAAAAAAATTAGAAGAATTATCTTGGGATATAAAAATGTGTAGAGGGCAAAGCTGTGATAATGCTGCCAATATGAAAGGTGTCTATACAGGTTTACAAGCTAGGCTGAAAAAACATAGTCCCTCTGCTCTAGTCATTCCTTAAATTTAATTGGCAACTATGCCGCGGAATCTTGTCCGGAAGCAGTGCAATATTTTTTTTTTGTTCAAAATGTATATAATTACTTTTCATCTTCAACAAGAAGATGGGACATACTCCTTAAACATTTAGAAAAAAAATCTTTACCAGTTAAAAGACTGAGTGAAACGAGGTGATCCGCAAGAGCTGACGCTATATTGCATTGAAACGTGGATATAAACAAATCAAGGAGGCATTACTTGAACTATCCATTTTTCCTGATGAAAAACCTATTTCTAAATTAAAGAGCTCATCACTGGCTGAAAATTTTGACATTTTATAAACAGCTATTTTAACAATTGTGTGGGACAAAATTTTACAACGAATAAATGCGACTAGTAAATCTCTACAAGATCCTGATATGGATTTGCTATTAGCTAATAATTTGTTACAGTCTTTAGTTGGTTTTATTTTAGATATAAGAAGTAGTTTTTCTGCTTTAAATGAAGAAGTGAATTTATTAACGGATGAGACACAATTTAAAGATGGGAAGAAAAGAATGAAAAAAAACGGGAAAAAATGTGTGATCAAGTTTCACAATCCGACAATGACATTATATTACATGGAAAAGAAAATTTCATTGTTAATACTTTTAATGTCATTTGCGATAAGCTAATTTTTGAAATTAACAAAAGGACGAAAAGCTATTTAGACATATTAGATATGTTTGACATATTTTTAAAGAAAGATATTGATCAAGACTTGTTGATCAAAGATATTGATCAAAGATATTGAGAAAGACATTGAACAAGTACATGACTAGTATTAACAAAATTTTACAAACTTATAGGACTGATATTGACTCGGAAGAATTTATTGATGAAGTTAAGCAATTTTTAGTAATGATGAAAGAAGAAAATTTTTCCATTAAAAGTATGTACCAATTTATAAACGATGGGTTAAGGTCTATCTTCCCAAACGTAGAAACTATTTTAAAAATATTTTTGACTATGCCTATTTCAAACGCAAGTGCTGAACTCTCATTTTCGGTGTTGAAACAAATTAAAAATTATTTAAGAAGCAACTTACACCAAAATAAAACAAGTGACCTATTGTTATTATTCATTGAATCAGATGTAATGGACTCAATTACTTATGATGATATTATAGATATATTTGCTAAGACCAAAGCCAGAAAAAAAAAACTGTTAGTTATTTTTTTAAAATTTAATACATATATACTTATGTATGTATAATACTTTATTTTTAATACATATATACCAATGCTGTGTTATTTTTATTTTATTAAAATGAGTTTTTATAGCAATGTCGACTTTTATTTTCAATAAATTAAAAAAATATATTTATGAATTTGATTAACTGAAATAAACATTCGAAGCAATTTTTTTTTACTTTGTACTGACTTGACCTGACCTTTTGGGCCCTCATAATTGTGTTGCACCTAGGGCCTCCAAAAGTGTAAATGCAGCCCTGGCTATTATAGGCTTCAGTACTTTTTATTGCTTTGTAACTTTTCCATGCCATCTTTTTTTGCTCGGGTAATCTGGCAACTTCATTATTCATCCAACTAGGAATCCTCCTCGTGGAGTTTTTTTTTTAAATGGTATATATGCATTGAAGGCTTTTGTGATTAATATATACCATAATTCAATTGTATTTGCTCTATGTGAGATATCTATCCAGTTAATAGAGGCCATGTAGCACCTTAAGCCATTGTAATTTCCTTTCCTGAAATTATAACCCATTACTTTGCCTTTAACTACTGCTACCCCTCTCTCTCTTCATCGTCCTCTGTAGAACTCTGTGATCACTTCCTGCTACTGGTTCCTGTACTGCCAGCCCTGTTATGTCATCTGGTTAATGGGTAATGATCAAGTCTAGAATATTCTTTTCTCTAGTACTTTCCCTGACATGGTGATACAAGTAACAGTCATCTAGTTGATTTAAAAATTCTGTCCCCCATGTTGAGTTTCCTTCCCATTTGCTCTAGTCAATTAGAGGCAAATTAAAATCACCCATAATAAGACATTCATGCTTACTTGCCCATTCCATTTTCATGTAGAGGCTGTCATCATAATCTTCATCTGCTTATAGATGGGAGTTATGTTGGGGAAACCTTCCCCAAAACTGAACATGCTAACCTAGCATGTTCAGTCTCATCTGTCTCCCACCTCTCTTTCTGTATTGTATTGTATTGTTAAAATGTTTAAGGAGAGGCAAAGGAAGTGTCTGAATCACTCTGACAGTTTCTGTAATGTGTGGATGGTTTACAACAAAAACACATAGAAAGAAAATCTACAGTATTACTAAATGGGCATATTCTTTGTACTTTGGTTGCGAGATTGGTGAACAGGACAGAACTTGGGCTCCACATGTGTGCTGTATTACTTGCACTCCAAAGTTGAGGATGTGGCTAACTGAGAAAATTAAAATGATGCCTTTTGCTGTTACAGTGGTGTCGCAAGAACTGCACACTGATGATGATAGTATCCACATTGATAATTGCTATTTCTTCATGACAAAAATAAATATCGGGAATATCTAGAAAAAATGCAAGCATGGCATCAAATATCCTAACATATTATCTGCAGTTTAGCCTGTTCCACATAATGAAGACTTGCTAATATCCCAGAATCATGGGATAAAGAAAGAAATGATGGATATTGTGAGGATTCTTCTGTCATAGACATTACTGAACCATCCACTTTAACAGATTTGAACTGCCAACCCGAAAATTATTAGGTTAAACTCCAGATTATGGGTACACCTCTGGAGGAAGTGGCTTCTTTTGCTTGAATCCATTCCAAATTATTGGCGTGAACTAACATAACCTTTTTTCACCAGCCAAAAATGAGTCTGTTAAAAAACCCACACTTCTTTTGCTTGAATCCGTCCTGTTTGGCCATGCCCACAATGCGGTGACAAGGTTACCCATAATCTGGAGTTCAGTTATAATATGCTACCCTTAATTAAGAAGAGTTAAATGACTTAGTTCATGATTTGAACTTATCTAAAGAGCAAGCAGGAATCCTTGGTTATAAGTTACAACTGTGGAATTTACTTGATGTAGGAACTAAAATTACAAAGTGTTTTCAAAATATTTTGTTATTATGGAAATAGTATGTGTTTCTATAAAGATATTAATGGTCTACTGAAAGAATTGTAATTCTAACAATTCACATATATTTATTGATGCCTCAGAAATAAGTGGAAATGAACACTGTAAATGCATTCCCATTAGTTGCTCTACTTCATGCTCTTGGCTTGAAAGAAGCAGCATGTGACAGTATATGAAATGTTACAGTCACGGGCAGGCTGTCCTGAGGGTGCACTGTACCTGTGCGGCAACATTCAAGGGTCACCAGAAAACCTGAAACTTACATACACATATGAAGAATATTTTAAAGGTGGGACACCAAATTTTGATTTGCACGTGGGTGCCACATTCCCCAGGAACTCCCCTGGTGACAGTATATAGACTATACGATAAACTCCCTTTGTAGCAAATATTTCAATGAAGATGTGATCGAGACATAATTTTGGTATTTTTGGAATCAGCAAATGAGTTTCCTTTAGAGTCGGCAACATTTGTTCAGGAAAAAAATAAAAAAAATTTTGTTGGATAGTGTAATTTTACTTGAACCAAAAATAAAGTTTTATGTATATATATATATATATATATATATATATATTTTTTTTTTAATGATTTATACTAGTGTTGCTAATATTAAAGCATCAAAGAAGAGCTAGGGTGGTAAAAATTACATAATCTTGGCTTTTATAGATGGGTCTTAGAAATGTTCCAATTATTTTTCTTCAAGTTGTCCCAATATCTTACTGTTTTGTGGTACACGTAACTATACAGTGTCTATACTTAATCAGTACCACTCATGCTTTCAGATTTGTGCACTTCACCTGTGACATATTTGCACTCTGTACGTATTTCAGCACTCATGTATACTAGTGTCTTTTTTGCTGTAATTTAAAATAGCCACATTTTTAGTATTATTGTTATCAGTAGCAAATGATCCAAGGAAGCAAGCTTATAAAAAAAAAATAATAAATAAATCTAATCTGTCCATTCCCTCTAATAATTTGTCTAATGCTTCCTTTTAAATTTATGCACACTGTCCACTTCCTCAACACCAGATGGAAGTTTGTTCCAGCAGTCAAATCCTCTTTGACTGAAAGAAAATTTTGTTTTATATATTAAACAATGAAAGTTTGTCTCCTTTTGTGTGAAAAAAATTAAAGATGTCATCAGCATTTAGTTTGCTTAATCTATTTAACTTTCCATTGCCATCTTACAGGTGCCACTTTTTAAAATTTTTCTATATATTTTTTTTTTTCTGAATTTGTAAACAAAATTCTATCCTTTTGTATACCTTTACCCACCAGTATTCTCTAACTGGTTATGTGGTATTTTGTGTTTTAATTTTGCCATATAAAGAAATATATGACATTAATTTTTTGTTTGGCATTTAACAGATATCAGGCAAGTAAAAGCATCTATCTTTCTTCTGGGCAGTTCCCGCTCCTGAATTGCCACTGTCACAGGCATCTCACACCAATGAGATGCCAGTGACAGGTGTCTAATCTTGTTATAGAGCTTTGGTTTCACCAACTTAAAGACATTCTTGTTGTGTCTGCCAGTTGCCACACAAGTGTCTGTATTTCAGTCTGTGGAATCAGTGACTTTAAAAATACAATGAAAACTTTATTATTATTGTGGTGTCTCTCATTTATTTTCAGTTTAGCAAATCATAATTAACAAATCGTTGGTTTCATTTCAGTAGAAAAGCTAAAAATTAATTTATTATAATTAAAACAAAAAGACGTGGCTCACAGATGCCATGCAAGTGTTTTTATTAAATTGAGGGCATGAGTAATGGAAGGTTAAAGCCTTGAACACTCCAGTGGAGTCCCCTAGCAAGAGACTAGTTTCAGAGTGCTGAAATTTGCACAACTGAAGTTTCTGATACAAATGATGTATAAAAAAGCTTTATTTTTGGAGGGTAGTGAAAAAATTAATTTTTGACAAGACAGTAACATATAGATGAGGTTAATTTGTTCTATAGCAAAATCATTACAACAGACTTCTCTGGAGTGCATGAATAATTTTGTCATACCAAAATTTCTTGATAAAATGAAAATCATTAAAAATTATTTTTAAAAAAGATATTATTTCTTCATATAAGTTCAGCTGCACTTTTTAACTTTTTTTATAACCTACAGAAGTACTACATATGGGAAACAGCCACCCCAGAGCAATGTATCAACTCTGTGGTACTACACTGACAGTGGTAGAGAATGAAAAGGACCTGGGGGTAATTGTGCAGGCAGATATGAAGTTCTCTGAGCAGTGCAGATGGGCTGCAAGAGTAGTTCATGGTGTCTTGTCAATAATATACAGGAATTTTTCTAGCAGGGATAAGGAGGTGATTATTCCCTTGTATAAGGCAATGATCAGGCCACACCTTGAGTACTGTATACAGGTCTGGAGGCCTCATTTCAAGAAGGATGTAGAGCTGCTGGAACGAGTACAGAGAAGGGCAGCAAGATTAGTGAATGGAACAAAGGGATGCTCTTACGAAGAAAGGCTTAAGTTTTGCAAATTACAGTGTCTGGAAACTAGGCACCGGCGAGGTGATCTGATAGAGGTGTATAAAGCCTTGAATGGTTTGAGCATGCTGAATGCTGATGGGATTCTTCCTCTTGCTCAGAATAATCACCTGAGAGGGCATAAATTCAAATTGAGGAAAGACAGATGTAGGACAGATGTGTGGAAGTTTGCCTTTAGCCAGCGGGTAGTTGGTTGGTGGAACAGACTTCCATCCCTTGTTGTGGAAGTTGATAGCCTAAATAAATTTAAGGCTCAGCTGGACAGGTATTTCAAACGAATGGAGGGGTGAAGTGGCAGTTTTTTTTTTCTGATGCTGCATAAGCTTGCTTTCTTGCATCATATGCCTCTACTAATGATAATGTTAATGGAAATTTCAAGTTTAAATCAATCACAAGACAAAATACGTTCTGCAAAAGTGAAAAATTTTTGTACAGACGTTTATAGTTTTGAAAGGGTATTTTATTTATGAGAAATAGAAAAATACAATTAAATATAAAGCACACATTGATCCAAGAAATACTATATGGCAGTTTCATTCATCATTATTTATCAGTATTAATACCTGAATTTTTGTTTAAATATTTAACTTATTTTTTCTTGCGTTAATAGGAAAATTCAAATTTAATTCTTAAGAAAAATTGTGTGTTACTTAACTGGGTGTTTCATTTCTTCATCTGTTTGTTGCTAAATTTTTCTTTGGAGTTGTTTTCAACGTATTTAGGTTGTGATGCATAGAGGTATACATTTGAACAAACCTGTTTTGTTCAATTTTAGAGTCAGAAATTTAACTGAAAAACTAAATAATGAAAACCTGAGTTCAGCCAGAACCACATATATAATTTAACTGAAAATTAAACTAATTCTAGGAAACAGCTACAGTTGTGCAAATTCACTGAAGGACTGTGCTAGATATCATGCACATACTCCATGTCCTCTGCCAATGTCAGTACAACAACAGTGAAAATTTAAAAATATCATTGTTGGTGATAATATCTAAAAGTACAACATGGATGTTGTCTGTCACAATGCAGAATTGTTCTTAATAGATGATCACTTTCTTGCTCATCTGCGTGGTACAACATCTGTTTGAAAAATATCTGGACTGCTACAATTTAGTGATAATATGCATGCTTATGGTGTCAGAAACTTAGTGCCCTGAGGCAACACGCTTAGTTTGACAACTTTCCCACTGTTGGAAGCACTTCTGGAAAACCAGACAGCTCAGCTTTCCAAAATTTTGCAATTGCCAAAAGCTTAGCTGTTGTGTAACTTTATTGTTTGTATGTCATCAAATTGAATTCTTTTCAGGATTTATTATTATTATTATTATTAATATCCATATGATGCAAGGAAGCCTGAGGCTTATGCTGCACCAGGAAAAAAAAAAAAAAAGTTCCCGAGTAACCCTGAGAGAGAGAGAGAGAGAGAGAGAGAGAGAGAGAGAGAGAGAGAGAGAGAGAGAGAGAGAGAGTCAAAAGTAGAAGGGAATCACCAGGAAAGAGAAGAATGATGATATCCAGCTCAGGACCCTGGGTGTGCCAAGCCCATACTCACCAGATGTGAGCCCCCGGGGTTTTTCAGTCTTGAGAGTTAGGGGTTGCTTGACTTGAGCAACTCTGTGTTTGGGCAGAAACTCTGTACAAGTAGTGAAAATGTGACAGTGTATTATAATAGTGAAGCAGCTAGACTTTGGGGTTTCACTTTTCTGGTCTTTTTCTTCGAGCTGCATCACAGAACTTCAACAGAGAATTCTATTGTTTGACACTCTGGAGCATTTTCATGGTGGACAGCACCCTCACAGTCATAAAATGCTGTCAACATTACATTGTTTTGCTGTACACTTTTGCTGTACACTTTTGTGAAAAAGTGTACAGCAAAACAAAGTTTTTTACTATTATCATTTTTACAAATGATAATAGAACCTTGACCACTTCTCAGATGAAACACACAAGGGGGGGCATGATTTTTAAATTGGAAAGTATGGTTGCAGAATAGATATGGAATAGGCATTCAGTCAAAGAGTAATCAATTGTAAGATACAGTAATTTGAATTAATTAAATTGGTATTTTACTTTGTATTTTAGTAATGTTTTATTAATAGTAATATTTTATTTTACACACTGAATAAATTAGCATTTGTTAATTCACTCTCTTATTGCATGGTTAGCTTCATGAATATATGTCTGATAAATCACCATGTAGATGCAAAATATATATTTAGCTTATCACCAGTGTCTTCATGATTATCAGTACTATTGATGTTGTTATGAAACAGGCCAGTATGGTTCATTCTTTTTTCCCTCTTGTCTGATTGTGTTGTAGCTTTATCACTAGCTATTTTAGATACAAAAGATTCACTGTGATGTTTGATAAGTTAATTATGATGTTAATCTTTGATTAACATCATAATTAACTGTCAGAATTAACATTCCCTGACAGTGAGATCATGGCGTCCTTCGATGTTGTCTCTCTGTTTACATTCATTCCCATCCAACAGGCTGTTGTCTGTACCAGGTGACTTCTAGAGAGTGACCACAACCTATCGAATAGAACATCCCTATCTACAGAGGACATCTGTACTGCCCTCAACCTATGCTTGTTGGGCAGTGTCATCGCCTTTGGTGATTCTCTGTACAAACAAATACACGGTACGGTTATGGGTGCCCCTGTCAGCTCCGTCGTTGCTAACATCACTATGGAGGAATTAGAGGAACGGATATTCCCGAGCCCACCTGTACCGATTACAATGTGGTGCAGATATGTTGATGATATCTTCACCATCATCTCACGTGGTTTACAGTCAACACTATTAGAGTACTCCATTCCTGGATGTTCTAGTGAAGCAAGTGGGCCCACGCCTGAAACCTCAGTGTACCATAAGCCAATGTGGTGCAGGCAATTTACCAACTACAGATCAGCCCATGCCCCTTGCCATCTAAACAGAACTGTACATGGTCTATTCTCTCGAGCCTGTAGCCATTCCAGCTCAGAGGAAGCTGAACGCACCAAGATTTCCAGAGTAAAAGCTGACCTAGTCAATTACGGGTACCCAACTCGTATTAGACAGATGTACTAGACAGATCTAAAGCTGTCGTCCCCACGTGACAGTATGCCTACTGCCTACATTCCTTACTATCCTGGCATGTCGGACCAGATTTCTAAGATCCTACATGAGTATCACATGAAATGAACTAGCCATGATTGCGGCAGTTGCTATATAGGGGAGAGCTCAAGACGCCTTCAGGATCACCTCGCAAAGCATGACAGATCGATCCACCTAAGTGACACTGATCACTCCGCAATCGTGGAACATTTCTGGTCAACCCATCATAGATCCCATCCACCCCATCATTAGGGGTGGATGGGATCTATCCAGTTATATTAAAGGAGGTGGCAAAGCAACTAAGCAAACCCTTAGCCATAATTATGAGAGCGTCCTTGGACTCAGGGGAGATTCCCACGGACTGGAGATGTGCAAATGTATCCCCAATTCACAAAGGGGGATCGAAAGGTGACACGAGTAATTACAGACCAGTTAGTTTAACTTCTGTTCCTGGTAAAATAATGGAGTCACTGGTTAAAGATGCATTGCAGGATCATCTAGACAAGACTGCAGTAATAATTTAGACACAGCATGGGTTTGTTAAGGGAAAGTCTTGTCTGACAAATTTGATAGGATATTATGATGTGGTTACAAAGGAACTGGATGCAAAAAATAATTTTGATATCGTATATTTGGATTTCAGGAAAGCTTTTGACACTGTTGCGCATGGAAGACTATTGTACAAATTGGAGCAGAATGGTATTAAGGGTAAGTTGCTACAATGGATAAAAGGATGGTTAAGTGCGAGAACACAGAGGGTGGTAATCAATGGGTGCTGCTCTTCTTGGACTAATGTTATTAGTGGGGTCCCACAGGGTTCGGTGTTAGGTCCACTGTTGTTTTGTATATTTATCAATGATATTGATGAAGGTATATCAGGCTTAATGTCGAAGTTTGCAGATGATACAAAGGTTGGCAGGGTTGTTAATGACAGTAATGGCAGTATGCTACTGCAACAGGATCTGGATAATTTGGGCAGATGGGCTAAGAAGTGGCAACTGAAGTTTAACCTTGACAAATGCAAAGTACTGCATATGGGTAGAAGTAACCCCAGAGAAACGTACCAACTGTGTGGTACTACACTTAAGATGATAGAAAATGAAAAAGACGGAGTAATTGTGCCGTGAGATATGAAGTTTTCTGAGCAATGCAGACAGGCTGCCAGGGCAGGTCATGGGGTTTTGTCAATGATATATAGGAATTTTGCTAGCAGGGAAAAGGAGGTGATTATCCCTCTGTATAAGGCAATGTGGTCAGGCCACACCTTGAGCACTGCGTACAGGTCTGGAGGCCTCATTTTAGGAAGGATGTAGATTTACTTGAGCGTGTACAGAGAAGGGCAATAAGATTGGTGAGGGGAATGAAGGGATCCTCTTATCAAGAGAGGCTTAAGTTCTGCAAATTGCAGTGGCTGGAGACTAGACACCTGCGCGGTGATCTGATTGAGGTGTATAAGGCCTTGAATGGGTTCAGCACGCTGAATTCTGATGGGATCCTTCCACTTGTTCAGATTACGAACCTAAGGGGGCATAAATTCAAATTAAGAAAGGACAGATGTAGAATAGATGTGCGGAAATTTGCTTTTAGTCAGTGGGTGGTTAATTGCTGGAACAAACTTCCATCTGTCGTGGAAGTTGATAGGTTGAATAAATTTAAGGAGGAACTGGACAGGCATTTGGAGGGAATGGCGTGTGATTTTTTTTTTTTTTTTTTTGGCTGATGCTGCATAAGCTCATACACTTGCTTTCTTGCATCACATGCCACTACTACTACTACTACCTTAACCCCAGAAATGATTGTGAGGTGATCGACCAATCCCGGCACTATTGTCACCACCTTTGGCTAGAATCGTTAAATATATCGAGCTGTCCAAAAGCCTTAAATCGCTTCAAGGGTACAAGGCTACACCCCATCTTTGAATCAACAGTTCTGAAACTTGACAAATGCTGGCAGCTATCCCATACATCGTTGGATAGCTGGGAAGAATGGTGTTCATTGTTGGTGCACAGACGTGCATTAGCATTAGCAAGGGTACATGATGCAAGAAAGCAAGCTTATATAGCATCAGCCAAAAAAAAAAACCCTTATTTCACCCATCCCCTTGCTCCAAATGTTTGTTAAATAGATTCAAGGCAGAACTTGACAAACATTTGGAGTGAGGGGATGGGTGAAATAAGGGTTTTTTTTTTTTTTTTTTTGGCTGATGCTATATAAGCTTGCTTTCTTGCATCATGTGCCCTTGCTAATGCTAATGCTAATACATGTCTGTGCACCAACAATGAATACTGATCTGGTGAATAATGTTTGCGCAATCTCGCGACCATGTGTGCATCTCTGCACTTGCAACTCATTTAGTATTTATTTTATTCTATCTCTAACATCTGTATTTTGTTAGTATTCTGTATGCATTTATTCACTTGCTGAAGAAGGGGCTCATTTACCCTGAAAGCTACGAATTAATCTTAGTTATTAAAATTCTAGTTATTGTCTCTATTATATGGCAAATATTTGAAATCGTCCTAACTTGCAAGCTTGCTTGTAAGTAGGAATATGAGATTTTTGTGGCTTGGGTTGTGTGACTGAAGAGCCATCCAGAGGAAATGCAGCGTGATGTGAAATGATTTGAGCTATATTTCAAAGGCTTGATGAATAGTGAATTAATATCCTGACCTGTGAATAATGAATTACGGTTGATAGAGAGATTTCATCTTTGATCTTTAATCACTAATTTTTGCACAGAGGAAAACTGGGATATTCCCGGTTTGCTCTGTGGAGAAATTAGTGATTAAAGTTGAGTATTTCAATGCTAAGAAGCAAGAAGGATATAAATGATAAGATTTCAGATGATTAATTGGGGATGGTGATGGCATAATAGAGAAGAATAGTGCTGATACAAAGAGATGTCTATATAGTTGTATGCATGAACATGCTGCTGTGTATATTATTTTGTGATGTTTACATTGAAGATGTTTGAAAAGATATTGAAAAAAAATTAATGTTTTATGTCATGTTATTTGTAATCAGTAAATAAAAATTTTATTCTTAATTCTTTCTTAGGGTATTACAAGACACTTAGTATTTGCTATAGCCGCTGCTGCTCTTGGCTCATCATTCCAGCATGGATATAACACTGGAGTTGTTAATGCACCTCAGGCAGTAAGAAGTTTAATGATTTTCACAGTTTATTTAATTTCTTTTGAAAGTAGTGCTTTCTGATTTTAAAGCTTGCCATAAAAGAGTATTATTAATATTAATAGTGGCAAATGATAAAAGGAAGCAAGCTTATGCAGCTGCAGCAAAAAAAATTACCCATCTCATGTGTCCATCTCTTATAATAATTTCTTATGCCTCCTTAACAGGAGAGACTACTTCTACAGGGATGGGATGCACTTAAGAAAGGGTGTAAGAATATTTTATGATGCTATCGAGCCAACATTAGGTGGGTCGGAAAACTGCTAGCTTGGGTCGGGGGATACACATTAATAGAGTAACAATAGCTGCAGGGAGGTGAAATTGATTCTTGCACTGTTTCTGTTGGAATGTGCAGCAGCCTGAAAGGCAAGGTGCTGGGGCTTTCAAGGCCTTCTGTGAATCATTATGAGACAAGTAAATACATAGGATATATTAGATTGGTCCACTGGATATTGGATTCAACTGTTGATGATCCTGCTCAGGTGGCTAACAAACTAAATGAATATTTTGCATCTACATTCACCCATGAGGAGTTATTCAGCGAGGGGAATTCCAGAAGTGAGTTAAACTGTGTCAGTGAGCTAGATGATTTTGTAATAACTGAGAGGAAAGTGGAGGAGAAATTGTTGAAGATAAACATAAAAGGCACCCAGGGTGGACGGGATCTATCCAGCTATATTAAAGGAGGCAGCAAAGGAAGTAAGTAAACCCTTAGCCATAATTATCAGAGCTTCTTTGGACTCAGGGGAAGTACCCATGGACTGGAGATGTGCAAATGTGACCCCAATTCACAAAGGAGGATCAAAGGCTGACACAAGTAATTATAGACCTGTGAGTTTAACTTCTGTTCCAGGAAAATTAATGGAGGCACTGGTTAAAGAAGCACTGTAGGATCATCTAGACAAGACTTCAGTTATAGCTCGGACACAGCATGGCTTTGTTAAGGGAAAGTCTTCCCTGACCAATTTGATTGGATACTATGATGTGGTCACAAAGGAACTGGATGCAGGGAATAACTTTGATATCATATATTTGGATCTTAGAAAGGCTTCTGATACTGTTGCACATGGAAGACTGCTGAACAAATTTTGGAGCAGTGTGGCATTGGAGGAAAATTGTTGCTATGGATAACGGGATGGTTGAGTGGGAGAAGACAGAGAGTGGTAATCAATGGACACTGCTCATTGTGGACTAATGTTATTAGTGGAGTCCCTCAGGGTTCAGTGTTGGGTCCATTGTTGTTTTCTTTATTTATAAATGATATTGATGATGGTATATCAAGCTTAATGTCCAAGTTTGCAGACATGTCTAAGTTTGCAGACCATGTGTGCATCTCTGCACTTGCAACTCATTTAGTATTTATTTTATTCTATCTCTAACATCTGTATTATTATCTACGAAGGTTGGCAGGGTTGTTAAGGACACTAATGACAGTATGCTGCTACAACAGGATCTAGAAAAGTTGAGGAGATTTTATTCTATCTCTAACATCTGTATTATTATCTATGAAGGTTGGCAGGGTTGTTAAGGACACTAATGACAGTATGCTGCTACAACAGGATCTAGAAAAGTTGAGGAGATGGGCTGAGAGGTGGCAAATGAAGTTTAACATTGACAAATGTAAAGTACTACATATGGGAAGCAGTAACCCCAGAGTGATGTATCAACTCTCTGGTACTACACTGACAGTGGTAGAGAACGAAAAGGACCTGGGGGTAATTGTGCAGGCAGATATGAAGTTTTCTGAGCAGTGCATACGGTCTGCTAGAGTAGTTCATAGTGTCTTGTCAATGATATACAGGAATTTTTCTAACAGGGATAAGTAGGTGATTATCCCCTTGTATAAGGCAATGGTCAGGCCACACCTTGAGTACTGTATACAGGTCTGGAGGCCTCTTTTTAAGAAGGATGGAGAACTGTTGGAATGAGTACAGAGAAGGGCAACAAGATTAGGGAATGAAACAAAGGGTTGCTCTTACGAAGAAAGGCTTAAATTTTGCAAATTACAGTGTCTGGAGACTAGGCACCTGCGAGGTGATCTGATTGAGGTGAATAAAGCCTTGAATGGTTTGAGCATGCTCAGTGCTGATGCAATTCTTCCTCTTGCTCAGAATAATCATTTGAGAGGGCATAAATTCAAATTGAGGAAAGACAGATGTAGGATAGATGTGCGGAAGTTTGCCTTTAGCCAGCAGATAGTTGGTTGTTGGAACAGACTTCCATCTTTTGTTGTGGAAGTGGATAGCCTAAATAAATTTCAGGCTGAGCTGGACAGGTATTTGGAACGAACGGAGGGGTGAAATGGGAGCGGTTTTTTTTTTTTCTTTTCTTTTTTTGGCTTTAAGCTTGCTTTCTTGCATCATATGCCTCTACTAATGCTAATGCTAATTAGCGACTAAGTGTAAGAACAGGTTTATCTATACTTGCATATACACCAATTTGTGGGGATATCAGAGAAGTGGTTTTACTCAGACATAAGGGATGCAGAAATTGAATATGTGGGGCTACATTGTGTATAGAAAGGACAGACAGGATAGGAGCGGATGGGTTTATGATCTTAGTCAGCAAACACATAAAATCTAAGGCATGCATCCAGTTGACATGAATGGCCAGTGCAATGTTGTGTCAGTTTGGTGTGACAGCACTTTGAAAGCATAAATGAGAGTAGGAGTGTGTATTATAGGCCTAGTGACTCTGACGAGTACAGCAAACAACTGTACAGAGAAATAGAGTGGCCCATTAAATTAGAATATCTTATAATGGGGATTTTAACTTTCCAGACTTTGGCTGGAACTTATGGGTGGTTACTCACATTCTAACAAGACTTTTGTGGATTTATTGGATGACTGTTTTCTACAATAGCATGTTAGGATGCAACGAGAGGGAGTAATACCCTTGATCTGATTATCAGCAGTGATTATTCATGCATTAAGAATCTGCAGATAAAAGAGCTGCTAAGTGGCAGTGTTCACAGTGTATTGATATGGGGGTTTACTTGTCAAGCATTCAAGGAAATATGGATGTCAGATGAACTAATGAGAAACGAAAAAGACCTGGGGGTATTCTTCCTCTTGCTCAGACTACACGTGAGTAGGCATAAATTCCAATTGAGAAAGGATAGTTCCAGTATGGAAGTTTGCCTTTAGCCAGTGAGTGGTTGATTTATAGAACAAACTTTCATCTCTTGTTGTGGAAGTGGGTGGTTTTAATAAATTCAAAGAACTAGATAGATCATTGGAGGGAATGAATGGGGAAGGGTTTTTTTTTTTTGTTGTTGTTGATGCTTTTATAAGCTTGCTGTCTTGCATCATTTGCCACCATAAGCTGCAGGTATTACACTGTGATTTATTTCTCAGATGAAAACACCTATGTATAATCATAATAAGTATGTCACTTTTCCTTTTGTTTCGTATATGTACTAGCCTGCTTGTCACTTGTTCTTCTCACCTAATTAATTCTCCCAATTCCTGTGTTTTACATGTCCCTGGCTCTCAGTATTATTCTACCTTTGATATTATAATATACAGTACCTCAGCATATATGGGAACACTAAATTAAAAAAACATCTGGATATAAAAAAGGAAATTTTAGTATTATGTTTGACCTGCAAAAATGAATGACACATTACCCTCTAGTGTAGTGTTTTCCAACCTATGTTCCGTTCAACTTGTGAAAGTGGTCCGTATGACTTGACGTTAAAACTGAATTTTTTCACTGTAGGTAACAATCCCATTAACATTAACAATATCTCCAACCATTAAGAGTGGTTGGAGATATTGGTATGAATATAACAACCTAATTCATATTGCATTATGTTAAGTACAAGTATGTATCACTCTATTTAAAAAATAGTTATTAATATATTTGCATAATAATATTCTGTATTATTTAATATGGAATATTAATTTTAATAATTTAATATTCTAGTTTAATATTCTTTGTAGTCTGTGGCCTCTACCTCAACTGTAAAAACTGTTGAGAAGCACTGTTTTAGAGGACTATAAGTTTTTAGTTATATTGGAATCTTGTTCCACTCCTCCTCTGAAGCTACAGCTAGTTCTCTTGAATTAACCTTGTTCTGGCCCTCAGTTCTTGTTCTAAAACATTTCAAAGGTATTCAGTTGGATTCAGATCTGAGTTCTGGGCTGGAAATGGAGATTTATCACATTATTTTCCTCAAACCACTGCACGCAATTTGTAACATGGAATGTTATCATGCTGATGCAAATATGGTCCCCCTCTACAAAGATTTGTCACAATATAAGTAAGGCTGAATTGTTTGCAATGTATGCATATCACAATAGATAGCACTCATGATTTCATTGATAACACCAACTCCAGGACACATAAAAAAGCTCATACTATTACACTAAAGTTCATTGTTAGTGTAATGCAATCCAGGTGAAACTATTCTTTGGGCATATCTCATATCCAGGCATTCCCATCAGATTATGTCACTGTCTGCCGTAATGCGGCATCCTCTGTGCCAGGATTGGCAGTGATGTGCATTGCTGGGAGATGGCTTCAGCTTACATGCTGCTGTACAACCACATTAACCAATTCTATGAAGCATTTTTCTGAAGGTTGTTGGTCTTATGCTTATCCCGGTTCTCTTAGCTGTATTTCAATCAGCTTGTTGCCTTTAGAATTTCCTCTCAAAGTTTGTTTTGACTACTGATATGCTTTGGGAGTCATTAATGGTAGTCTTCTTAGTATTTGGGATGAATGGTTGCATTTATCCTAAGCTAATACTAATACTAAGAAGTTTATCTTGCAGATATTTTTATTTTTAACATTATTTTCAATGTTATTTTTGGGTATCCCACTCTTTCTGCTGTATAAAAATTATTTCCAATTATTTATGAAGAGGGTCTTTGCAGATGTACTAGCCTATGGTAGATATAAGCTAGTCTGTAATCAAGTCACAAAAGAGATTAGGCAATTGAAGGCAGATTATGAGAAATATTTGTCAAAGGATGCTAAGAAAAACAGCAAGGTTGATTGATTTGGTAGTTGTTGGCGCATCGGCTTCTGTGGCCATATTGCACCTCCCAAAGTTTTTGCAGTACTTTGATCCAAGCCCGAGGCGGGAATCGAACCCACGACCTTTGGGTTGCCGGGCAGGTACTTTACCCACTCGGCTAGCCCGGTCGGCAAAACAGCAAGGACTTCTTTACTTATATAAACTCTAGAAGGAAGGGGATGAATCTGATTGGTCCACTAGATGATGGTTTGACTGTTAATGATCCTGCTCAGATAGCTGGCAAACTGAATGAGTATTTTGCATCTACATTCACACATGAGGAATTCTGTAGGGAAGTGGAGGACAGAAGCTTATTAAACTCTAACAGTAAGCTTAATGATTTTGTAATAACTGAGAGCAAAGTAGAGGAGAAATTGTTGAAGTTAAACATAAGAGAGGCACCTGTGATGGATGGGATTTATCCAGTTATATTAAAGGAGGTGGCAAAGGAAGTGAGAAAATCCTTAGCCATAATTATGAGAGCATCCTTGGACTCAGGGGAAGTCCCCATGGACTGGAGATGTGCAAATGTATCCCCAAATCACAAAGGGGGGTTCAAAAGGTGACACAAATAACTATAGACCTGTTAGTTTATTTATGAAGTTCCGGGGAAGCTTCATAACTTCTGTTCCATGGAGTCACTGGTTAAAGAAGCATTGCAGGATCATCTGGACAAGACTGTAGTAATAATTCAGACAGCATGGGATTGTTAAGGGAAAGTCTTGTCTGAAAAATTTGATTGGATACTGTGATGTGATTACAAAGAAATTGGATGCAAAAAATAATTTTGATATCATATACTTGGAATTTAGGAAAGCTTTTGATACTGTTGAACATGGAAGACTACTGTACAAATTGGAGCAGTATGGTATTAAGGGCACGTTTCTACAATAGATAAAAGGGTGGCTGAGTGGGAGAAAACAGAGAGCAGTAATCAGTGGATGCTGCTCTTCATGTTATTAGTGGAATCCCCCAGGGTTTGGTGTTGGGCCTACTGTTGTTTTGTATATTTATCAATGATATTGATGAATGTAAAAAGTAAAAAGTAAAGTGCAGCCATTATCAACCCACTGCAGGGTGGAAGCCTCCTCAACAATTCATGCTGAGGGAAATGGACCATAATCTGCCACGCTGGTCCAGTGCGGGTTGGCAGATCGACCGTATTCAGCAGTCAGGGGCTTGAACCCCGGTCTACTCAAAGAGCGTGTGCTACTGCACTCCGCTCCTGCCCACTTGGCTACGGAGGCCTTGATGAATGTATATCAGGCTTAATGTCCAAGTTTGCAGATGATACAAAGGTTGGCAGGGTTGTTAATGGCAGTGTGCTACTGCAACAGGATCTAGAAAATTTGGGTAGATGGGCTGAGAAGTGGCAACTGAAGTTTAACATTGACAAATGCAAAGTACTGCATATGGGTAGAAGTAATCCCAGAGAAACGTACCAATTGTGTGGTACTACACTTAGGCGTTAGAAAATGAAAAAGACGTGGGAGTAATTGTGCAGTCAGGTATGAAGTTTTCTGAACACTGCAGACAGGCTGCCAGGGAAGGTCATGGGGTTTTGTCAGTGATATATAGGAATTTTGCTAGCAGGGAAAAGGAGGTGATTATCCCTTTGTATAAAGCAATGGTCAGGCCACGCCTTGAGTACTGCATACAGGTCTGGAGGCCTCATTTTAGGAAGAATGTAGAGTTTCTTGAGTGAGTACAGAGAAGGGCAAGAAGATTGGTGAGGGGAACGAAGGAGTCTTCTTACCAAGAAAGGCTTAAATTCTGCACATTGTAGCATCTGGAGACTAGACACTTGTGAGATGATCTGATTGAGGTGTATGAATCCTTGAATGGGTTGAACAAGCTCAATTCAGATGGGATTCTTCCTCTTGCTCAGATTGCGAACCTGAGGGAGTCATTAAATTCAAATTGAGGAAAGAGAGTTACAGAATGGATTTTCAGAAATTTGTCTTTAGCCGGCGAGTGGTTGATTGCTAGAACAAACTTCCATCTGTCATTATGGAGGTTGATAACTTAAATAAATTAAAGGGGGAACTGGAGAAACTTTCAGAGGGAATGGATGTGTGAAATGTTTTTTTTTTTTTTGCTGATGGTACATAAGTTTGCTTTCTTGTTAAATGCCTCTACTACTACTATTTGTGTCATAAATTTGGAGACAAATCACTTTCAGGGACTGCTCCAGTTCCATCCCTTGTCAGATTACCTGATTTGACTGCACCAGTTTTCTCTGAGTAAAGTTAGGTGTTTGTAAAACTCATGCATAAAAAGATTAAAAGACATTTCAGAAGAGTTAAAAGAAAGACTCTTGCATATAATCAGTGGAATTAGTAAAGAAACTCTGGCTTCCATGATAAACGATGTTCTGCACAATACAGGTATGCTCAGGTCAATGATTCACATTGCAATCAGGTAAATAATAAATTCACAAGTTTTCCAAGAAAATTTACTTTGTATGATTACCATTTTATAAGCATGATGTTTAATTTTTTGTAAAATAAATTTGTATCATGATATGATTGGATATGAATGGTGGCCTAATTGTGCTAAATGGGTCATAGCACTTATCTTATTGTCTTAATTCTGAAACTGAATATCAATAATAATACATGTCATATTTTGTTCTCTCTATCTTCCCACAGTTTATTATATCAATAATATTATGTCATCACATATTCCTATGTATTAATTGTAGGTTCTTTATGCATTAATCTTGAATTACTAGTTAACTATTTGTTGTCACATCCCTTTCTCACTTATCATATCCAGCAATTTTAATATATTATTGTTAAAATCTTAAAACTTATTAAATTATATTTATGCTATATATATATTTTAAATACTGGATGCTTTTATGAGGCCAGATTAAAGTAACTTGGGCAGCTGAAGTGCCTCAATTTGAAATTTTTTATTTCAGGAAAAAAAAAAAAAAAAACATTAGTGATAGAGTAGTAATTAAAAGAAAAAATAAATTATTTTACTGAGATTTAAAAGGGAACAGTTATTTCCAAGTTTTTCTGAAAATAAGGATATTTCTATAGCCTTTATAAGGATTATAAAATATTTTACAGATATATTTTATAATCCTTAATAATATAAAGATTAAAAAATAATATAAAAGTTTGTTTTTCATGTTTTGCATTTAATTTCCTTTTGTTCTAAACTGATTTTATAAGATCGCATAAAAAGCTGTTTATATCGAACATGAAATTATTTTTATTTCTGATATGTAAAGATGATTTTGTATAAGTATAATTTATGATTGATTTTATTTATTATGCTACAATTTCTGTATTTCTTTTATCAATTTACAGTAAATGTTAAAATTTTTTTGCAGCTTGTAGAGTCATTTGTAAATGAAACATATACGGGAAGATTTAATGAAAATCCAGATGAACAGACAATAAAAATCATCTTTTCAATTATGGTATCAATTTTCTGTGTGGGAGGTATGGGTGGAGCCATGATGACAGCTTTTGTAACAGAAAGGTTTGGTCGTAAAGGTGGACTTCTCCTTAATAACATATTTGTATTCCTTGCTGCAGCATTTATGGGATTTTCAAAAATGGCCAAGTCATACGAGATGTTTATTTTGGGGCGATTTTTTATCGGAGTCAATTCAGGTAAAGTATTCCCTATGCAGGCATAAACAACTTATTTTTGAGTTAATAATATGATACAGGAAACAGATCTAAGTAGAAACATTACCTTGTATAAAAGTATTTCCAATTTATGACTATTAAACTATTTGTGTTCAGTATTGGCAAAGTATGTAAAATTATACATACAGTGGTTACTATTTATTGTTTTCAGAAACTAGTTACTTTTGAATACCTAATCGAAAATCAGTGGGGGTTACAGCCTGAACCATCATCCTCTGTAAAAAGGCAGGCTTTTTACTTGTCATTCATTTGGAGTGGTCTGAGTTCATTGGCAGATTTAATTTAAATTGTCTGAGTTGGCTTGTGGAAGCATTGAGATCCAGTCAGAAAGCTGAGAGGAATTTATTTTCCGATAAATACAATAATGGTATTTTTTTATTTTTAACTTTATTAGCCACAGTGTTTTAATATTCAAATAAATTAAAAATTGAAGCAACAAATATTCTATCCAGCAGCCTGGAATATTTAAGCTACACATTGTATAATGTGTAGCTTAAACATTATTTCCTTAGTTTCACATTGCACTACCTCTTCTTTCTTTAGTTTGAGAAGATTTTAAAATATTGTATCATCCAAAGGAATAGATTTTGCAGCGTTCTCTTCAGTACAAAGAAGCCAATAGTTTTGTCATCGTTGATTATTTTAATATCTTTATTTTTTCTTTGTTTTAAAGAATTCATCATTCTTTTTATGCTTATATTAGTGTGGTCATTAGCAGTATTTAGAGATAGGCAATAGAGTCTAGTGAGAAAAATATCTAGTGAGTTGTCAATAAAATTTATATAATTTAAAACAGCCTTTAATTCATCTTCATATAAAAAATTATCTTGGAATGCTTCTATTTCTGTTTTAAATTTTCTTAATAATAAACATATTTCATTGCAAGTGATTAACCAGGTAGATATTTTTTGATAAGTCATATTCTTTAGTTTAATAGATTGTAAGGCAATAAAGTGGTCACAGTTTAAACTGCTCTTTTAAATTGCTTGATAATGTCCAGGTATGTGGTTTTTCTTAAAGGAGGGGTGTTCAGCACATGGGCTGTGTGCAGTTCATTCATTCACATTGTGAAGATTATTGCCATGTGGGCAGATGTGTATTATGGGTCACTCAAGTTAATGGGCATATCACAATTTATAGTTTCACACTGACTTTTGAAAACATCCATTTTCTGTATTGCTTCTTAATGTGGCCAGCGGAAATTCTAGAAAACAACTGGAGGACATTGCAAACTCAGTATTAGTGGAATTATCCAACTGGACCTTAACACTTAAACTTCAAATTTCATCTGCCAAAACGTTCCAGATGCTTCTGAAAGAAAGGTTGGCTCCTAATCATCCCCCTGCAAACAAATATAATGGAAAGGTGATACACTATAGTTTTATGGTTAATTATTTCGGCATACTATTGGATGACCATTGAAGTTTCCTACCGCATGTGAAGTATGTCAAAGATAAATGTAAGGTTCTGATGGTAAAACTAAGGAAGATTGGGAAAGATATTGGGGAATTAAATTACACACGTTGCATCTCTACTATAACTGCATCTGCTTGGCAATTATTTCCTGTGGTGCTCTGGAGCTTGGGGGGTTTTGCACTAACAAAGTTGTGATTATTAATCAGCAGCAGGCTCAAAGATCTGCTCTTCTTTTGATGTCACGGGCTTGTAAAACTATGTCCACTGCTGCCTTACAGGTCCTTGGCAAACTCCCAATTCAGTACAAGATACAATACAGATACCTTCTTTTTCATTTGAGAAGAAATATCCTTCTATCCTTTGGTGGTGTTCAACTAAAACCTAGAGGAAAGTTTAAATAGTGAAAAGAAGAGACTGCATACTTATTTTATCTCCTTGTGGCAACAGGACTGGTCTTCTTCTTTGGTTGGCTCTGTAATGAGAGAATTTTTTCCTGAGGTGAAAGAGTTTCTCAAAAAGGATATACTCTGGATGTCACCGAGTCTGTATGGAATGTTTCTTCTAACGAAACATGGTAGTCTAAATAAGAAGTTGTTTAAAAATGGGTCTCTCTGACACTCCCCTTTGCTTTTTGGAGCTGTTGAATCTGCTGACCACATTCTCTTTGATTGTCCATCTTTTTGTGATCTTAGGACTGAACTCGAATCATCAGTTCCAAACTTTTCCCTGGCTGTGAAAAGGGCCTTGGTGCAAATGGAAAATGTTTTTATCATCTTAAACTCTTTTGCTGGCAGAGCTTTCAAAAGAAGAGTTTCTGCATCCTTAATTGAATGAGAACTTCACGGTTATACTGAATTCTGACAACACAAGTTGTTCCTAACATGCATCTTCACGATATACTTGACTGCTTGTGTTTCTCTGTTTAGAATCTAGTAGATAGCATCTTTTGTCCTGTTTACGCTGTGCACTTTGATCCGCTATGCACTTTTGCTCTCAGTGGAACAGATTGTTATTATGGAAATGATGTGCTTGTGAAGTGAATTTTCACCTTGTTTGGAAGCTACAGGTGCATGGCTTATGAACTTTCACCTAGTCTGGAAAACAAAAGAAAGTATAATTGGTAATTGTTGGAATATTGCAAATATTCTACTATATCTGTTATAAATGATGTAATTTTTTATAGTGTAAATATTGTATTGTTGTTGATCGTTTTGGTTTTAACTTACTGCTTGGGGAAACTCATGCTTGTGAACTTTCACCTTGTTGGAAGCCGCAGGAATATGGTGTATTTGTAATTGTTATTGGTCCCTGAGAGCAATATATACACTATACAATGTATAGTTGTATAGTGTATATATTGTTTGGTTGGTCTAGCTTATGTCCTGACTGGATTAAGTGTCAAATATGTGTAATTCTTCCAGCTCATGTATTAATGATCTTGGTAAAACACCTCCCACCATTCCCAACACGCTCCATTCAATGCCTCCTGTGGTCTTCCGTCAAAAGGATATCAGAACGATTTTGATGAATCTTGATGCTAAGAAAACTCCAGGTCCTGATGGTATTTCTCCACTTGTTCTTAAAACCTGTGCTCCTGAACTTACTCCTATTCTTTGCCGCCTCTTTTCACTTTCTTATTCCAAAGGTGTTTTTCCTTCTGCTTGAAAATTTGCTCATATCCAGCCAGTTCCTAAAAAGGGTGACAAGTCCCTCCTATCCTATTATTGTCTCATTGCAATTACTTCTACTCTTCTAAAGTAATGGAGAAATCAATTAACCGCCAACTCTTAAACCACCTAGAAACCTTCCATCTGATCAACAATTGCCAGTATGGATTCCGTCAGTGTCGATCCACTGGTGATATTCTGGCTTATGTTACCCATTTATGGACTAATTCAATGGAAAGGTTCGGTGAAACACAAGTAGTTGCCCTTGATCGTGTTTGGCATAAAGGTCTTCTAAACAAGCTTCCATCTTATGGTTTGCCAACTGTTTTTAGTAATTGGTTATCCAGTTTTCTCTCTGATCGTTCACTGAGGGTGATGGTAGATGGCTCTCTGTCTTCTAACTTCTCCACTAATGCTGGTGTCCCGCAAGGTTCAGTTCTTTCCCCCAATCTTTTCCTCTTGTATATTAATGACTTTCTTCCATTGACTGGTAATCCTATCCATAGTTTTGCCAATGATAGCACATTGCATTCCACTTTCCATTTTGAGAAACCTTGTCCTTCTCAATCAGCTTCAACTTCTAGAAAATTTGCTACCAATTCCTTAAATGCTGATCTTCAGGTAATTCTCCAGTGGGGCAAAGACAATTTAGTTGATTTCAACCCTTCTAAAACTCAGTCTTGCCTTATATCTCGCAAAAAGGATTCTTCTGCTCCGATGCTTATCTTTAGTGACACTCCGATTTCTAGGCAAAATGATATCTCTCTTTTGGGGATTACCCTGACTTCTAATCTCTCTTGGCACAAGCACATTACAAATATTGCTTTCTCTGAATCTAAAAAACTTGGCTTTCTCTTTCGCTCTCGGCGTTACTTTTCTTCCAAACAGCTGCTCACTCTGTAGAAATCGCAAATCCCCCCTGCCATGGAATATTGTTCCCACATCTGGGGTGGTGCCCTCAAAACCTCTCTCAGGCTTCTTGATTCCATTCAGAAGAGGGCAGTTAGGTTAATTAATGATTCATCTCTAACAGAGTCTCTCCACTCGCTTTCTCATAGACGTACTGTTTCTGCTGCATGCCTCTTCTACAGATAATTCCATGGGCACTGTTCTTCTGAATTGGCTTCTATAATTCCCACTCTCTCTTTCAAAACAGTCTGAACACATGCCGCCACCAGCCAACATTCATTTACTGTCCAACTTCAAACCCACAGAACCAACTTTTCATCTTCCTCATTTATTCATTCAACTGCCGTTTTCTGGAACAACCTTCCTTCATACGTATTTCCTGAAAATTACGATCTACTGAAGTTCAAGTCCAATGTCAACAAATATCTTCTTTCGTCTTCTCAACCTCCAACTCAAGCACTGTACAAAGTACTATATGTTCTAATACCGCTCATGTTTGGGGTTCACATAAAAAAAAAAAAAAATCGTTAATGTCTGCTTTCTTATGAACTTTCATTCTGGAAGACATAAGTGAGTCTTTTATTTACAAACTTTTGCTTCTGGAAGTTGCAAGTCGACTGTGAAGATTCAATTTTAAATTCCTTGGTATTGGAGGTTGATGTAGTTCCTCTGCTGTCACTTAATCCTAAGGTCAATCATTCTTTGGTTTAGTAACTTATTCTGCTGGTAATATCACTGTTATTATTACTGTAGCCTTATGCCTTTTGCGTAAGGTTTGAATCTAACCTTACGCAAAAGGCATAAGTGTGGTATATGCATATTTAAACTAATTAATTGTGCCATATATGCTTTGATAATGTATTTGACGGTTATGTTTAATTAGCTTTGATATTCTTATGTCTAATCACACTGAGATTATTGTGAAAAAGTTGTTATTGAGATTTGAGTAATATACTCTATTTTTAACTTCTTGCTCTACCTTGTGTTCGACCTGAAGATGTATTTAAATATATTTTAGCCATTCTACTGGCCATCTGGCTAGTTAAGTTGTTTACTTAAGGTGATCCTTGTATTTTATGAGTGTTAATCTGTTATAAATTGTATATAGAACTACAGATATTGTTGATTGTTCTGTAGATAATTTTATGTAGTTACATAGTTACTCTGCTATCTCCACATGATGTTAAACTGTAGAAGATAATAAAATGAAAAATTGTTTCTTAATGATGTTTTATGTATCTTCCTCAGTATTTAGTGTTAGATGAGTCAAAAAACTGCTAGCTTGGGAGGATACACAGACTGATAGATTAACTAGGGCTGGCATGAAAGGGATTCTTGCACTTATTGAAACATACAGCAGCCTGGAAAAGGAAGGTTGTTGAGAATTTCAAGTGCTGCTGTGAATTATCATGGAATGAGTTTCATTGTGGACTGTGTTAGGGTAACTTAGATTAAGAACAGGTACATGTATACTTGCATGTAGACTAATGCTAGGAGCATTATAAATAAATTTGATGAATTTGGACTACTGATTAAGTCATAGTCCTCTAAAAATCCAGTGGTATAAGTTCCTGTACAGTGAAAGCTACTATAGGAGTGTCAGGAAGGTAATTGGAATTTTCAAGCTGGATAGAAACATGTTCAGAGTAATCAGATAAGGAATCATCAATTGGAATTAACTGATCTAAAATTCTCCCCATTGTATCAGTCTATTTAGTTGTTTCTACATTATTTGAGATAACAGTATTAAAGATCTACAGGGAATGAGTTTTGTTTCTAGTTATTTATAAATTATAAATTAGCTATAAATTAATAATAAATTTTAAATTAACAATAATAATAAGTTAATAAGCTATAAATTATAAATTAGCTAGTGGATTACTTGGAGTAATCCAAGATGTTCACTTTGCACTAGCAAATCACCTATTTTTTTTGAGATTTCTGTATGTCTTTCAGTAGTTCAACATCTAGAGGATCCAACATCTATGGTGCTGATAATTTCAGTGAACCTGAAATACAGTCGGATCTCTCTTTAATGAACTTCCACAAAGCGAACTTTTCTATGTAGCGAACTTTTTTTTTGATTCCCCCTTGGTCATTACATTGAAAATAGTTTCTGTATAACAGGGAAAATTTCCATATAATGAACTGATTTCGAGAGACCTGGGTACGCATTTGCACCTCTGGCCTTTACGCAATAAATCTGATGTAGAAAACAGGAATTAAGAGCTAAAAGGATTAACAATTAATCAATTTAGCTTTTAATAGCTAAAGGGTTTAATTCTTAAGAGCATTCCACAATTTAGTGTTGCTTATAAAGTGACTTCTCGGTACAGTAATCTGTGCTGAGAAGTCAAGCTGGTCAACTGCTGTCTATGTGTTGTCCACAGTTATTAGCAAAGATTAAGGCATATTCCCAATACGGATATTGACTCTGGCCAACCTATTTTCTATTGTAAGCACCCTATTAGAAAATTAGGAGAGAGTAATTTTTCTTTATCCTGGAAATTCATCTGTTGTTTCGCAGAAATTAGTCATCCACACTTTCACTAAATTTTGCCTGTCTCTGTATGGTGGGTATAAGTGGTCCATAAATCAGTTTTATTTTAGCTGCAGTGCAAGTAACCTTACAATGTCTTAGAGGAAGTCTTTGAGTGTAGTGGAAAAGTTGAAGTACAGTCAGTCCTCGTATAACACGTGTTTACACTACACGAATTCGATCATACCATGATTTATAAATAGGGGAACGGTATCTTATATAACACGAACCGAATTCGCTTATGCACGATTCGCCTTTGTGTTTACAAGAAATGGCAGTCGAATGCGGAATCATCCCAACTGAACACAACACCATAGGAATGAAGAGAAGATTCTGAAAATGTATTTATGTTTTTCATATCAGTGAAGGGTGTGTTTTTTTAGGAGCATTAGCAACTAAGGCCATATTGTTCCGGGATATGCGGTGGTCATTCCCTGACCTTTCCGTATTTGGTGGTGACGGGCTCGAACCCCGGTCTAATCAAGAAGCGTGTGCTACGCACTGCTGCTCCTTCCCACCTGGCTACGGAGGCGCCCTTCAGTGAAGGGGAAACACATTTCACCATAATAACGTAAAAACCAATACAATTCCAGCTATCAGTATAATCACAAATGCAATTAGATCGAGTTTACTACCCGTTTATAATAGATTCCACTAGCAGAAACGCAACTGGCAATTGTTTTTATTGTTTTATGGTAACTCCTAGAAATGTGCTTTAGTAAAATGTGAGGTGTTAATAGTGTATCTCTGCCTTTATGCTGTTGTTTATTCAGTTGCTACAGGCGTGCCTTTGATTATGTGTATCAAGCGTGCCTCCTCGTTTTGTAATTGTGCTTTATTCCCCAAAAATGAGTAAAATACTGTACTTAAAAGGTGTGAAAAGGAAACGTCATGGTGAAGACACTGTAGATTCAGAGAGATAAAGAAAAGCAATATCGATTAACAGAGGCAGACTGGGTAAAAAATTCTTGCCTGGGAAAATTTATAGTGGCCTCATACTATGGTTTATGGCCAAAATCACACCGGCCTCTGGCTCACCGGGGTTTCCCCGGTAAGGCTTATCGGGGAAACTTTTTCTCTATCGACAGAGGCTAGTCCGCCTCTGTCGATAGAGAAAAAATATGAAATTGTGAAACGCTTTGAGCCAAATGAAAGACCATGTGATATTGCACGTGCTACAGACCTAAATGAGGCAACGCCGAGAATTTCAAAGAATGAAGAGAAAATAAAAACAACTTTCATAGCAGGAACAACTCAAAGTGTAATTAAAATCCATTAGATTAAGACACAAAGAATTGGAAGAGTTGGAACGGCTGTCATCTGTTTGGATAGAAAATCAAACAAAAAACAAGTTTGCTTACGATAGAAGTAAAAGCATTAGCAATATTTTATTACGTAATAGTCATAATAAAAATTAAATCCTTAAGTTATATCCCAAACAGTTATATGTATGAATTATTTGTTACGATTAAGTCGTTATATATATATATATATATAGAGTTAAAAGTACAATTTAATTGACAATAAAGTTTATCAAGATTAATAGATTTACTGATTAATTGACAATATTATATTATGCACTATACTACACTAAGGTTATGCTATCGTGTAAAAATGGCGGGAATTCACGAACGGTACTTAACACGTGGATTTGATACCGTTACCGATACTAAGTAATACCTACAAAATCTCTGTCTAAGTTAAACTTTAAACTAAGTATCGTAACTAGGAATATAAAGCTACTATGACAATTTAAGCTAATAAATCAGAAAATAAATCAGGAAAAACTTCTGTTCCAAGAGCTTCAAAGAGCTTCTTCCGCACAGGCTACTCTCGTACTCAGAATTTGTGGGAGGTCGACAAGTTTCAGATCACATGGCAGTAATGTGGAAGGCAGATTTATTTACAAACGTTAGTCTGGGAAAAGGCTATTGGAAGCTCAACCCAGCAGTTCTGGAGAGAGAGAGAACTGGGACTTTACAACAGTTATTAAAAAGATAGTAGAGCAAGTTGGAAATGAGTGGGAAATGTGGGCAAAAATTAAAGAAAGTGCTAAATCATTTTATTACTCAAAAATTAAGGAAAGAAACAAACAATGCAGAAATAGTGAAAGATCTCTTACAAGAAAAAAGAATTTACCAATGGTGTGGGGATGAAAGGGCAACAGCAGAAGTACAGGCGGCTATTGACGGTATAATATTGGAAGAAGAGAAAGAAAAGGCACGAAAAATACAGCTGAAATTTAGGGAGGCTGATAGTCCTTCAGCTGCGTTTTACCAAAGAAAACTAAGGCTAAATAATTTAGCCAAAACGGTTCAGGAAATTAAAGACGATGACAACACACATTCTACAACGCTCACTATTATGAATCGTTTTGTAAATTACTATGAAAAAGAGCTTGCTTTGCAGAAAAAAGAGAGAGACAACTCCATTTGGACGATTGGACAATTCACACCCGAGCAAAAAACATTACAGGACGGGGAAATAATTATGGGGGATCTAACTGTGGCTCTAAAATCATGTAAATTACGATGCGTGCCGGGACCGGATGGTTTGGGGGTTGAACTTTATAAGAAATTTTGGAACTTGTTAGCGCATATTCTTCTGGCTGTCTTTAACAAATTTTTTCAGGAAGGGGTTGTACCCGAAGGCTTTTTAAATGCCTATACTACTTTCATTCCGAAGCATGGATGGGATTTAACGAAAATTGGTAACTAGAGACCTATAATGTTGGCTAATTGTGACTACAAAATATTTGCAAAGATTTTGACAGCTGAGTTAAAACGCGACGTAACCCAGATAGTTAGAAGCACACAGTGCTACGGTATATCGGGGAGGCGAATAGAATATAACCTTTGGCTATTAAAGGATATATTAGAATATCGGAAATAAAAGAGTTACAATTTAGCGTTAGTAGCAGTCGACCTAGAAAAGGCTTTTGATAGAATCGACCACGACTACCTTTTCTCTGTAATTAAAGATACGAACATAGGATCTCAGTTGTTTACAGGCCTGAGAAATTTTTATACACGTAGTAGCACAAGACTTTTGATAAATGGAGAAATTTTGAAAAACATTAAAATTGATAGGGGAGTAAAACAAGGGTGTCCGCTTAGTCCTTGTTATTTACATTAGCACTAGAACCACTACTGGGAAGAATAGACAGAACTGAGGCCATTCAGGGGATACCGTTGCCAAAGCCGGCAGAGCAGTATAGCAGTAAATGTATAGTGTATGTGGATGATGTTACCGCCACTCTCACTACGAGTTATGCAGTGGAAGAATTTATGTCACTCGTTAGATCTTTTGGTAAGAAGTTGGGGTTAAACATAAACGAAGATAAAACTAGGAACAAATTGTTAGGGGAATGGGCACATCGGCCTTTACCACAACAAGAAGTGGAGTCGGATAAATTGATTCAAATATTGGGAGTTCCGTTTAGAAAGAGTCCCATGCTACCTGTAGGGGGCTCACCACTAAAATACGGGAAAGTTTAAAAGAGTGGGAAGTGGGACAATTTTATTTTGAGAACAAATCCATCATTGTTAGAACCGTAATTCTTCCTATAATCTTATACACAGTGTTTATAACGGGAATCACAGCTAAGACAGACAATTTTACGTTTCAACATTTCAGTTTCTATGGGGAGGAAAACGGCAAGAGATAGCACAGAAATTTTTATTTTTACTGTGGGAAGATGGGGGAATAAGTATTCCAAAAATTAATTTGAGGTGTAGCTGTAAGAGACTGCTGGACGTGGCTAATATGGTGCAATCTAACCATTTAGTAGCGGTACTGATAAAATATTTTATGGAATTTAATACAGCCTTAATTAAAGGCGGAAATTATCTAGGGCCAAAAGCAGAGACAATTCCTGTATATTACAAAAAAAAATTTGGGATATGTGCACGCAGTTAAGGGAGAAAGATATAGATCCTTTTAAGGGTGGTTTAAAACGACTCTACTGGACACTGATTAACTCAGAAAATCCAGAAAGGCCAAATTTAGGAAACCATAACGCACAGTCGTTTTTTAAAAATCTAAATATTGGCAGAAACTATCCATCGTGTATTGACTTTTTGTGGAGGATTGGTTATGGAAACCAGTGAACGATATCACGTATAGATTTAGTCAGACAGGCAACAGATTATGCCAATTTTGTACTGAAATTGAAACAGTGTACCATTTTTTTTATTACTGTCGATTCCCGAAGGAAGTTTGGAAGAGAATTTGTAGATTTTTGAGGATAAGACAGCTCACACTGGAGGAGGTAATTTACTTGCAATGCGATCATCCCTTGGGCAAGAAAAAAATGTTTACGATATTTTTAATTACAGAGGCAAAATATCATGTGTGGAAGCTTCGAAAACGGAAAAGGTTTGGGACCTTTAGGGGATCTCTTTGGGACTTGAAACAAACAATGTCTGCTTCCATGCAAAGGTTTTTACGGTTGTAAAAATGGCATTTAGGGTCTGATAAGTTTCTGAAAAGATGGGGAGAGGCACCTCTTCTGTGCAGTTTGGTTGGAGATGAGGTTTATCTAAAGTATTGGTTTTAGTTATTTGGAAAAAAAAAAAAAAACAAAAAAAAACAGCACCTGTGTTTTTTTTTTTTTTTTCGTTTATTACAAAATTCAGTTTTCTCGATAAAAATATAGATCTCTTAGGCTCTCATCAAAACAGTTCCATGATTTAGGCTTGGATTTTATAATTAATTTGTCCGGTTTAATAGATCTGGTCCAATGGGTTTTTTTTTTTTTTTTTTTTTCCACATTAAATTCACAATAGCCCTGAAATGGTGCCGTCTGGGTGGTGGTATCCACTCAGAATAAGTAACAGTCTTCTCCATTGGGTGAAGTGTTACTCATTCGAAGTAGTGCAATATCATGGCAACTCGTTGTGAAGGTATTCACAATATGAGATATGACTTAAACGATGCCGCTCTTGCAAATAAGGATTAGCTGTGTAACATGATGCTTTTGCACTGATTTGCACATATGTGATATTAATAAATTAATTGTTTTAAAATGTTAGAAAATTTATTCATTCCTGCTTATTTCTGATTTATTTCCCTTATTTTACTGTATTTGTGAATGTTGAATTACAGTATTTTTCATTGTTGAAAATATATTTCTTTATAACAGAATTTCTGTTTTACGAATTTTTTCAAGTGAACTATTGATTTTGTTATACGGAGGTCCCACTGTACTTGTTTCCAAAGAATAGTGAGGTCACGATTCCACCAAGTGCAAGTTTTCTCTGTGATCCATTTTTTCTTGGTAGACAAAAAGCAGGCTTTAAGAAGGGAGTCCTGAACAAACAAACAAAACTACATCTTGAGCTGAAAGCACTTTTAAAGTGGCAACAACCTCAGGTTGAAAATCCCCGTCTGATTGAATCTTCAAATTTGTCCTATTTTGTGGAGTAGTGAATAAGGTTGGTAAAGCAAGAGAGCTTGCCAGATTATTAGCAAAAGTATTTACATCGAAGATGATGGCTTACTAGACATCTACTAAGATTCATCATGCCAATGTTCTTCTTTCCTCTTCTTTCAATCCTCCTTCAATACTCTTCTTTCAATCCTGTTCTTTCAATACTCTTCTTTCTCTGAAATGTATTTTGCAAATTCATCAGAAGTAACAGTTAGATCTATGTTGGTTTCTCCAGTGAAGCTATGGTAAGTGAATTGTTGATTAGGATTTAACAGAAAGTTTTTGGCTGATAGGAAATCCTCAAACAGTTGACCCTGTACATCTTGTATAATTGCTATGCCAAAGGTGTGATTTGGAGTTAGTATCTGTTATTATTATGATATTGAAAGAGACCAGAAAGTGAAGTGCTGGATCCAAGTAATTCAAGGAGTCATTTTGGTCGCCAGATGGGTACAATAAACAGAAAGCAGATAAAATGAAATTGAAGATGTTAATTCAAAAAATAGCAAGGGCTTAATTTTTCAATACTCACCTTGATCGATCTGCAATTGTTATGGTTTGAATGGCAAGAGGTGACTGGCTTTAAGGTGATTGGTTCTTAAATTAAGGGATGGGTAAATAGTAATTACGATGGAAACAGGATTAAAATATGCGCAAGGAAGTAGAAGTGCACTAACTCCGTCGTTGGTTGTCATTAAATTGGGTTGAATTGGGATTCTAAATAGTGGATAAGCCAAAAGTCGTAATGAAGGACTTTCGTTAAAAAACATCTTCAGTTGGCAAGCTAAATGAAAAGGGAACACGTACTGTATTTAAGAAGAATTTTGTAATCCTGTGATGCATTTTGTTACTTGCGGGAATCTCAGATTGGTGAGCTTCCAAACCGGAGAAAGATTGAAGGGGAGTTTCGCATTTATAATATTTAGATCGGAGTGGTGACAAAACCATTCTATAATGAGGGCTTTGAATTGTAAAATTTTGTAACTGTTTTTTAATTTTAATATGGTAATAGCTGAGTCAACTAAGGGAGTATGGTTGTTAGAGTGGGCATGTAAAGTAAGTTCAGTGCTAGATTGTCCAGTTCTGAAGCTATTGTAGTGATAGTATGCTCTGGTATTGGATTGAACCGAATTTGGTTGTGGTACTACCAGTGTAACAGGCATTACAATTGTGTTGACATTTTATTAAATAAATAATATTATTTATTTCGCTTGTTGGATATTTATGTGTTTCTTTATATTTATTGAAAAGTGATCTGAGTTTGTTATAAGTGGAAAAAATAAGAGTGATGTCTGTGCCTGCAAATATTCGCCGAAATTGTCCTGCAAGATTAATATGATAAGGAAGGACAAGACGTGTTTTACTATTTATGATGTGTTTTATGGGATTATTGATATTATTTTTTGCGATGGAAATGGTATGTTGAATTAATTTTGGAGGGTAATTTCTGGCTATGAATTTTTTTGTGAGATATTGTAACTCATTGGATAGGTCGTCTTGTGAGTTGCTGAATTTAATGGCGTTGATTTTGTTATAGAGAACGAATTTTTTTATGTTGGAAGGATGGTGCAATGTAAAATGTAAGAATTTCCCTGTGTGTGTGTGTGTGTGTGTGTGTGTGTGTGTGTGTGTGTGTGTGTGTGTGTGTGTGTGTGTGTGTGTGTGTGTGTTTTCTATAGATCTTAGTTCCTAGTTTAGTACCTATTTTATATATGGTGAGATTGAGAAAATTAATTTGTTTATTGGTTTCTATTTCGAGTGTGTATTTAAGTCTGTCATGAATTGAATTGAATTTTGTAAAAAGGTTATCAATTATAGTTTTGTTTCCCATTAAAAGTACATCATCGACGTATCGCATGTATAACTTTATCTTGGAAGGGTAAGGTTATAGGATTTTATTTTCAAATGTGGCTAAGTAAATTTCGGAAAGGGGAGCAGAGATGCCCAAGCCCATGGGCAACCCGAATATTTGTTGGAAGATCTGATTGTGAAATCTGAAATGCCTGGCATCTAATAGTAGAGAGGTGAGTTCTAAAATATTGTCTATAGAAAGGGAGGTGCAATTAATGAGACTATTGTCGGAAGTTAAATATCCACGATGGGCTTGTAAGGTGAAAGGTATATGTACATTGGTGTATAGTGATACAACATCAAACGATGCTAGAATATCATCGTCAGCGATTATGGTGGTTTTAATTTTCTCAAAGGCTTGGTTGGTATTGCTGATTTTAAATTTGGAAAACCTGGTGAGAGGAGATATGATTTTTACTAGAAATGAGGATAAGTTTGCGAAGGCGGATTTACTAAAAGAAATAATTGGTCTTAAGGGGTGGCCCGGTTTATGTAGTTTAGTAATTCCAAACATATGGGGGAGAACATTGCTTTGTATGCCAATCTGCTGTAAGGTATGTAGGGTGATTTCTTTATTAGACCGGAGTTTTCTAAGGATAATATCAAGCTTGTTTTTTAATTTGGATATATTATAGGAATTATTAATTATATAGGTGTCTTGGTCTGCTAGAATTTGTTCCATTTTTTTCTATATAAGTGGCTTTATCTAAAATTACTATGGTATCTCCTTTGTCTGCTTTTTGGATAATAATGTCGGGGATTTTACTTAGTTTAAGAATATCATTAAGTTGTTGTTTGGGTATATTAGATTGGGAGGGGAGTTTTGAGTTAATAATAGTGTTAGTCTGATGTAAAATGCGGCATTTGTCAGGGTGATGTTTGAGTTTTGTTTAAGTTCAATAATACTTTCTTTTATGGGATATTGATGGCTTTTTATCGCAAAGTTGAATCCATGCTCTAAACTTGCGAGTTCGGTAGGAGTGAAAGTTTTATAAGAAATGTTAACTGTGGAAATTTGTGGAGCTGTTATTTTTGTTTCCTGGGTAAGTGTGATCCATTTTTTAGAATGTCTTAGTTCAACCTCTTTAAGGGCTGCATTAATATATATATTGTTGAGGTTTGTGAATTTGATCCAGGTATTAGGTTGCATGTTTCTCTTAAGTTTAAATTTTAAATAATGTATCTGGTGTTGCAGCTGATATACCTTATTAAATCTTTTCCGTAGTTTATCTCATATGATGGCAATGGAAGTATGACGCGCGATGCATGGGTATTTTTTGTATATTTTATTTGGAAATATATGGGCGAATTTCGGAATCACATTGTGATTTAGGCATTTCTGTAGAAAGGTGATATGTAATTTGTTAATGAAATGCTTAATAAGTATTTTTGAAAATCGTATCTTACTATCTGGCAAGTTCAAAGGCATTGGGATGAAAATTAGATAGACGGTGCAGATTAGGGTTATTTTATGCGTTTAAGGAAATCTAATAATTGGACACTTAGAAGTCTCACCATATATAAATCTCAATCTCACCATATATAAAATAGGTACTAAACTAGGAACTAAGATCTATAGAAAACATACACACACAGGGAAATTCTTACATTTTACATCGCACCATCCTTTCAACATAAAAAAATCCGTTCTCTCTAACCAAATCTACAATGCCATTAAATTCAGCATCTCACAAGACGATCTATCCAATGAGTTACAATATCTCAAAAAAAAATTCATAGCCAGAAATTACCCTCCAAAATTAATCCAACATACCATTTCCATCGCAAAAAATAATATCAATAACCCCATAAAACCCATCATAAATAGTAAAACAAGTCTTGTCCTTCCTTATCATATTAATCTTGCAGGACAATTTCGGCGAATATTTGCAGGCATAGACATCACTCTTATTTTTTCCACTTATAACAAACTCAGATCACTTTTCAATAAATATGAAGAAACACAAATATTCCACAAGCGAAATGAATAATATTATTTATTTAATAAAATGTCAACACAATTGTAATGCCTGTACATTGGTAGTACCACAACCAAATTCGGTTCAATCCAATACCAGAGCATACAATCCAATACAATAGCTTCAGAACTGGACAATCTAGCACTGAACTTACTTTACATGCCCACTCCAACAACCATACTCCCTTAGTTGACTCAGCTATTACCATATTAAAATTAAAAAACAGTTACAAAATTTTACAATTCGAAGCTCTCATTATAGAATGATTTCATCACCACTCCGATCTAAATATTATAAATGTGAAACTCCCCTTCAATCTTTCTCCGGTTTGGAATCTCACCAATCTGAGATTCCTGCAAATAACAAAATGTATCACAGGATTACAAAATTCTTCTTGAATACAGTGCGCGTTCGCTTTTCATTTAACTTGCCAACTGAAGACGTTTTTTAACGAAAGTCATTTGATATGACTTTTGGCTTATCCACTATTTAGAATCCCAATTCAACCCAATTTAAAGACAACCAAGGACTGAGTTAGTGCACTTCTACTTCCTTGCGCATATTTTAATCCCGTTTCCATCATAATTACTATTTACCCACCCCTTAATTTAAGAACCAATCACCTTAAAACTAGTCTCTTGCCATTGAAACCATGATAATTGCAGATCGATCAAGGTGAGTACTGAAAAATTAAGCCCTTGCTATTTTTTGAATTTAGTCCAATAAAACAGTACTTTAAGACATACTATAGCTTCTAAATTGAAGATATTATTAAAAATAGCAAATTTGGTGCTTAGTTCAGAAATGATGGTAACATCTGGGCTTCTGTTCAAAATAATAATACAAGTTTCAGGATCTTCAGTAGTGGGTTGAACGAGTCTAGATTGCATAGAGTACCCCATTACTTAGGCATGACTGGGTTGACCTTTAGAAATGTATGGCTCTTGAATGATTATAATGTCAATGTAGTTTTCTTCTGCACTTTTCCTTATTTTGCCAGCCTGGAAATGCTGTCTGTTTAGTTGCAGAATTTTAATATGAGGTGCCACAGGGGAACAAAGATTTCCACCAAAAATAATGTGAGCCTTATTCATAATTAGTCCCGATTCATACAATGGCCTTCCTATAAGCATAGAAATTTACATCACAGACAGAATGATGAAATTCTCTCTTTTGTCACTTGCAGTTTATGTGTGATGGTACAGAAAGTTTTGTAGTATTGTGTATAGTGTTACAGGGCGTGTGGTCAGGGGATTTCCCCCAACTCCACGATGATTTTTTGTGATGCAAAGGCCAGAAAAGTGTAGGATATAGTGTAGTGTAGGTTTATTGTTCACCTGGCCTTTTTTTTCTTTTGGGCCCTTTGGAGACCAAGGTCCCACTGTTGCCCATGCTTTACCATGTGAAGTTAATGTCTGTCGTGTAAGTCTTTGGTAAGGCCTAGCGGGCCCTATGTGGAGTTTTGGTTGCCATCTAGGCATTTTTTGTCAGTAGTCTGACATTACACACCAGCCAGTCCGGCTAAGCCAGTGTCAGTATTACAGAAAGGATATAGTATGTAGAGTTTACTGTCTTACAACACTGGGACTCCTCCAGCTTCATGTAGTATACTCTGTGTCTGTAAAGGTCAGAGACAGTGTGAGTTATTGTATAGTCTACATAGTGTAGTGGGAGTTATGTTGGTAAAGTGTTTCTCTGGTCACTTAGCTGTGGGCTTTCAGAAACTAGGGGCTCCCCCATTGCCCGTCCAACACCACGAGGAGGTGGGCCAGGTTGTAGTGTGTAAGGTTCTCTCGGGGGCAAACCCTGGCATCACCAAAGCTTGCCAAGGAGGGGTCCCTTAATAAAAAAAAAAAAAAAAAAAAAGAAGAAGAAATTTTGGCGAAGGTAAAAAAAGCCAACACAAGAACAACGAGAAATGTTGGATAACTTACGCAGAAAATTAGTTTCCCGATACTGCACTCTAGCGCTACTTGCTCAGTAAACAGACGGTATGTGTTATCAGTCTGGAGCAGAAGTCGAGAACGACATATTGATTGATGGGTAGGCGTTTGTTTGTTATTTTGGTTTTTAGGAGCATTAGCAACTAAGGCCATATTGCTCTGGGGATATGCGGTGGTCATTCCCTGACCTTTCTGCATTCTCTGTATTTGGCGGTCACTGGCTCTAACCCTGGTCTAATCAAGAAGCGTGTGCTACACACTGCTGCTCCTGCCCACCTGGCTACGGAGGTGCCCGGATAGGCGTGGAAAATGATGTGCTGATTGGTGCATGAACACAACACACAATGACATCGGTTTAGTATCACTTTAGTAGCACTCAGAAGCACTAATGGTCACTTGCCTCAATGGTAACCTTGCCCTAATTGCACATGCCCTAATGAATGCTTTCCATAATGGTGAAAAAAGGTAAGGTTACCTCCACTTGAATCCAATGGGAGCTTGAACCCCTCCTGAAATGGAGGGATAACCTAACCTTTTTTCTTTAGAATCATTAGCGGGGATGGCAAGGAGGTTCTGGGTTTGAGTCCATGTATTGCCACAAAAACTGCATGGTCTATTGTGAACTCTAGCATCTGAGGAGGAATAAAAATTCTGGCCACCTTTAGTCTCAAGCTTGTCGTGCAGTCTTTAATGCCGAGCCTGTTGTATGTTTTTTAACCTGAGTCTGCCGATGAGATTTCAGATGATGTTTGAGAAATTTGTGCTCTTCTTCTACTCCATCCCCACTGCTGAAACTCCTAATACCATAGCTGTTTTTGAAAATGTTTTATTTGATTTCTCCACTGAAAATTCCATCAAAAATTCAGGAATTAAGTTAAATATAATTATATGCACATGTTGAGTGGTATCATGTACAGTTATTGACAGAAAGCTGGCTTTATTGATGTTTTGTTCTCTAACATTCTGATATTGAAGCTTTGTTTGTAATCAAACTGTTGACACATGCTTTTGCTGCTGCAATGGGGTATAACTACAGATAATGAAAGGAATTTTGAGAAATTCCATTTGTGGGATTAAAGTATATGACAGTAACGAATGGGCCTGGTGTACTGGGGTCCATGGTTGAGAAAAAATAGATACGTACAATTGTACGTATCTATTTTTTTTCTCAAAGTATATGACAGCAGTTAATTCCTTCCACATCTCATTTCTGTGATTTGTTTGTTTATTCCAGTGCAGTAATAGTATTGTTATGATGGACTGTTTATAAGAGTGTTATCACCCCCCCCCAACAAACAGGTCAGAATAGATGTATTGTTCTCTAAGGGGCTCACATCTGGTGAGTATGGGCTTGGCACACCCAGGGTCCTGAGCTGGATATCATCATTCTTCTCTTTCTTGGTGATTTCCTTCTACTTCTCTCTCTCTCTCTCTCTCTCTCTCTCTCTCTCTCTCAGGGTAATTCAGAAATTTTTTTTTGGCTGGTGCAGCATAAGCCTCAGGCTTCCTTGCACTATATGGCTAATAATAATAAGGGCGCGATGGCCCAGTGTTACGACACTGGACTACCAGTATTTTGGACCTGGGTTCAAGTCTTGCCTTGGTGGAAGCGAAAGCAGCTCAAGACCATCACACTGGGAGACTGGTATAATAATAGTAATAAATTAGAATAATAATAACTAAATTAATAGTAATAAAAATTAATAAATAAATAAACATCGTAAAAGTTGTTCCAAGGGACCTGCCTACGCCAGGGTCAAAGTGGCGGCTAAGGCAGATTGTGGCACCTTCTGGTGTCACTCCCGAGAACTACCACTGGACATAAGCCGAAGCTAAACAGATTAACCTCCAGATGTATGATGTTGCAGAGAAATATTGCATCGAATGTGGTGCAGATAAAGTCACTCGAACTCAGGCCTTAGGCAGAAGGGTCGATTTGAAAAATCAGACATAGTCTCCTGAGGAAGACAGAGGAGCAAGTGGCACTGTCCCCATATGGTTACCACAAGAGAAGGGCAAGACCATCCAGCCCCACCGACTGGAAGTGCTTCCTGCGCAACTGTGCTATTGACCACCCAGGAAAGAAGGAAATGCCAATGCATGAAGTGAAGCGTCGAAATGAATACGTACATCATGCAAACATACTACGAAATAACGAAGCTGGAGGCCAATATGACAACTTACAGGGCGAGACTACATACCAAGTGGCTGGAACAATTCCTGGATAGTGGATCAGAGAAGGACCATCATCATGAACCTGATAGCTCCTGCAATCTTGGAAAAAATCAAGCATTCTTTATCCACAAAGGATAAAGATTACGGAACCAGAGGAGGAAGAACATACCACCGCCGTACCAGAGGAAGAAGAGCAAGAAGAAATACAACCCACAGCAGCTGAAGTGGAAAGAGACAAGGGCATGATATCCAGAATAGAGGACAAGTGGAAGAAGGCCCTAACAGAAATCGAAGGAACGGACCCCACAAAGACTCGCATGATACCGAAGCAGAGGCCGAATAGAACTTTGTGGAGAGTCACAGACCACCTCATTTGGAAAATAATACCATATTACCTTGACAACAGTGATGCAACACTGGAGGCCATCCTCACAGCCGTGTATTGTGCTGCTGTAGGAGGCACTAGGATTAATGGAAGAGAAATGAGAGACCAGCAGCAGAAGAACCAAAAACAGAAGGAACTGCCAGCTTGGGAAAGAAGACTTCAACAGAAGATAGAAGAATTAAGAGTCAAGATAGGCCAATTGACCCACTACCAACGGGGCAATAACTTAAAAGGATGGTAGAACCTGTACACCCTCATCCACCTGATGTAAGTGGATAACATCAAGCTCTACGCGGGAACCGAGAAGCATCTACAGCAACTACTCCAGATTACCTAAGAATTCAGCAGTGATATTAGGATGGAATTTGATCTAAACAAATGCAAGACACATGGATTGCACCAGGGAAAACTGGTCAATCGAAACTACCAGCTGCAAGACTAGTAAAGAGATCTAGCCATGGCAGAGGGAGAGGCCTACAGATACTTGGGGATGATGCAGGCTCAACAGTTACAGCACAAGGAATTAAGGCCTGCCTGACCGAAAAATACCATCAGAGACTCAGAAGCCTGCTGAAAGCAAAGCTGAATGGAGGGAACACAGTTAAAGCCATAAACACCTATGCAGTCCCAGTGCTAACATACTCCTTTGCGGTCTTAGATTCGACTAACACTGAGCTGGAGGATATCATGAGAAAGACAAGGACAACGATAACCAAGTGCCACCAAGTACCACCAACACCACCCAAAATCAGCCATGGAGAGACTGACAATTGCCCAGAAAGAAGGAGGAAGGGGCCTGATAGACCTCATTGAGCAACAGAAGACAGCGATTGCTAACCTGAAGGATTACTTCCAGAAACACACAGCAGCACTCCACCAGGCCATAATGAAGATAGACAAGTGGTATACTCCACTCAACCAAAGCAAGGAGTCCCCTCCCAACCAGGAGGCACAAACAGATGGCAGACACTATAATGATCTCCATCAAGATCACATAGATAAAACTGCTTCCAATGCATGGCTTATGAGTGGGACGCTCTTCCCCGAGTCTGAAGGATTCATGCTCACCATCCAAGACCAGGTAACATATGCAACAAGAAATGACCATCCCGATCATCATGTCAACCATAGGTTTGGTGCCAAAGACTCTACATAACAGCCTAGCAGCAATAGCTCTCCCAGCGAACACCTATGAGGAACTCCAGAAAGTCACAATCCTGAACACCTGTAGGATAGTCAGAGTTACTGGACAAAAGTAATACCAGACTTAACAACCACCACCCTGTGTACGTGGTAGGAATACCCATCACGGGGTGGAAACCTCAATCAGGAAGAAATAATATAAGGGCAATAATAATAAAGATGGGATGAATCTGGTTTCTTCATTTTTCTTACAGTTAGACTTTTTTTTTTTTGTATTTTATATTTATGGCTTTGATAAACATTGATGTTGAAGTTGCTATTAGTAATTTGGAATAGGAATGAAGGAATTATAGGACCAAAGATCAGATAACATTAGCATTAGTATTAGCATTAGTAGAGGCATTTGATGCAAGAAAGCAAGCTTATGCAGCATCAGCCAAAAAAAAAAAAAAAAAAAAAAAAAGTAACATAAATAAATAAAAATAACCACTTCCACTTCACCCCTCTGTTCGTTCGAAATACCTGTCCAGCTGAGCCTTAAACTTATTTAGGCTATCAACTTCCACGACAAGGGATGGAAGTCTGTTCCACCCACCAACCACCCGCTGGCTAAAGGCAAATTTCCGGACATCTATCCTACATCTGTCTTTCCTCAATTTGAATTTATGCCCTCTCAGGTGATTTTTCTGAGCTAGAGGAAGAATCCCATCAGCATTGAGCATGCTCAAACCATTCAAGGCTTTGTACACCTCTATCAGATCACCCCGCTGGTGCCTAGTTTCCAGACACTGTAATTTGCAAAACTTAAGCCTTTCTTCGTAAGAGAACCCCTTTGTCCCATTCACCAATCTAGTTGCCCTTCTCTGTACTCGTTCCAGCAGCTCTACATCCTTCCTGAAATGAGGCCTCCAGGCCTGTATACAGTACTCTAGGTGTGGCCTGACCATTGCCTTATACAAGGGAATAATCACCTCCTTATCCCTGCTAGAAAAATTCCTATATATCATTGACAATACACCATGAGCTACTCTTGCAGCTCGTCTGCACTGCTCAGAGAACTTCATATCTGCCTGCACCAACACCCCCAGGTCCCTTTCATTCTCTACCACTGTCAGTGTAGTACCACAGAATTGATACGTTGCTCTGGGGTTGCTGTTTCCCATATGTAGTACTTTACATTTGTCAATGTTAAACTTCATTTGCCACCTCGAAGCCCATCTGCTCAACCTTTCCAAATCCTGTTGCAGCAGCATAGTGTCAGTAGTGTCCTTGACAACCCTGCCAACCTTCGTATCGTCTGCAAACTTGGACATTAAGCCTGATATACCATCATCAATATCATTTATAAATACAGAAAACAATAAAGGCCCCAATACTGAACCCTGAGGGACTCCACTAATAACATTAGTCCACGATGAGCAGTGTCCATTGATTACCACTCTCTGTCTTCTCCCCCTCAACCACCCCTTTATCCATAGCAGCAACTTGCCTCCAATGCCACACTGCTCCAATTTGTGCAGCAGTCTTCCATGTGCAACAGTATCAAAAGCCTTTCTAAGATCCAAGTATATAATATCAAAGTTATTCCCTGCATCCAGTTCTTTTGTGACTGCATCATAGTATCCAATCAAATTGGTCAGGCAAGACTTCCCCTTAACAAAACCATGCTGTGTCCTAGCTATAACTGAAGTCTTGTCTAGATGATCCTGCAGTGCTTCTTTCACCAGTGCCTCCATTAATTTTCCGGGAACAGAAGTTAAACTCACAGGTCTATAATTACTTGTGTCAGCCTTTGATCCCCCTTTGTGAATTGGGGTCACATTTGCACATCTCCAGTCAATGGGTACCTCCCCTGAGTCCAAGGAAGCTCTCATAATTATGGCTAAGGGTTTGCTTACCTCCTTTGCTGCCTCCTTTAATATAACTGGATAGATCCCATCCACCCCAGGTGCCTTTCTTGTGTTTATCTTCAACAATTTCTCCTCCACTTTGCTCTCAGTTATTACAAGATTCTCTAGCTTACTGCTAGAGTTGAATACACCTCTGGCATTCCCCTCGCTGAATAACTCCTCATGTGTGAATGTCGATGCAAAATATTCATTTAGTTTGTTAGCTACCCGAGCAGGGTCATCAACAGTTGACCCATCGATCTCAAGTGGACCAATCTGATTCATCCCCTTCCTTCTAGAGTTTACATAAGTAAAGAACTCTTTGCTGTTTTTCTTCGCATCCCTTGCCAAGGATCTCTCGTAATCTGCCTTCGCCTGCCTAACCTCCTTTGTAACTTGGTTACAGATCAACTTGTATCTATCATAGGCGTCCGTGTCACGTGTTAATTTGTATGTATCCCATGCATTTTTCTTCTCTGCCATATGCCTCATTAGTTCATCTGACAACCATTTAGGCCTAAACCTTGAACAATATTTAAACGAAATTTTTTGAATGGGACTGAATTTTACCTTCCATTGTAACTCTTTCTCCTGCCATATTTGCTGCAGCCATATTTCCCTCATTGATCTCCAGTAGCATTCTGTTGGGCTTACTGTACAAACTGCTGTTGTGAGACGTGAGTTTCTTTCTGCACGTGTTATGGATGTGTTTCACAACATTTGTTTGCAACCTACTTCAGCAATAACTAAAATGATGTGTCAATTTTTTTCTAATGGCATAAGAGTACACCTCGTTTTTAATGTTAGTTTCTGTATGCAGAGTCATTCTTAAAAAACTTCTAACAGTACACAACTTTTTATTTTCAGTTGGAGTTGTCTTACCTGTGAAAGTCAGGTATGCTCCATTCTTATTATCAAAGCTGGTTTTTCCAGCAAATTGAAGTGTCAAATTATTAACAAAATTATTAGTATTTAGTACTATTACTAAATACTAAAAATGTTTTTAATAATTCTGCCTCGATAACATTAGTAAATAATAATATTTGCTGATGCTATCGAGGCAGAGTTAGGTGAGTTGGAAAACTGCTAGCTTGGGGGATACACAGACTAATAGATTAACAGTAGCCGCTAGCAGAGGTGAAAGTGATTCTTGCACTGCTTCTATTGAAATGCAATTGAGAAGAGGCCTGGAAAGCAAGGCAATGAGGATTTCCAGGACTGCTGGGAGTCATAGTGGAACAAATAAATACATGGGCTGTGTTAGGGTAACTAAGAGTAGAAACAGGTGCATGTACACCAATGCTAGGAGTATAGTTAATAAATTTGACGAGTTTGAAGTGCTAGTCAAGACATCAAAGGCAGATATTGTTGGGATATAAGAGACTTGGTGTCACACAGATATAAGCAGTGCAGAATTGGAATTTAGGGAGTACAATCTGTACAGAAAGGATAGACAGGACAGGAAGGGAGGATGGGTTATGCTGTTAGTTAAGAAACACATAAAATCAATGGAAGTGCATCCAGTTGATGTTGGTGGACAATGCAATATTGAGTCTGTTTGGTGTGACATAAGCACTGGAAAAGAAAAAAATTAGAGTAGATGTGTGTTATAGACCTAATGAATCTGATGAGTATAATGAGCAATTGTGCACAGAAATTAAGTTGGCCAGTAAATCAGAATGCCTTATAATGGGTGATTTTAACTTTCCAGATATCGACTGGAAGTTGTGGGTTGGTCACTCGCACACCAGCAAGATTTTTGTGGATTTATTGAATGACTGTTTTCTACAGCAACATGTTTGAGAGACAACTAGAAGAAGTAATACTCTTGATCTGATTATCAGCAGTGATTATTCATGCATTAAGAATTTGCAGATAAAGGAACCACTGGGTGACAGTTATCACAGTGTACTGATGTTGGAATTACTTAAAGATGTAACTACCATCAAGGCTAAAGGGAAGGGCTATTGCTTTCGTAAAGGTGACTACAGGGATCTCAGACAGTTTTTAAATTCTGTACAGTGGGATAAACTGATGATGTTACCAATGTTGAATTCTAAATGGGAAGACTTCAGGGACTTAATTTTGGAGGCTACCAGGCTTTTCATTCCAACTAAGAAATACTGTTCAAGGTTTAGGCCTAAATGGATGTCAGATGAATTAATGAGCTCGTGGCAGAGGTGAAAAAAATGTATGGGATGCATATCAAGTGACACAGAAGCCTATGGCAGATATAAATTAGTCTGTAATCAAGTCACAAAGGAGGTTAGGCAGGCGAAGGCAGATTACGAGATATCCTTGGCAAAGGATGCAAAGAAAAACAGCAAAGAGTTCTTTACTTATTTAAACTCTAGAAGGAAAGCAATGAATCAGATTGGACCACTTTACATAGATGGGTTGACTATTGATGATCATGCTCAGGTAGCTGATAAACTGAATGAGTATATTGTATCTACATTCACACATGAGGAGTTATTCAATGAGGGGAGTGCTAGAAGTTTATCAAACTCTAACAGGGAGCTAAGTGATTTTGTAATAACTGAGAGCAAAGTGGAGGAGAAATTGTTGAAGTTAAACATAAAAAAGGCGCCTGTGGTGGATGGGATCTATTCAGTTATATTAAAGGAGGCAGCAAAGGAAGTAAGCTAACCCTTAGCCATAATTTTGAGACCTTCCTTTGACTCAGGAGAGTTTCCCCCTTGGACTGGAGGTGTGCAAATGGATCACCAATTCACAAAGGGGGTTCAAAAGGTGACACAAGTAACTATAGACCTGTTAGTTTAACTTGTGTTCTGGGGAAAATAATGGAATCACTGGTTAAAGAAGCATTGCAGGATCATCTAGACAAGACTGCAGTAATAGTTAAGACACAGCATGGGTTTGCTAAAGGGAGGTCTTGTCTGACCAGTTTGATTGGATAATATGATGTGGTCACAAATGAACTGAATGCCAAAAATAATTTTGATATCATATACTTGGATTTCAGGAAATCTTTTGATACTGTTGCACATGGAAGACTGCTGTACAAATTGGAGAGATATGGCATTAAGGGTAAGTTGCTACAATGGATAAAGGGATTGTTGAGTTTTTTTTTTATTTTTTTATGTGAACCCCAAACACGAGAGGTATTAGAACCTATAGTACTTAGTACCATGCTTGGGTTGAGTGAGAGAAGACAGAGAGTGGTAATCAATGGACACTGCTCTTCGTGGACAAATGTTATTAGTGGAGTTCCCCAGGATTCGGTGTTGGGCCCATTCTTGTTTTGTGTATTTATCAATGATATCGATGAAGGTATATCAGTTTAATGTCCAAGTTTTCAGATGATACAAAGGTTGGCAGGGTTGTTAATGACAATAAAGACATTATGCTACTCCAACTGGATCTAGATAAGTTGGGCAAATGGGCTGAGAAGTGGCAACTAAAGTTAATGCTACTCCATTATGCTACTCCAACTGGATCTAGATAAGTTGGGCAAATAGGCTGAGAAGTGGCAACTAAAGTTAACATTGACAAATGTAAAGTACTGCATATGGGTAGCAATAACTACACTCAGGGAAGTAGAAAGTGAAAAAGACTGGGGGTAATTGTGCAGTTGAATATGAAGTTTGCTGAGCAGTGCAGATGGGCTGCCAGGGCAGGTCATGGAGTCTTGTCAATGATATGTAGGAATTTTGCTAGCAGGGACAGATAGGTGATTATCCCGTTATACAAGGCAATGGTCAGGCCACACCTAGAGTACTGTGCACAGGCCTGGAAGCCTCATTTTAGGAAGGATGTATAGTTGCTAGAATGAGTACAAAGGGCAACAAGATTGGTGAGGGGAACAAAGGGGTACTCTTACCAAGAAAGGCTTCAGTTCTGCAAATTGTATCACCTGGAGAGTAGGCACCTGCGAGGTGATCTGATTGAGGTTTATAAGCCTTGAATAGCTTCAGCAAGCTGAATGCTGATGGGATTCTTCCTCTTGCTCAGATTAAGAACCTGAGGGGACATAGATTCAAATTGAGGAAAGACAGTTGTAGAATAGATGTGCCGAAATTTTCCTTTAGCCAGTGAGTAGTTGATTGGTGGAACAGACTTCCATCATTTGGTGTGGAAATTGATAGTCTAAATAAATTTTAGGCTGAGCTGGACAGGCATTTGGAATGAATGGAGAGTGAAATCCGGAGTGTGTGTGTTTTTTTTTTTTTTTTTTGGCTGATGCTGCTTAAGCCTGCATTGTATGCCTCTACTAATGCTAATGTTAATAATGCTGTTAGTATTTAGTAGTAATAAGTAAGGTCAAATGATGCAGGGAAGTGACCTTTTTCTGCAACGGCAAAAAATTTAGCAAAAATAAATTAAAATAAATTATTTATTTATTTTCAGTACAGTTCTTCCTATTCCCATTATCTAATTCTGCATTGAATTTATTGACTCACTGCCTCTGACATGATTGGAGGTAACTCATTCCAGTGTTTGACAACCTTCTGCCCATAAGTCAATTTCTTTAGTTCCAGTCTTTTGTTATTCTTCACTGCAGAAGAAGAAAACTATCTTTTGTTTCTCAATGTGGGTTATCCCCTTCAGCTGTTGTTAAAAATCTGCATGCTGTAAGCGACCTTTATTTTATTGGAGCTTTTTTTTTGTGAGAAAGATGTCAGGCTAGTCATCAGCCTTCTGAATATGTTACTGCCATGTTTCATGCCAATTTTTGGAACACATACTTTGTCAAAAATGGAAAAGTGATTACAATTAAGTGTAAAAATTTTTACCAACTGCATGAGAGAATACCTATCTTTTAACTTTTGTTTATCTATGTTGGATAGCCCTCTTGGCCATTAAAAAAAACAAAAAACAAAAGGATTAGGTATCCTCTTGCATCATTGCTAAAAAACTGACACATCAGTTTGCTGTTAGCATCGAACAGTGTGGGTTGTAAAATTTGCCACGAAGTACGGCCATCACATGTGCAGAAGGAAAACCAGCTCCGATAGCAAAAATGAATCATGCTTGTCTTTCACTTGTAAAACAGCTCCAATTGAAAATAAAAAAAATCACATACTGCTTGGAAATTTTTAACAGTAATCCCACATAGAGAAATAAACAGTAAAAGCCAGGTATCCTCTTATTCCATTTGTAAAAAAAATTTCCTCAAATTGCTAATATTATATGACAGAGAAAACAAAACTCTAACCAATAAAACTGATGGACAGGTGGGTGTAATAACGTAAGATCCTTTGATCGATAAGTGGATAAAGCAATGCTAACTAACTTGCTGACATCACTTAGTGGCGGCATCACTTATTCGGAGCCGACCGGGCTAGCCGGGTGGGTAAAGTGCCTGCCTGGCAACCCAAAGGTCGCGGGTTTGAATCCCGCCTCGGGCTTGAATCAAAGTACTGCAAAAAACCTTGGGAGGTGCACTATGACCACAGAAGCCGATGCAAAAACAACTACCAAAAAAAAAAAAAACTTATTCAGATTTTACCAAAATTTCTAATACACAAATTGTTCTATCTGTTAAAATTGAAGGAAAGGAGAAAAATGGAAGATGAGGATTTCATGGATGGATGATATCAAAGAATGGACCAGTAGAAGTACTGAGGATACATTTCACATGGCATATGAGAAAGGGGAGAACCTTGTTTGCTGACTGCCTACTTTTTAGAGATGATCCTTGATAGTAATAATAAGTGGTGTTTCTTTATTTCCATAATTGGAGTCTATCACCCCTTATCCCCAAAAAAATTACTTTTTTTTTGGGTGCTAAGAGATACAATAAGAGGACATCACTGCTTATCTGATGAAGGTTGAGACAGCAGTACACAAGTGGCTTCAGTGCCAGCACAGAACTTCTTGAGAAAAACATGAATTTGTGTAGGATATAATAGGGACCAATATTGAAGATTGACATGCATAGTTTCCTTGTGGTTTGTGAAATATAACTTTTATTTAACTTTTATATCTTTCATTTGTATTATTAAAACATCTGGTAACATTATTTTAACTGGAAAATTTTAACAACCTTAATCGCAGCTCCTTGTTCAAATTGGAAAATTTTAATAATCAGAATGTTCTTTGGAAAATTTCACTCTTAGTACATCTGGAGCCACAGAACAGGATGCTGATTTAGACAGATTGGGAAGTTTTTACACTTCCCAATCTGTGCAACTGGATGCAAAAAATTATTTTGATATCATATTCTATGGATAAAGGGATGGTTGAGTGGAGGAATTTTGATATCATATTCTGTGGTTAAAGAGATGGTTGAGTGTGTTATAGGCCTAATGACACTGATGGGTACAATGAACAACTATACAGAGAAATAGAGTGGGCCAGTAAATTGGATTATCTTATAATGGGGGATTTTCACTTCCCAGATATAGACTGGAACTTGTGCACTGGTCACTTGCACACTAGCAAGACTTTTGTGGATTTATTGGATGATTGTTTTTTACAGCAGCATGTTCGAGAGGCAACCAGAGGGAGTAATACTCTTGATCTGATTATCAGCAGTGATTATTCATGCATTAAGAATCGACAGATAAAGAACCACTGAGTGGCAGTGAACACAGTGTATTGATGTGGAATTTACTCAAACATGTAACTACCATCAGAGGTAAAGGGAAAGGGTTTTGTTTTCATAAAGGTGACTATGGTGGCAGAAGCCTATGGCAGGTATACGCTAGTCTCTAATTAAGTCACAAAGGAGGTTAGGCAAGCAAAGGCAGATTACAAGAAATCTTTGGCAAAGGATGCAAAGAAAAACAGCAAAAACTTCTTTACTTATATAAACTGTACAAGGAAGGGGATGAATCAGATTGGTCCACTTGATATCAATGGTTTGATTGTTGATGATTCTGCTCAGGTAGGTGACAAACTAACTCCCTGTTAGTTTGATAAGCCAGAAGCTTATCAAACTCTAACAGGGAGTTAAATGATTTTGTAATAACTGAGAGCAAAGTGGAGAAGAAATTGTTGAAATTATGCATAAGGAAGGCACCTGGGTGGATGCGATCTATCCAGATATATTAAAGGAGGCAACAAATAAAGTAAGCTGGCCCTTAGCCATGATTATGAAGACATCCTTGAACTAAGGGTAGGTCCCCGTGGACTGAAGTGTGCAAATGTATCCGCAATTCACAAAGGGGGGATTGAAAGATGATAGGAGTAATTACAGACCTGTCAGTTTAACTTCTGTTAATGGAGTCACTAGTTAAAGAACTGCAGGATCATCTAGAAAATAATGGAGTCACTGGTTAAAGAACTGCAGGATCATCTAGACAAGACTGCGGTTATAATTCAGACACAGTATGGGTTTGTTAAGGGATAGTCTTGCCCGACCAATTTGTTTGATCAGATACTGTGGTCACAGAGGAACTGGATGTAAAAATAATTTTGATATCATATACTTCTATTTTAGGAAAGCTTTTGATACTGTTGCACATGGAAGACTACTGTACAAATTGGAGAGGTAAGGACAAGTTGCTGCTATGGATAAAGGGATGGTTGAGTGGGAGAGGACAAAGAGTAGTAATCAATGGACACTGCTCTTCGTGAACTAATGTTATTAGGGTGTCCCCCAGGGGTCTGTGTTGGGCCCATTGTTGTTTTCTGTATTTATCAATGATATTGATGAAGGTATATTGGGCTTAATGTCCAATTTTGCAGATGATACGAAGGTTGGTAGTGTTGTTAATGACAGCATGGACGGCACGTTACTGCAACAGGATCTACAAAAGTTGAGCAAGTGGGCTGAGAGGTGGCAACTGAAGTTTAACATTGATAAATGCAATGTACTGCATATAGGTAGCAGTAACATACCAACTGTGCGGTTCTACACTGAGGTTAGTGGGGAATGAAAAATTCCTGGTGGTAGATGTGCAGTCAGATATAAAGTTTTCTGAGCGGTGCAGACAGGCAGCAAGAGTAACTCATAGGTTCTTTTCGATGATATATAGGAATTTTGCTGGCAGGGATAAGGAGGTGATTATTCTCTTGTATATGGAAATGATCAGGCCACACCTTGGGTACTGCATACAGGTCCAGAAGTCTCATTTTAGGAAAGATGTAGAGCTGCTAGAATGAGTACAGAGAAGGGCAATAAGATTAGTGAGTGAAACAAAGGGTTACTGTTACCAAGATAGTCTTAAGTTCTGCAAATTGCAGCATCTGGAGACTAGGCACCTGTGAGGTGATCTGATTAAGGTATATAAGGCCTTGAATGGTTTCAGCAAGCTCAATGCCGATGGGATTCTTCTTTTTGCTTAGCTTCCACACCTGAGATGGTATAAATTCAAATTGAGGAAAGACAGTTATAGAATAGATGTGCGGAAATTTGCCTTTAGCCAGCAGGTGGTTGATTGCTGGATCAAACTTCCATCTGCCGTTGTGGAAGTTGACAGCTTAAATAAATTCAAGGCTGAACTAGACAAACTTTTGGAGTGAATGGATGGGTGAAAAGGCAAGTGTTGTTTTTTTTGGCTGATGCTGTATATGCTTGCTTTCTTGCATTGTATGCCTCTGCTAATGCTAAGACAGAGAGTAGTTATCAATGAACACTGATATTCATAGACTAATGTTATTAGTGGGTTCCACATTGTTCAGTTGTTGTTGTTGTTATTTGGTTTTTAGGAGCACTAGCAACTAAGGCCATATTGCTCCGGGATATGCGGTGGTCATTCCCTGACCTTTCCGCATCCTCCGTATTTGGTGGTGACGGGCTCGAACCCTGGTCTAATCAAGAAGCGTGTGCTACGCACTGCTGCTCCTTCCCACCTGGCTACGGAGGCGGCACATTGTTCAGTGCTGGGCCGATTGTTGTTTTCTATATTTATTAATGATATTGTTGAGGTTACATCAGGCGGTGTAATGTCTAAGTTTGCTGATGATACGAAGGTTGGCAGGGTGACTAATGACAGTCATCAAGGTGAGGTACTGCAATAACTAAGACAAAATAGGCAGATGGACTAAGAAATGTCAATTGAAGCTTGACATTGACAAATGCAAGGTACTGCATATGGGTGGCAGTAATCCCAGCATAATATACTAATTACTTTTGGGGTAGTGGAAAAGCAAAATGGTTGTGCAGTCAGATACAAATTTCTCTTAGAAGTGCAGACAAGCTGCTAGGGCAGCTCATGGGGTTTTGTCAATGATATACAGGAATTTTGCTAGCAGAGATAAGGAGTGATCATCCTATTGTATAAGGCTATGGTCAGGCTACATCTTGAGTACTGTATACAGGTCTCGAGTTCTCATTTTAGGAAGCACTTAGACCTGCTGGAATGGGTACAGAGAAGGGTAATGAGATTTAATGAGAAGAACAAAGGGGTGCTCTGCTCGTACCAAGAAAGGCTTCGGTTCTGCAAATTGAGCATCTGGAAACCAGGCATCTGCAAGGTGTTTTTAAAACAAAGGGATGTTTAAAGCTTTGAATGGCTTGAGCAAATTCAATGCTGATGGGATTCTTCTCTACCACAAACTATGCACATAAGGGAACATAAATTGAAATTTAGGAAGATGGTAGCAAAATAGATGTGTAGAATTTTTCCTTCAGCCAGGTGTTTGATTGCTGGAACAAGCTTCCATCCATTTTTGTGGAAGTGGATAGTTTGAATAAATTCAAGGAAGAACTAGACAAACTATTTGAGGGGAAGGTTGGGTGAAATGGAAAATTTTTTTTTTTTTGTGATACTGTATAAACTTGCTTCCTGGAATCATTTGCCACTGTTAATACTTATATATGTATAAATATAAAATATACATATTCTACACATGCATCATTCCACTGTGAAACAGATGAAAATAGTGATAGCATTTTGGAACTGCCTGTACATAATAAAATAAAATATCTGTTTCCATTTTAATGAAATGGAAATAGATATTTTAATAACATATCATAATAAAATAACTATTGTCATTTTAATAATTTCAGGACTTAATGCAGGGCTAGCCCCAATGTATTTAACAGAAGTTTCTCCCCTTCACTTGCGGGGTGCTGTTGGCACTATCTACCAGTTGGTCATTACTATTTCTATCCTTGTATCGAATATATTGGGTTTACCCCAGTTATTGGGTACAGAAGATCACTGGCCATTTCTTTTTGGTAAGTATTTGTGTCTAATATTATTGCATTAGGTTGTGAAACTGAAAAGATATCTTAAGATGAAAAGGAGCATGTGTATGTTTTTGATGAATTATTTATATTTGTGTCCTCAGAATTAACAGTTCGTGTATAGTAAGAGAGGCATAGAGCTAAAAAAGATTAATGTGATCACTGCTATAGTGGTGTTTCTTTACTGTTTTAGAGCCATGGATCCACTAAAAAATCTCATTATTTTTTCAACCTCCTCCCCATGAAAATTTATATATGGAACAACCAAGATATCAGTCACAATCTACTAGTAGAGATTATGAGAGTTTTTAGCAGATTGCATAGTTTTTTTATCTCTGTGTGCGCGTGCATACTTATGCTCTTTGCTCATAACACTTAACTGGATTAAAAAAAAAAAAAAACCCTCGTGCTGTTCCACAGAATAGATTTTGAACTTTACCTGCGATTAGTAATATCTAGTAACCAGTGCCAGATTTACATATGGGCTGAGTGGGCTGCAGTCCAGGACCTCATAATCTAGGGGGGACCTCGGCCTCCTGCCAAAAGAATTTTAAAAATTTACCGTTAATTTTATTTCATTTGTAACGATAAAAATCAGGGGCGTACCTAGGCCAAAATAATGTGTAAGCACAAATCCAAAATTCAGGAACACATTATGGGAGTACCGAATGCACTTGCCCTTGAATCCTTGATTTTACTATCTAGGCCCAGTTACTTAGTAACATTAAACATATGACGTATGAGTCTATGACTGTATAACAGTTACTGAAGTGCATACTTACTGTTTAGTAAAGTTCGTGGAGGCTTTAAAGCTACTCAGAATCAAATGATAAAGTCAGCTATGAAGTCACTGTCTATCATTATAGCATGCATTTTGAGAATAAGTGAGGATTCTTTTATATCATTGTGAATCACAATAATATATAATTTTGATATTTTGTGAAAATAATAATGAGTAAGCGATATGAAAGTAGTGCTAGTAAACAAAAGCGACATAAAGAATAGAAGGAAATACTCAAGCGTTTAAAGCCAATCACGTCATATGGCTTTGTACAGCAGGCAGAAACAGCCCTACATAATCCCTCGGATACAGAACATTCGTGTTTACAAACAGAAGAAAATCAAGTAGACTACACTGAGCAGTCTGAGCAGACTGAAGAACAACCAGTTTATATACAGAACACAGCCTTTCAAGAACTTCAAGGAGAACTGTTGTCAGTAAGTACCACTACAAGTACAGAAACTTCTGGAGAAAGTGACAATGAAGTGACAGGACCTACAGCCAAAGAATTAACATAAGTCGCTGAAGGAATATGCCATGAGATAGTTACACCAAAAGAAACAGTTCAAGCTCATTACCGTCTTAAAGACTTGGAAAACAAAGCAAATGATCTCGGCGAAAACCCTAGTATTATAGACACAAAAATACCAACTGTTCATGCTACTAGTGATTTCAGAGACAATGATGTAGGTTTATGGACCACATTGAATAACAAGGAAATATCATTCTGGATTGAGAAAGGTCCATCGGAATGTCAGCACGGGGATGGACCTTTTACCAATTTGAAGCGAACATACAAAAGCCAAGCCCAGTTCTGCTCAAAGGATTTATTCCATTCCACCAAAGTAAATGGAGAAACCTACTCTCGAGAATGGCTAGTGTATTCTCCCACAAAAGGAAAAGTCTACTGTTTTGTGTGCAAACTTTTCTCTAATCAAACTATCTCAACTACAGCTTTAGCTTCTACTGGATTTGATGATTGGCATCACGCTTATCTTGTTCAAACCCACGGAAACAAAAAATCATATGAACTCTATGCTAACATACTTAACAAGAAAATGTGGTCAAACACTCACATCAAAACTCAAAGAGCAAATCAAAGCAGGGCAGGATTACTGGAGGCACTTACTTCAGCGAGTTATTGCAGTGATTTCCCTTTTGGCAGAACGTGGCTTGGCATTTAGGGGAGATGATGAAACATTTGGTTCACCAAACAATGGTAACTTTCTTGGATTGCTTGAATTAATTGCCAAATTTGATCCCTTCCTGTGTGCTCACATAAATCAGTATGGACGTAAAGGCTCTGGTCAGCCATCGTACTTATACAAAACCATATGTGAAGAGGTTATCCAGTTGATGGCTAATCAAGTTCGAGAATCAACACTGAGTGACATCAAACAAGCAGGTTATTTTAGTTTATCAGTCAATTCAACCCCAGATGTTTCCCATATTGATCAATTTACTGTCATTGTTAGATATGTTTCTCCTAGTGATGGATTACCAGTTGAATGCTTTCTGAGTTTTTTTGAACTGAAAGAGCACACCGGTGAAAGCTGAGCTGATACTGAATTACTTCAGTGAACTTGAAATAAATTTCAGTTGTTGTTGTTGTTGTTATTTGGTTTTTAGGAGCATTAGCAACTAAGGCCATATTGCTCCGGGATATGCGGTGGTCATTTCCTGACCTTTCCGCATCCTCCATATTTGGTGGTGACGGGCTCGAACCCCGGTCTAATCAAGAAGCGTGTGCTACGCACTGCTGCTCCTTCCCACCTGGAGGCACTTACAAAGGCACCTAAATTTCAGTAAATATAGAGGACGATAATATGACAATACAGCCAATATGGCTGGAAAGTATAACGGCATTCAACAAAAAATTCTGGAAAGGAACAAGGTTGCAAAGTTTATTCCATGCGCTGGACATTCCCTAAATCTGGTTGGATGAACCGCAGTTGACTCGTACCTGGATGCAGCGAATTTTTTTGGCACAATAAATGAGCTCTATTGTTTTTAATCAGCTTCTACAAAAAGATGGGCAGTGCTAAAAAATTTCTTGCCTCCTGAGTCAAAAGTTCCTAAACATTTATCAGACACAAGATGGGAGGCTCACGCCAAAACTACTGCAGCTATCAGTGCAAATTATGCTAACATTGTTGAAGCCCTCAGTCATATTTACTGTGATGAAACTGAAAAAGGAGATACTAGACGACAGGCTGAAAATCGTCTGCAGAAAATGGAAGAATTTAAATTCATTTTCATGCTTTACCTTTGGACACATTTGCTAGAACAATTTCATAAAGTTAACAAGGCACTCCAAAGTTTGGAAATTTCATTGAGCACATGTGCAAATATTTACAGCTCACTATTGCAGTTCATATCAAACACTCGGGCTAATTTTAATGAAATTGAACAGCAAGCAAAATTTATTCTGCCAGATGTAGAGTACTAAACTGTCAAAAGAAGGCAGAGAGTACGAAAAAAGCAAAACAATGATGGGACAGCCTTAGACAAACTTTCTCCAAGAGACAAGTTTAGGGTAAATTCATTTATCCCCGTCATGGATGCTCTTGAAGCCAACCTAGACAGAAGGGCAACAGTGTATAGGAGTGTAACTGGCACTTTTTCATTTTTGGTGAACTTGCAAGCAACCAAGGAACAGATTCACAATGGCGTCGAGATGTTGATGCAAGAGTATCCAAAGGATGGTGACCTTAGTCTAGTCGATGAACTCTTGCACTTGCACCTGTACATCAAACAAGCTCAACCTGAAAAAGAAAATTTCAGCCGCCAAGATATGTATCAAATAATATTCCAGGAGAAAATTCGGACAGCTTTTCCAAATGTGGAAACAATATTCAGATTGTTCCTGTGTTTAATGGTTGCTAACTGTACTGGCAAAACATCATTTTCTAGACTGAAAAGGATAAAGAATGATCTACAGTCAACAATGATCAACAATTATATCATTATAATCAGTGATTTTAATGATATAATTGATAAGTTTGCATCCAAAAAAAGCTCGAAAGAAACTGTTCTGATTTTGTATATAGTGTAATGTTATAATATAGCTATGATTCCCCTATGAATGTTCTGTGTCTTCATTAATTCCATACTTTTGTAAACTTATTAAATGTTATAATTTATAAACAATCTTTTTATCAATGCTAAAATTTCAGGAATGTTCTACTTTTATTGAGTAGATAAAGAATAGAATGAGGTTTTGTTTCTCATGATCAGATGCTATTAATTTTGAGCCTCCCAAGGTCTCCTAGCCAGGGCCTCCAGTTGCTTTAATCCAGCACTGCTAGTGACACTGTGTGAGAGAGAGAGAGAGAGAGAGAGGCAGAGAAACTGAGGCTTGATTGTATTATGCTAACCACTACTTGATATTATACATATAACATATACATATAACACTGACAGCACTTTTTTATTAGCAGCAGAGTGCATTGAATTCAGTGGAAGACTTCACGTATTATAATTTCAGTTTCCTTTTATCAAAAAGTAAAAAAAAAAAAAAAAAAAATATATATATATATATATATATATATATATAAACATGCAAATATTGCCATTGGAATCTAAAGAAAACTACATAATAAAATACAGATATAAATCTTATTGTACAAACATATTAGATATAAAGAGGTCATTCAAAATAAAATGCACATTATGCAAAGTATAATGATAATCTTGTGGCAGATTACTGATCAAAGTGTGTTGACAATACTGAGCACTCATGTGGTGCCATCTTCTGGCCTTATTTGGAAACAGTAAATTCTCAAGTTGGAAGAACCATTAAAGATGCGATCTGTAATCTGATTTTCTCTAAAATCAGATTAAAAAATCACCTGAAACTTATCGCAGAATGTTTGCTTAGTATGGTGAAGTGTGCATTTGGCACTGACAAGTCCTGAATTCTTGACCAGGGTATACACATCAATATCATGACAATGAAAGTCATAACAGCAGTAGAAAAATTTGTACAAGGAGACTACCACATTGTTATTGAAGAAATTGCCATGACATACAAGATAAGCTAAACTATTTCATGGAGTTCAGCATTTTTATTTCCTTTTAAATGAGAAACATTTCTCCCTTGTTGACTGACTCAAGGTTTCTGAATATTTATTTAAAATAATAGCCTCTATAAACCAGATTTCTTAATATATAGAATCCATAAACCAGATTTCTTTATATAGCCTCAATAAACCAAATTCCTTTACATAGCCGCTACATAATCTACCTTTTGGAGCCATCAAATTCTCGGAATTTACATTGGATTATGGGGTTCAATTCCAGACACATATTCAAAAGCTGAAAATAAAGATCTGGAGAATTTATATGCTGTTTTAATTTTCTATGGATATCTCAAATCTGGTCTTACACCAAGCAAACTATGCTTCAATCCCTGAAAGGCTGTGATTATTGAGAATATTGAATCTGAAAACACACTTATTCCACATCTCAATGAATAAAAAAAAAATTGTGTTGACTAAGTACTGTTAATGTGGATGATTCACCTTGAGTTTCTAGCAGGATGTGACTCCCATCTGAAAATGAGAATATATATGGAACTACTGGTAAAATTACTAGTCTTAAATTAAAGAAGTTGGCTTCTTTGTTTGTACCTTCTCTCTTTTCCACTTTTTAAAATTATCTTCTAATCAGTTATGTAATGTATTTAGGTTATATAGTTAGCCTTCTTTCTCCAATCACTTCATTCACTTTATATAAGGGCAGACTTTATTCATCTCCTTAAAATTTTATTAAAATTTTTCAATTATCTCCCCTTCCCCCGTTCTGTCAGTGACTGTTAGAATCTTATATGTACAGTATTTTATTCCTGAACACTTTTATTCTATAAAAGTGCTTTTATAGCTCACAGCACATGTTTTATGTTGTACAAGATCATATTCCCATCATGTAATTCACAAAAGGGAGTAAATTGTGGATGATAATGCTTGCAGGTAGCAGTATACTTCATTTTATTTATTCTACTGCTTTAAACCAGTCTCATTTCCAAAGTTGATGGTATAAATGAAGTTCTGTGTATATTTGTTTTCATTTAGGTGGAAATATGTATTCTGCTGAATGCAATCACAAAATGCACAAATTTTCCTCCTAAATGGAAACTTGAAGGATGAATGTCTTAGGTATAGGTCAGGGGTTCCCAACCTTTTTTACCTGCTGACCCACTTTAAAAAACACATTTTTTCCTCATTGGTCCCCTCATCCAAAAAATACACACATTACAATTTTAATGGATGGATTATAAGATATAGTTGTTAATAATAGTTAATTATTTATTAAAAAATAATTTACAACACATAGGTAAGTACCAATGTTATTATATAATTGCCCATTAACCCCATTTGACTCCTTGGCATGTATCAACCCCTCTTTCACGAAGAATGATCCTCGGGGGGAGGGGTGAATATTGACTGCATTGGAAATCCTTGGTGTAGTTAAACAGTTTTTTTTTCACCACACACACACACACACACACACACACACACACACACACACACACATACAGAGTGTCTCAAAAATATTGGTACAAATGTTTAGAGGAGGTACGCAACGTCTAAAGGAATGTGAATCGCATCATCATCATCATCAGCCATTTTCAATCCACTACAGGACGAAGGCCTCTCCAGCAACTTTCCAGTTCCTTCTGTTTTGAGCACTGGCCATCCATTTACTACCCAAAAACTCCTGAATCACATAGGAACCCATAACCGGAAACGTCACCGTAAGTCGGTAGATGGCACGGTTGTCGCCGCATGAAGAGCATGCATCGAAATATGAAGTGAGCTGGCAGACATGCACCTAGTGTATGGATTAGCAGAGGGCAATGGACGAGCCGCTCAACGAATTTATGGAGAACGCTTCCCAGACAGATGTGTACCGGACCACCGTTTGTTTGCACGTGTGCATCAAAATTTGTGCGATTATGGGTCATTTAGAGGTAACAGAAGTAGTGTGGGCAGACCACGTTCGACGCGAATTCCCGCCATGGAAAGGTGCCTCCATAGCCAGGTGGGAAGGGGCAGCAGTGCATAGCACACGCTTCTTGATTAGACCGGGGTTCGAGCCCGTTACCACCAAATACGGAGGATGTGGAAAGGTCAGGGAATGACCACCGCATATCCCGGAGCAATATGGCCTTAGTTGCTAATGCTCCAAATAACTAACCAACTAATAACCAACCAACCAACCAACCAACCAACCCGCCATGGAAGAAAGTGTGTTGAATGCCATCCAGAATAATCCTACTACCAGCACACATGCCATTGCCTCTGCCTTAGGAGTGTCTCGTTGCAGTGTACAGCGTGTCTGGCATAACGATTCCTTACACCCCTTTCATCTCCAAAGGGTTCAGTTACTGCTCCCCCAAGATCATCCTGCACGTGTGGCTTTTGGTTTCTCCAAGAAAGTGTTCAAGACTTGAATTTTCCAGCCTATGTTTTGTTCACGGATGAGGCTTATTTCACTCGGGAAGGCTTATTCAATCAGCACAATGCTCATGTGTGGGCTCACGACAACCCACACAGTGTGCGCCCCCATGCGACACAACGTCGCTTCGCAATAAATGTGTGGGCAGGTATGGTCGGTGACTGCTTAGTCGGCTCATACCTGTTACCATCCTGCATGAACTCCGCTAAATATTGGATCTTTCTTGAACAAGTTCTACCAGGGTTACTTGACGATGTTCCAGCAAATGTGAGACGCAATATTTGGTTTCAACATGACGGGGCACCTTCCCATTATGGAAGGTGTGTTCGTGACCATTTGAACTGGCGTTTTGGGCGTCGATGGATTGGCCGTGGTAGACCCGTTGCCTGGTCCCCACGCTCACCTGATTTATCAAGTCTTGATTTCTTTCTGTGGGGGGACCCTCAAATCTATCGTGTATGAATCGCCTGTGGAGACTGAAATGGATCTCATGGCGAGACACGTTTGCACTGCTGCTACTGTCAAAGAAACTCCAGGTGTGTTCGACCATGTCCGCCAATCCATGCTGCGTCGGTGTCACGCATGCATCGCGTCTTATGGTGGAACCTTCGAGCATCTGTTGTAACATCATGAAATGCATCCATCTCGTACTCCATTGTTAATATTATGTCAAATAAATGTTTGCCGTTAATTACTGTCTTGTGTCATTTCTGCTTCTTGTGCCTCTGCTACTACTTTCCCATGATGTTTCCGGTTATGGGTTCCTATGCAATTCACATTCCTTTAGATGTTACCTACCTCCCCTAAACGTTTGTACCAATAGTTTTGAGACACCCTGTATAGTCTTATCACACCCTGTATAGTCTTATCACATGTACACCTGGAATTGCCTGTATTTTATTTTATACTGCAACAGTTTATTCAAAATGGTTCGAATGCACAATGAAACTAGATTCTCTTCATGTGTAGAAAGTATCATGACTGGTATTTAAACTAATTTTACAGATAAGCACTGAAACAGAATATCAGAGAACATTAAAAATTTTCCATTCTATAAAAACAATTTGAAACAATGTAAACTGCATGTATGCACATAAGAGCAACTGAATATGTACATTTTACAAAGATCGCTCAAATAAAATTGTAGTAGTTAAATAAAAGTTGTATATTGCAAACAACAAGGAAATTATGAATGTAAATCTTTAATGTAGTTCCCCATTACATTAGATACATTCCTCCAATGTTGTTGACCTTTACATACCACTACTAATTCATTGTGAATTAGTGTGGTGAGTTTCATGTCAATGGGACAATTGGTGTTTTAGTGCATTTCTGTTGTGTGTGTGTCTTGTGATTTTTGTAGTTCAATAAGGTGGTACATGCCAAGGAACAGGGAATTTGGATCAAATTTTGTCTGGGAAAACAGCTTCAGATGCTTACAGAATGCTTAAACAAGAGTTTGGTAATGAGGCTATAGGTAGAACATAAACTTTTCAATGGTGTTTGCATTTACAAGATGTCCAAACTTTGATTGAAGATTTTGAATACTCAAGTCATTCATCATGAAGTAGGACTGATGAAAATGAATGTTGAAAAAGTGCAATAAGTCATCCATAAGAACAGACAGCATATGATTAATGAATTAATTTTATTGCCCCAGTCTGGAAACTGAAAGTTTTCAGACTGGGGCAATAAATTAATAAAATTAAAATTAATTTCTTGTATCTGGAAGTGGAGCACATGAGTGAGCTGGATACAGGTAGTCAATTCCTCTCTAAATGAGACACTTCCAGAAGTGTTGTTCTGATAAAATGCAGAGGGGGACAACTTTGAGGTTTGATACATTGTATTCTCCCATTGAAACAATTTTCTTTCAAAATTTAGTTTCTTGGAATCGCAAAATCATTTCATTTCTTAAATGAATCTGATCATTGTGATGTGATAATGTTCCTGTTTGACAGTAACATTATACCTACAATAAACTCATTAAAATTTGGCACTCTGATGAAAATGAATGTTGGAATTGAGAAGTGCTGGATTTTAAAATTTCCCTGATTTTGGAGAGGTACTCTACTAGGTTTAATGAGCAATTTTCACTGAATATTGAACACAAACAACTGAACTTATTTACATCTGTGCACATTTGTAAAGACAGTGTTATCCTTTAATTTGTTTTTGTGAATTGCAGGATTTAAGCTACATGGATAACGCAATGGTCTTAATTTCCACATCAGAACAAACTTACCTTTGTAATCAGTTGCCCTGGTATTGCACTACTCTTCAAGACGTCTGGTCAGCGTGAAGAGGAAAAGACCAAACCCTCCAGCAATGAGAGCACAACAATACAAATGGCCCTCAGTCCCCAGCAGCTTTCACTCTCCCTCTTACGGCAGTGAGAGGATCAGAGTGGAAGCAGAGGGTGCTAAGAATCTCTGGGTACGACCAGGCTGCCATGCACGGAAATTGAACTTGGCCTGTTATAACATACGATCACTCATCGGTGAAGACAGGATATTAGAGCTGGAAAAGGAATTAGAAAATGTGAATTGGAATATCATCGGTTTGGCTGAAACAAGAAGAAGAAATGAATCACTTATAAGTTTATCAAGTGGAAATCTGCTGTACACCAATGGAAACAGTGAAAGGAGTGAAGGTGGAGTTGGGTTACTGGTCCATAAAGATTTTAAAAACATTTTGGAATTCAAAAGTACATCACCAAGGGTGTCAAGACTAATACTCAAGATTTCTAAGAGGTACAAGCTAAAGATTATAATGATTTATGCACCAACATCGAGCCATGATGATGAAGAGGTTGAAGAAATGTACACTGAAATTGAGAGTCTTCTAGATGAGCAGAAAACCCACTACACTATTATTATGGGGGACTTCAATGCTAAGGTTGGAAAAAGGCAAAACAGCGCAGAAAGAGGAACTATAGGAAATTTTGGAATTGGTGAAAGAAATAAAAGAGGTGAAAGACTTGTGGAATTTGCAGAATCTCAAGGAATGTCAGTAATGAACACTTTTTTCAAGAAAAGGGTGAACAGAAAGTGGACATGGAAGAGTCCAAATGGATTAACAACTAATGAAATCGACTTCATCCTCACTAACAGAAGATATATTGTGACTGATGTTACCGTCCTGAATAAGGTAAATGTTGGAAGTGATCACAGAATAGTAAGATGTACACTTGATATAGATGTAGGAAAGGAAAGGAAAAAACTGACTCGAGTAAATAATACAAAGGTCTTTGAGATAACAGAAGAGGAGAAAAAGCAGTATGTACTGGAACTTAAGAACAAGTATGAGCTTCTGCAGACTGCTGAGGACCAAGATATCGACGAGGAATATTACAACTTTTTGAAAGTGATAAAGCCCAAGAAACCTATAGGGAAACAGAAATCCAAAGAAGAAAAAAATTAGTCAAGAAACACTTGTCATGATGAACCAAAGACGACAAATGAAGAGCAAGAAAAACACTGACAGGGAGAAAATTGAGTATACTGAGTTATGCAAAGCCATTAGAAAGAGACTCAGAGAGGACATAAGAAGATTTAACACAAGAAAAGTAGAACAAGCATTAAGGGAAAACAAAGGATTTAAATCAGCAGCCATGAGCAGTAATACAGAAAGACAAATGATACTGAAACTGAAGAATAGCGATGGTGTACTTATAAACAGCAGAGAAGGCATAATTCAAATAGCAGAAGACTACTATAGAGAATTATACAAGGAGCGAGGGAATGATACCAGCAGTGGGGAAGATGGATTGCAAAGTAGCAACACATACGACATACCCGATATTCTTCCTGATGAGGTAGAACATGCATTGAAGAAAATGAAGAATCGGAAAGCCCCGGGGGAAGATGAAGTTACTGTAGAGTTGTTAAAATTGGGAGGAAGAGACATAACACAAAAACTGGCAAGGCTCTTCACAAAGTGCATTAGAAAAGGTGTGATGCCTAAGCAGTGGAATAATGCAATCATAGGTTTGCTGCATAAGAAAGGAGATAAATCAGAAATTGGAAATTATAGACCAATTAGCTTGTTATCCCACATCTACAAGTTGTTCACAAGGGTCATTACTAACAGATTAGAAAGAATACTTGATGAGAATCAACCAAAAGAGCAAGCTGGCTTTAGGACAGGATTCTCAACTATGGATCACCTTCACGTAATATCACAGCTAATGGAGAAAGCAAATGAATATAAAACACCATTATGCCTGGCATTTGTGGATTATGAAAAGGCATTTGACTCCATACAGCATAAGGCAATGTTTCGGGCACTGGAAAGACAAGGCATAGATACTCCTTATATTATGATTTTGAAGAAAATATATGAGAGTGCTACATCCTTTATTAGACTAGACAAAGACAGTAGGAAATTTAAAATCGAGAAAGGAGTTCGACAAGGAGACACAATATCTCTGAAGCTGTATACTGCTGCCCTTGAGGAAGCTTTCAGAAGATTAGACTGGTCGCAGAAAGGAGTCAATGTGAACGGAGAGTACCTAAACCATTTACGATTTGCAGATGACATTGTTGTCATAAGCCACGATCCCAAAGAATTAGAGGAAAATCTTAATCAGTTATGCACAGTTAGTAAGGATTTTGGACTAAAGATGAATATGGCTAAAACAAAAGTAATGATGAACAAGTATGCCACGGAAAGGGAAATAATGATTGAAGGAGCAGTAATTGAAAAGGTGGAGTCATATACTTATCTGGGACAAGTTATTAGCTGTAATAATGATAAATGGCTGGAAGTCAAGAGAAGAATAAATTTTGGATGGATATCATTCAGGAAATATAGTCACATACTGAAGAGCAATATCCCAGTTTGTCTGAAACGTAAAATAATGAATCAATGTATACTCCCCACCATGACTTATGGAAGTGAAACTTGGGCACTCACCAAAAGAATGGAAGAGAAGCTAAGAACTACACAGCGAAGAATGGAACGAATTATATTGGGAATCAGACTCAAGCGTTTAGGGCATAAGCCTCAAGCTATGAAGGAGTCTAGACTATGTATAAATATAGTGCAAATGCATCAGAAATACATAGCTATATCTGAATAAATCAGAATATTGGTAAAGCGGCATTGTTTTAAGTTATATCTCATATTGTGAATACCTTCACAACGAGTTGCCATGATATTGCACTACTTCGAATAAGTAACGCTTCACCTGAGGAGAAGACTAATGTTACTTATTCTCAGATGGATACCACCACCCAGACGGCACCGTTTCAGGGCTATTTGGCCCTTCTTCGGTGGGTGGGTAGGTACCCGAGTGATGCAATGATGGCAAAACAGTTATGAAGTATAACTCCACAATATGAGAGATGCCTGATGGTGTATCATGTATTTAGACTCAAGCGTTTAGGGCATAAGCCTCAAGCTATGAAGGAGTCTAGACTATGTATAAATATAGTGCAAATGCATCAGAAATACATAGCTATATCTGAATAAATCAGAATATTGGTAAAGCGGCATCGTTTTAAGTTATATCTCATATTGTGAATACCTTCACAACGAGTTGCCATGATATTGCACTACTTCGAATAAGTAACGCTTCACCTGAGGAGAAGACTAATGTTACTTATTCTCAGATGGATACCACCACCCAGACGGCACCGTTTCAGGGCTATTTGGCCCTTCTTCGGTGGGTGGGTAGGTACCCGAGTGATGCAATGGGCCAAAGAAGGGCCAAATAGCCCTGAAACGGTGCCGTCTGGGTGGTGGTATCCATCTGAGAATAAGTAACATTAGTCTTCTCCTCAGGTGAAGCGTTACTTATTCGAAGTAGTGCAATATCATGGCAACTCGTTGTGAAGGTATTCACAATACGAGATATAACTTAAAACGATGCCGCTTTACCAATATTCTGATTTATTCAGATATAGCTATGTATTTCTGATGCATTTGCACTATATTTATACATAGTCTAGACTCCTTCATAGCTTGAGGCTTATGCCCTAAACGCTTGAGTCTAAATACATGATACACCATCAGGCATCTCTCATATTGTGGAGTTATACTTCATAACTGTTTTGCCATCATTGCATCACTCGGGTACCTACCCACCCACCGAAGAAGGGCCAAATAGCCCTGAAACGGTGCCGTCTGGGTGGTGGTATCCATCTGAGAATAAGTAACATTAGTCTTCTCCTCAGGTGAAGCGTTACTTATTCGAAGTAGTGCAATATCATGGCAACTCGTTGTGAAGGTATTCACAATATGAGATATAACTTAAAACGATGCCGCTTTACCAATATTCTGATTTATTCAGATATAGCTATGTATTTCTGATGCATTTGCACTATATTTATACATTGGGAATCAGACTGTTAGATAAGAAGAGAAACACATGGATTAGGCAGCAAACTCAAGTAAAGGACATTCTTATCAAAACTAAAGAACTAAAATGGTCTTGGGCAGGACACATAGCTCGAAGACATGATGACAGATGGACTAAGAAAATAACAGAATGGTACCCAAGAGGAGCTAGAAGAAAACCTGGAAGACAAAGGCGGAGATGGATAGATGAAATTCATGAGTTTTTGAGTAGTAAATGGATGGCCAATACTCAAAACAGAAGGAACTGGAAAGTTGCTGGAGAGGCCTTCATCCTGCAGTGGATTGAAAATGGCTGATGATGATGCACTACTTTCAGCAGATAGCTTTAACTACAGCATATTACAACTTTGAAATAGGGTAAAACACGGAACAATTCTTTACCCAGGTTTTGTCTGTGTTGCCATTAGCAACCACTTGCTATCTGATGAGGGATCAGTTAGTCTTGAAACAGGTTGTCATAGCAGTATCACCATTTTAAATAAATGGCTAGTTAATATTTTATGGAGGCCATCTGTTTGTAAATAATGTAAAAGTAGGGCAGCTCTTTGCAAAGGCAAGATTGTTCTGCCACTAGAATTCAGACCATTGCATTAGCTGTGCAGTTTAAGTCATCGTTGCAGATACAGAATAAAGGGAGAAGATAGTCCTGCAAGCATCTTATAAAGAATGAAATGTTAGTTTTTTGCATGTGTTCTTAAAGGCAAATGTTATCACTGATACTAGTGCCAGATTGCTGTCTTAATATTTCTGGATTATAAACCGCAGATTTTTTTTTTTTGTAAATTGTGCTAGATTTTAAAGAACTTTTTAGATATTGACTGTAACTTGACAGTTTGTCACTCGCACATTAGCAAGGCTCTTGTGGATTTATTGGATGAGTGTTTTCTACAGTAGCAGGTTCGAGAAACAACAAGAGGGAATAATATTCTTGATCTCGTTATTAGTGATTATTTATGCATTAAGAATCTGCAGATAAAAGAACCACTAGGTGGCAGTGATCACAGTGTTGATGTGGGATTTACTTAAAGAGGTAACTACCATCAAGAGTAAAGGGAAGGGTTTTTGCTTTTATAAAGGTGACTACAGTGGTCTCAGATAGTTTTTAAATTCTATACAGTGGGACCAACTGATGATGTTACCATCAGCAAATTCTAAATGGGAAGCATTCAAGGAATTAATCACAGAAACTACTGTCCTTATTATACTAAATAAGAAATAGTGTTCAATGTTCAGGCCTAAATGGATGTCAGATGAACTAATGAGACTCATTACAGAGAAGAAAAATGCGTGGTATGCATATAAATTATCAAGCAACACAGAAGCCTAGCATAGATATAAACTAGTATGTATTCAAGTCACAAAGCAGATTAGTCAAGGAAAGACAGATTACGAGAAATTTTTGGCAACATTTGTAATAAAAAACAGTGAAGACTTCTTTATTCATGTAAGTACTAGAAGGAAGAAAAATCAAATTGGTCATCTTGATATCGATGGTTCGACTCTTGATAATCCTACTCAGGTTGCTCACAAATTGATGAGTAATAGGCATCTTCATTCACACATGAGGAATTCTTTAGGGAAGTGGATGCCAGAAGTTTATCTAACTCTAACAGGGAGCTAAATGATTTTAAAATAACTGAGAGCAAAGTGGAGGAGAAATTGAAGTGAAACATAAGAAAGACACCTGGGGTTGGATGGGATCTGTCCAGTTATATTAAAAGGGGCAGCAAAGGAAGTAAACAAACCCATAGCCATAATTATGAGAGCATTCTTGGATTCAGGGGGGGGGACCCCATGGACTGGAGATGTTCAAGTGTATCCCCAATTCATAAAGGGGATCAAAGGGAGACTCACTCGAGTAATCGCAGATCTGTTACTTTAACTTCCATTCCAGGGAAAATAATGGAGTCACTGGTTAAAGAAGTAATGCAGGACCATATAACTGCAGTTATACTTCAGACACAACATAGGCTTGTTAAGGGGAAATCTTGTGTGACCAATGATATACAGGAATTTGACTGGATACTACAATGTGGTCACAAAGGAACTGGATGCAAAAATTAATTTTGATATCGTATACTTGGATTTCAGGAAAGCTTTTGATACTGTTGCACATAAAAGATTGCTGTATTGGAGCGGTGTGGCATTAGGGGCAAGTTACAAGTTACTACTATGGATAAAGGAATGGATGAATGGCAGAAGACAGTGTGTTGTAATCAGTGGACACTACTTTTCTAGATCCTGTTGCCATAGCAACAGGTTTTGAAAAGTTAAGCAGATGGACTGGGAAATGGCAGTTGAAGTTTAACATTGATAGAGACAAAGTATGGCATATGGGCAACAGTAACCCCAGATTAATGTACCAACTGAGTGGTACTACACTCAGGGTGGTGTAAAATTTAAAAGGTAATTGTGCAGTCAGATATGAAGTTCCCTGAGCAGTGCAAACAGACTGTCAGGACAGCTCATGGGGTTTTATCAATGATATACAGGAATTTTGCCAGCAGGGATAAGGAAGTGATTATCCTATATGCAAGCAGTGGTCAAGCCACTTTTTGAGTACTGCATACAGGTCTGGGGGCCTCATTTTAGGAAGGATATAGAGGAACAATTTAGGGAGGAAATAGAGTTGTTGAACTGAATCGAGAGAAGGGCAACAAGATTGGTGAGAGAAACAAAGGTGTGTTCTTACCAAGGAAGGCTTCAATTCTGAAGACTTGGCACCTGAAAGGTGATCTGATTGAGGTGTTTAAGGCTTTAAATTGATTGAGCAAGCTCGGTGCTGACGGGATTCTCCCTTTTGCTCAGATTATATGCATAAGGGGACATAAATTCAAATTGAGGAAGGATAGTTGCAAAAGAGATGTGTGGAAATTTGCTTTTAGCTGGCAAGTGGTTGATTGAAGGAGCAAACTCATATCTGCTGTTGTGGAAGTTGAAGCTTAAATCAATTCAAGGAAGAACTAGACAAATTATTGGAGGGAATGGATAGGTGAAGGGGGAAGTTTTTTTTTGTTTTTTTTTTTCTTTGTCTGCTGCTGCTGTGTAAGCAATTCTTGCATCATTTGCCACTGCTAATAATAATAATAATAATAAAAAGGTACGCTATGGCCCATTGGTAGATGACCTTGCAGATCTTCAGGGTCTGTATTAGCCAGTTATGAGGTATGGAGTCGAAGGCCTTGTGGTAATCGATGTAGGCCATGTATAGGTTGCGGTGCTTCTTGAAGGCTTTCTCCATAACTGCGGTATCTACGGTTAATTGCTCCTTGCATCCTTTGCTTCTCTGCTTGCATCCTTTCTGCTGTTCGACCATTATGTTCTGACTCTATAAGTGGTCTGATATCTTCTTGGTTATGCAGCTAGTCAGGATCTTGTACATTGTTGGGAGGCATGTGATTGGCCTGTATTTTGCTGGGTTTCTTGTATCTTCATCTTTAGGCTTCAGATATGCGAATCCTTCAGTGAGAAACTTTGGGATTGTCTCCAGGTGCCTTATCATTCGAGTGAACTGCTCTGCTAGGTGCTTGTGTGTGTGCAGGTGAGCTTCTTGTACCAGTAGTTGTGGATGTTATCAATTCCTGGGGTTCGCCAGTTGTGGGTGTTCCTGATCGACTGTTTTACTTCTTCTTCTCGAATCTTCCACTCTCTCATCTCTTGTATGTCCTTCATTTTCTTCTGTTCTACTTCTATCCAGGGTGCTCTGTTGTTGTGTCTTACTTCACTGCCTCCAGATATTTCCCCAGAACTCTTCGATTGTCTTCTTCTTGGGTGGTCCATTTCCTGCTTTCTCATCTTCACCCAGTTTCCTGTAGAAGGCCCTCATCGAAGATTAGGTTGTTTATTTTCCTCTGGGAGCTCTCTTTGTATCGGTGTAGTCTCTTGCTGAGTGCGAGGAGGTTCTGCTTCAGTGTGTCCAAGTATTTTCCTATTCTCTGATTTCTGGTCTCATGTTTGCTGTGGATGCTCTCTCTCTCTTGAGGATGCTCTTCACCTTTCCGATCAATTTCTTACTTCTATTACCCTGTTGGTATTGGGTCACCTAACCTATCTTAACTCTCAATTCTTCTATCTTCTGCTGAAGTCTTCTTTCCCAAGCTGGCGGTTCCTTCTGTTTTCGGTTCTTCTGCTGCTGGTCTCTCGTTTCTTTTCCATTAATCCTAGTGGCTGCTATGGAAAAACAGTATACAGCTGTGTGGATAGCCTCCAGCATTGCACCATTCTTGTAAAGGTAATGTGGCATTATTTGCTGATTGAGGTGGTCTGTTACTCTCCACAGGATTTTATTTGGCCTCTGCTTAGGTATCACGTGGGTTCTTGTGGGGTCCATTCCTTCGAATTCTGTTAGGGCTTTCTTCCACTCATCTTCTATTCTGAATAGCATGATTTCTTATATCTCCACTTCAGCTACTCTGCATTTTATTTCTTCTTGCTGTTCCTCCTCTGGTTCCATATGACCATATTCTTTGTGCTTTGATTGCTGACATCCTGCTTGATTTTTTCCAAGATGGCAGGAGCTATTAGGTTCTTTGTGACGATGGTCCTTCTTTGGTTTGCTAATCGCTGTTCAGTGACCCGAATATCCTAGTATTGTTCCAACCATTTGGTATGTAGTCGTGATCTGTACATTGTCATATCGGTCTCTAGCCTAGTTATTTCATAGTATGTTCGGATGACGTATGTATTTATTTCAATGCTCCACTTCATGCATTGGCACTTTCTTCCTTCCTGGGTGGTCACTAGTGCAGTTGTGCAGGAAACACTTCCACTTGGTTGGGCTGGATGGTCTTGCCCTTCTCTTGTGGTAGCCTTACAGGGGACAGCGCCACTTGCTCGGGAGGCTGTCTCCAACTTTTTGAACCAACCCCTCTGCCTAAGGCCTGAATGCAAGTGAATTCTGGCTTCTAAAATGGGCCAACAGCAAACTCCACCTTCCTCCAGCTCTCAGATCAACGCAGTTAGCAGAAGCTCTTCACCTGCGCAGGCTCCGGTCCTACATCGGAGAAAGAAGGCTGCTGTTCACCATCAAGATGGCCACCGGTAAAATTACAGAGCCGAACTTCTGGGATCACTGCTCTTGGCGCATTCCTCCCCCTTATCTCCGGTCTTCAGCACAGCTGCTAGCAAACCGTAACCGGCTAGTACTAACCGACAGATTCCTGCCAAAGCAAATGCTGCCCTCACTGCAAGCCATCGACGGGGACCTCCAAGAAGTGGTCAATAATAAAAAATACAGGAAGGGTATCCTCGTCGAACTGAAAATGTAAAACTGTGCTTTGTTAATAATCTGATTTATCTTTTTTTCTCATGTGTATCTCTTTTGTAAATATGTTTTGTTAACCCCTGGCACCACCATGCCGTGACGGGACTAATTGTATGTCTATCATTGCTGCAATTAAAGATTCTATTCTATTCTATTATCCTGCACCACACTCGATGCAATATGAATATTTCTCTGCGACATCATCTATCTATGGAGGTGGATTATTTAGCTTCGGCTTATGTCCAGTGGTTTTATTTATTTATTTTTATTTAGTTCTCACGAGTGACACCAGCTGGTGCCACTATCTGCCCAGCCATCACTCTGACCTTGGGGAAGGTAAGTCCGATGGGGTAACTTTTACGATGTTTTTTTTTTTTCCATTATTTTAATATTATTATTATATTGGTCTCCCAGCGTAATAGAGCCTTGCTCGCTTCCACCAAGGAGGGATTCGAGCCTGGGACCATCAGGCTGGTAGTCCAGCGTCTTAACCAATGGGCCGTCGCACCCCTTTTTATTATTATTATTATTAGCAGTGGCAAATGATGCAAGAATCGCTTACACAGCAGCAGGACGCTGGACTACCAGCCTGATGGACCCAGGCTCGAATCCTGCCTTGGTGGAAGCGAGCAAGGCTCTATTACGCTGGGAGACCGATATAATAATATTAAAATGATGGGGGGAAAAAAAACAAAAAAAAACACCATCGTAAAAGTTACCCCATCGGACTTACCTTCCCCAAGGTCGGAGTGATGGCTGAGGCAGATAGTGGCACCAGCTGGTGTCACTCGTGAGAACTAAATAAAAATAAATAAATAAAACCACTGGACATAAGCTGAAGCTAAACAATCCACCTCCATAGATGGATGATGTCACAGAGAAATATTCATATTGCATCGCGTGTGGTGCAGGATAATGTCACTTGCATTCAGGCCTTAGGCAGAGGGGTTGGTTCAAAAAGTTGGAGACAGTCTCCCGAGCAAGACAGTGGAGCAAGTGGCGCTGTCCCCTGTAAGGCTACCACAAGAGAAGGGCAAGACCATCCAGCCCAACCAAGTGGAAGTGTTTCCTGCGCAACTGCACTAGTGACCACCCAGGAAGGAAGAAAGCGCCAATGCATGAAGTGGAGCATTGAAATAAATACATACGTCATCCGAACATACTATAAAATAACTAGGCTAGAGACCAATATGACAATGTACAGATCATGACTACATACCGAATGGTTGGAACAATACTAGGATATTCAGGTCACTGAACAGCGATTAGCAAACCAAAGAAGGACCATCATCACGAAGAACCTAATAGCTCCTGCCATCTTGGAAAAAATCAAGCAGGATGTCAGCGATCAACTGCAAAGCACAAAGATGACAGATTGATTGATAGCCTTGTGTGGAGAATTTAATATTAGTAGTGACAAATTAGCATTAGCATTACCATTAGTAGAGGCATATGATGCAAAAAAGCAAGCTTATGCAGCATCAGCCAAAAAAAAAAAAAAAAAAAAAACATGCTCCCATTTCACCCCTCTGTTCGTTCCAAGTACCTGTCCAGCTCAGCCTTAAATTTATTTAGGCTATCAACTTCCACAACAAAGGATGGAAGTCTGTTCCACCAACGAACCACCCGCTGGCTAAAGGCAAACTTCCACACATCTATCCTACATCTGTCTTTCTCAGTTTGAATTTATGCCCTGTCAAATGATTATTCTGAGCAAGGGGAAAAATTCCATCAGCATTGAGCATGCTCAAACCATTCAAGGCTTTATACCCCTCAATCAGATCACCTCGCAGGTGCCTAGTCTTTAGAGACTGTAATTTGCAAAATTTAAGCCTTTCTTTGTAAGAGCAACCCTTTGTTCCATTCACTAATCTTGTTGCTCTTCTCTGTACTTGTTCCAACATCTATATCCTTCTTAAAATGAGGCCTCCAGACCTGTATACAGTACTCAAGGTGTGGCCTGACCATTGCCTTATATAAGGGGATAATCACCTCCTTATCCCTGCTAGAAAAATTCCTGTATATCATTATGACCTACTCTTGCAAACCATCTGCACTGCTCAGAAAAATTTCATATCTGCCTGCACAATTACCCCCACGTCCTTTTCGTTCTCTACCACTGTCAGTGTAGTCCCACAGAGTTGATACATCGCTCTGGGGTTGCTGCTTCCCATGCATAGTACTTTGTATTTGTCAATGTTAAACTTCATTTGCCACCTCTCAGCCCATCTGCTCAACTTTTCTAGATCTTGTTGCAGCAGCGTACTGTCATTAGTGTCCTTAACAACCTTGCCAACCTTCATATCGTCTGCAAACTTGGACATTAAGCTTGATATACCATCATCAATATCATTTATAAATACAGAAAACAACAATGGACCCAATACTGAACACTGAGGGACTCCACTAATAACATTAGTCCACGATGAGCAGTGTCCATTGATTACCACTCTCTGTCTTCTCCCACTCATCCATCCCTTTATGCATAGCAGCAATTTGCCTCCAATGCCACACTGCTCCAATTTGTGCGGCAGTCTTCCATGTGCAACTTTATCAAAAGCCTTTCTTAAAATCCAAATGTATGATATCAAAGATATTCTCTGCATCCAGTTCCTTTGTGACCACATCATAGTATCCAATCAAATTGGTCAGGCAAGACTTTCCCTTAATAAAACCATGCTGTGTCCGAGCTATAACTGAAGTCTTGTCTAGATGATCCTGCAGTGCTTCTTTAACCAGTGCCTCCATTAGTTTTCCTGGAACAGAAGTTAAACTAACAGGTCTATAATTACTTGTGTTGCCCTTTGATCCTCCTTTGTGAATTGGGGTCACATTTGCACATCTCCAGTCCATGGGTACCTCCACTGAGTCCAAAGAAGCTCTCATAATTATGGCTAAGGGTTTGCTTACTTCCTTTGCTGCCTCCATTAATGTAACTGGATAGATCCCGTCCACCCCGGATACCTTTTTTATGTTTATCCTCAACAATTTCTCCTCCACTTTCCTCTCAGTTATTGCGAAATCATCCAGCTCACTGCCAGAGTTTTTAACTCACCTCTAGTATTCCCCTCCCCGAATAACTCCTCATGGGTGAATGTAGATGCAAAATACTCATTTAGTTTGTTAGCCACCTGAGCAGGATCATCAACAGTTGAACCATCAATATCCAGTGGACCAATCTGATTCATCCCTTTCCTTCTAGAGTTTACATAGGTAAGGAACGCTTTGTTGTTTTTTTTTTGCATCCTGTGCCAAGGTTTTCTTATAATCTGCCTTTGCCTGCCTTATCTCCTTGTGACTTGGTTACAGACCAGCTTATATCTATCATAGGCTTCCGTGTCACTCATTAATTTATATGTATCCCATGCATTTTTCTTCTCTGCCACATGTCTCATTAGTTCATCTGACATCAATTTAGGCCTAAACGTTGAACAGTATTTCTTAGTTGGTATGTAAAGCCTAGTAGCTTCCAAGATAAATTCTTTGAATGCTTCCCATTTTGAATTTGCTGTTGGTAACATTATCAGTTGGTCCCACCGTATAGAATTTAAATACTGTCTCAGACCACCGTAGTCACCTTTACGAAAGCAAAAACCCTTCCCTTTACCCCTGATCGTAGTTACCTCTTTGAGTAAATCCCACTTCAGCACACTGTGATCACTGACACTTAGTGGTTCCTTTATCTGCAGAGTCTTAATGCATGAAGAATCACTACTAATAATCAGATCAAGAGTATTACTCCCCTCTAGTTGCCTCCCGAACGTGCTGATGTAGAAAACAATCATCCAATAAATCCCCAAAAGCCTTGCTAGTGTGTGAGTGACAACCCACAAATTCCAGTCAATATCTGGGAAATTAAAATCCCTCATTATAAGACTCTCTGATTTACTGGCCCACTCTATTTCCCTGTACAGTTACTTATTATACTCATCAGAGTTATTAGGCCTATTACACATCCAACTCTCAATTTTGATCTCCCAATGCTTATATCACACCAAACTGATTTGACACTACACTGTCCAGTGATGTCAACTGGCTTCACTTCCTTGGATTTTATGTATTTCTTAACTAATAGTATAACCCCTGCTCCCTTCCTACCTTGTCTATCCTTCCTGTACACATTGTACTCCCCAAATTTCAGTTCTGCATTCGTTATATCTGTGTGACACCACGTCTCTGATATCCCAAATGATGCAAGGCAGTAAGCATATAGCACATCCAACAACAACAACAACAACAAAAAAATAACCTACCCATCTCCTCCAATAATTTGTGTAACTCTTAAATTTATTCGAACAATTCAATTCCACATCACATAGTAGTTTATTCTAACAATCAATCTGAAAAGCAAATTTTGGACATCTATCCTGGAACCGTCCTTTTTCAATTTAAATTTATGAACAACCAGTTCAGTTGAATTAATGACTCTTAAACTAATAACGATAATAACGCTGAAACGACAACATATTATTATTTAGGTAACTGTTATTGTTACAATACAGAAAAAAAATGAATAAAGTAACCAAATTAATTAAATTAAACAATGAAAGTTTGTTGTTAATTAATTAATTAAATTAAATAATGAAAGTTTTATATAATTAAACAATGAAAAAGTTTGTACACTGAAAGCCTATTTTCCTCACAAGAAGAGATCCTCAGCTCTTTGCGAAGTTGGCATGATGATGCTGGTGCTGCTGCTGCTGCTGCTTGTTGCACAAAAAAGACTGAAGAAGTCCATTACCAAAGACAAAAGCAAACACCCAAATATGAAAATTAACTGAATTTCAAAAATTATAAGAACAGGAGTATCACATGTATGATTTATTCACCCACACTTGTCAACACTCAAAGGTGACATTTCCATAGTTAACCACTGGAAAGCATCCAGATACTCACTAGTGGCCACACCTTGAGTACTGTATACAGATCTTGAGGCCTCATTTCAAGAAGGATGTAGAGCTTCTGGAACGAGTACAGAGAAGGGCAACAAGATTAGTGAATGGAACAAAGGGTTGCTCTTATGAAGAAAGGCTTAAGTTTTGTATATTACACTGTCTGGAGACGAGGCACCGGCGATGTGATCTGATAGAGGTGTATAAAGCCTGGAATAGTTTGAGCATGCTCAGTTCTGATGGGATTCTTCCTCTTGCTCAGAATAATCACCAGAGAAAGGCATAAATTCAAATTGAGGAAAGACAGATGTATGATAGATGTGCAGAAGTTTGCCTTTAGCCAGTGGGTAGTTGGTTGGTGGAACAGACTTCCATATTTTGTTGTGGAAGTTGATAGCCTAAATAAATTTAAGGCTCAGCTGGACAAGTATTTCGAATGAACGGAGGGGTGAAATGGGAGTGGTTTTTTTTTTTTTTTTTTTTTTGGCTGCTGCATAAGCTTGCTTTCTTGCATCATATGCCTCTACTAATGCTAATGCCCTTTTATGACCCGGGAATAGAACAGAAAGGGAGAACTAAGAAATCTACAAAAAACAAAAATTCAAATATGTCTAGCCCTCTTCAGGATAATTTAAAAAACCAAAAAAAAAAAAAAAAAAAAAATGAAATGAAATGTAAATTTTTTGAGTTGACAAATGGTGAATTGACAGAGCCAAAACAAATGCAAATATACACAATAAAATTACCAAATGCTGAAGAAAATAATTATATAAATAAAATAAATAAAATAGTACTGTTAACTAAATGACAGCTTAAAACAAGGTAATATAAGAACATATAAAGGGACGGCTCAAATGCACTCCAAAGATAGTGTAAAAAAAGGGGGAAGAAGAAAGGCAAGAGAAAAAGAATTTCCTAAGTATTATTTGGTAGAGACTGACTGTTTGTACCAAATAATAAATTCAAATGGGAAAAATAAAAGGAGAATTTATATAGTATATTTGACCAATAAACATATAGTTCAGTTGAATTAATCTTTACTCTTAAATTATAATTTCACATTAATAATGCTGAAACTACAGCGCTTTGTGTTTAGTTACTACTGTTACCACATTATTTTGGATATATCATAGGTATCAATTCCCCCAAAACAAATTATGAAAAAAAAGTGTGTTCAAGGAACTAGCAGTTTCATATTGGAAACTGAAAAGAGTGAATACTGTGTGTACTCATATCTACTGTACATCCTACTACTGTATTTCCAATAGGGAAATTTAGCTAAAAATTGGCTGTATATTTGCCTCGATGTATTCAGCTGCAAAGTAATTTTTGTAAGCAACAGGACTCGTCAGAGACTAATTACTAAGTTTCTTCTCTCAGCTAGAGATGCAATAATGAATATATCAGAGGAATGCTTAATTGCAAACAGCTGCATATGGAGGGGAATACTGCTACAGTTCAAATGCATTACATTAGTTACAAAGTAAATTTTTGTAAACAACAGCACATGACATTCTTCCTTTGACTAGATGTTACATTTAGAATAGAAAACTTCTGAGGGCTAAACTAGACAAAATATACAGGAACTGATAAGTTATTTATGAAGAAATGAATCATATTATAGGCATTATATTGAAGTTGCACTGTATTAAATTATTAAATTAAAAAAGTTCCATTTTGTATGTTTAGTTTTTAATAGTTGGAAGAGGATTGGCTGTATTTGAGTTTATTTTTTTGTAGATTAGTTAGGTCTCTCAGTTTGTTCTGTTAGGTCATACAGTGAACTGCGTTTCAGCAGTTCACTGTATAATACTGACCTTTTGGGTGTCAATAAGTGTGAGTGCTTCCCTGAAGAAATTGTGTTTGTGATGCTCCTATTCTTTTGAATGTTTTAATTACTTTTTATTATTGTATGATTTCAGTTTATTAACTGCATAAGTATTTGTCTGTTTTTGCCCTTAGTAATCCTGTATTTGCTTGTCCCATGAGGACCCTCCCCCCCAGCAGGCCTTGTAATGTCCTGCACCTGTTTTCCAGGCTGCTCTATGACATCATTTAGTGAAATTGCATTATTACTACATAATTGAATTTTAAGAGAAGCCACAGCTAATAGAAGCAGCACAGTAATATATTTCAGCTGTTCTTGCATTGTTCTTCCACCAAAAAAGTGTTAGTCTATGTATCCCTTCCCACCAAAAAAGTGCTCTTACCAAGAAAGACTTCATTTCTGCAAATTTCAGCATCTTGAAATCAGGCACCTGCAGGGGTGGGATCAGATTGAGTAAGTTAAATTCTGATGGAATCCTTCCTATTGCTGAGACAACACACACACACACACACACACACACACACACACACACACACACACACACACACACACACACACACACACACACACACACACACACACACACACAAATTGAGGAAGAATAATCGCAGACTAGAACTATAGAAATTTGCTTTCAGCCATTGCTTTTTGGGGCGACTCTGTAGCCAGTTGGGAAGGAGCAGCAGTGCATAGCACACACTTCTTGATTAGACCGGGGTTCGAGCCCATCACCACCAAATATGGAGGATGCGGAAAGGTCAGGGAATGACCACCGCATATCCCGGAGCAATATGGCCTTAGTTGCTAATGCTCCTAAAAACCAAACAACACACACACACACACACACACACACACACACACACACACACACACACACACACACACACACACACACACATTGCTTTTTGGAACAAGCTTTCATCTGATGTTGGAAGTGGGTAGTTTGAATAAATTTAAAGAACTAGACAAATTGTTAGAGAGTTGTTGTTGTTTGTTATTTGGTTTTTAGGAGTATTAGCAGCTAGGGCCATATTGCTCCGTGGATATGCGGTGGTCATTCCCTGACCTTTCCTCATCCTCCGTATTTAGTGGTCACGGGCTTGAACCTCAGTCTAATCAAGAAGTGTGTGCTACGCACTACTGCTCCTGCCCACCTGGCTACGGAGGCGCCAATTGTTAGAGAGGACAGACAGATGATGTGGGAGGTGGTTTTAATTTCTTTTTTTGGCTGATGCTGTGTAAGCTTGCATTCTTGCATCATTTGCCATTACTAATATTAATACAAATACTAAATTTTTCCAAAGACAAAGAAGATATTTGTTTAAAGTACATGATAGCCTCAATATCTTTTTGTGCTGTTAAGCATCCAGATGAAAACATTTGTCTAGGGCTCATAATATACATTTTCAAAAAGGTTCTGTTTATATGCATTTCTTATTGTTTCTTTATTTTTAGGTATGCTGAGTCTGAATACAACCAGTTTTTGCCTAGCATAAATGATTTTCTGGAAATGAAAGAAAAGTAAATATGCAATTATACTATAACAGATTTAATAACAATGTTTAACTTCTCTACAAAATCGACATTAATATCTTCTACAATAAAACAACAATCTAAAAAAATCACAAATGAAAACAAGTAGAAACCCTGCTCTGTGGTTAATCAAAAAAATATTTTCTTAAAAGTGCACGTTTGAATGCTTTTGTCCTTTGTGGTTGGTGTGATCATCCTGAACCAAGAACCAGATATAGATATAGTTGCCTATCATAGATTCATACCACCTTCCTTTGGTGCTTCTTTTCCATTGACTATATGTTCTGGTGGAGTCTCTCATTGCGCTCTTCACCAACATTGCCCAGATTTAGTCTGAAAAAATCTATTGTACCTAATTGACATTCTGCATCTCATTTTTGCACAATTTTCAATCATCCTGTTAACTAGTTCTTGTTTGTTTGTTTGTTTGTTTGGTTTTTAGGAGCATTAGCAACTAAGGCCATATCGCTCCGGGATATGTGGTGGTCATTCCCTGACCTTTCTGCATCCTCCGTATTTGGTGGTGACGGGCTCGAATCCCGGTCTAATCAAGAAGCGTGTGCTATGCACTGCTGCTCCTTCCCACCTGGCTACGGAGGCACCTAACTAATTCTCTGTAATTTTCACTCTTCAATCCTGGGAATAATTGTGCAGTCAGACATGAATGAGTAGTAAAGACAGGCTGTTAGGAAAGTTCATGGGGTTTTGTCAGTAATATACAGGTATTTTTCCAGGAGGGTTATCTGTCACTGTTGTGAACAGCGTTCATCTTCTTGGTGTGATTTTTGACAATAAATTGAACTTTTCAGAACACATTAAACATTTACAGACTGTTTGCCAAAAAAAAATGAACTTACTAAGAGTTATCTCTTCTACATCATGGGGTGCAGATCATTACACGTTACTTCACTTGTATAGAGCCCTAATCAGATCTCGCCTTGATTATGGCCTCGGTATATGATTCTACTAAGGAAAGTGTGCTAGCACAGCTTGTCCCTATTTAACATTCTGCCCTCAGGATTGCTGTAGGTTCTTATAGAACATCGCCAGTACAAAGTCTTTATATTGAAGCCCATGAACCTCCCCTCGGACTCAGGAGAAAGATATTACTCCTGAACTATGCGGCCAAAATTCAAAGTCTAACTACTCACCCCCATTAGGCCAATACTTAATGATCCACAGTTCTTAATGCACTATAGAAATAAACCTAGAGCAGTTCAACCTACTGGCATCAGATTGCAGGCATTATCACAAACCTGGAATATACATCTTGACAAAGTCCTCCAAGATTCAATCAGTGCAGATTCTCCATGGTCTTCTATTAAAGCATCCTGTGACAGCTATTTCCTAAACTGGGGAAAACATTCGCTTGCAAATATCAATATACAGCAACTCCATACTACTCACACACAAAATTATCCATGTTTTACAAAAGTATACACTGCTGGATCAAAGTCTGAAAGTGGAGTCGGGGCTGCAGCCGTTTTTCCCTATAACATCATCTCTGTTTCCCTGCCCACTGAATGCAACAGTTATACAGCTGAATTATGTGCCATCAACTTTGCCTTAGAAAATATCCTCCATCTATCCATCCAAAAAAAGTGTGATATATACAGACATAGAGTGCACTTTTAGCCTTGCATAATTCCTTCTCGCCAACACATCCTGTTTGTTTGTTTGTTTGTTTGTTTGTTTGGTTTTTAGGAGCATTAGCAACTAAGGCCATATTGCTCCGGGATATGCGGTGGTCATTCGTTTGTTACAGGATCAAGGGTATGAACTCCATACCCTTGATCCTGTAATAACAACAATAAAAACTCAGCTGATGCATATCCAAGAACACCAGTAAGTAGTCATCTTTTGTTGGATCCCAGACCACACTGGAATATCAGGGAATTACAAAGTGGATTATGCAGCAAAGCAATCATCCAACATAGCATTGACATATTACCATGTTCCATATATTGACTACAGATCCTATATAAGACGTGTGTAAGGAACAGTGGACTCTTCTATGGCAAGCTCTACTGCAGAACAAGCTCCTTCAAATAAAATCTGAACCATAGTTATGGGCTTCCAGTTTCCGTGTAAACAGAAAGGAAGAATTCCTCCTATTCAGAGTGCGAATCGTTCACAGTCACCTCACCCATCTTTATCTACTCACAGGAGACGATCCTCTGAAGTGTACGCACTGCAACTCTCTTCTCATAATCAAACAATTTCTCATTGATTGTACGCTATACACTGATGCCCGAAAAGCCTCATTCAGTATTCTACAAAATCTTCAAGAACCTTTAACACTTCATCATATTATAGGCAATGATGCAAATCTTCCACAATTTTTCTGCTTTCTAAAAGGGATACAGCTATATGATCACCTCTGACATGATTCTATAATCACAATGTCTGAACTCCATACCCTTGATAGGTGCAATATGGCCCTAGTAGCCTTTGCGCCAGAAATAACAATACCAATACGAGAAGGGTTAAGGAGATGATTAACTTGTTGTGTATGGTGAATGTTCGGCAACATCTTGAGTACTGCATACAGGTTTTGGAAGCCTCCATTTAGGAAGGATGTGGATCTGCGTTGGAACAGTTGCAGAGAACAGTAATTAGATTAGTGAGGGAAACAAAAGGATACTTTTAGCAAGGAAGACTTCATTTCTTCAAAATGGCATATGGAAACTAGGCACCTGTGAGAAGATCTGATTGGGGTCTTTAAGGCTATAAATGGTGATGGCATCTTTACTCTTGCTCAGACAATTCACACGAGGGGACACTAATTTAAATTGAGGAAGGATGGTTGCTGAATAGATGTGTGGAAATTTGCTTTCAGCCAATTATATTTTAATTTTTGGAATAAAATTCCATCTGTTATTGTTGTAAGTGGATAGTTTGAATAAATTTAAGGAAGAATTAGACAAATTATTAGAGTGGATGTACTGGTGTTGGTGCGGGATTTTTTTTTTTTTTTTTTTTTTTTGCTGCTGCTGTATCAGCTTGCTGCTTGCATCATTTGCAACTACTAATACTAAGAGGGCATTCACCACAAGATGAGATAACTGCCTGGAATTTTACTTAGCATTAGTCATTTTGTCTGAAATAGACAAAAACTACATATATTACTTGTTTTTACTAGCCATGAACTAGTGACAAGGGACAAGGTATTCTTGTATTGATTGCGGCCTCCAGGGTTACCACTATATACCGCTGTAGCATCTGTAGGTTATTTATAGTCGGCAAGTGTGTGTATGTGGGTGTGTGTAAGTATATATGTGTGTTGTGATGGTTGTTGTTTGCCGGCCCTGGAGTCTTAGCAGCCGGGAGGCAGGGAGCACGCTACTTGCGTCCCAACTCCCGTCCCTAGCCACGTGGAGGCGCTCCAGGAACTATCTAAATTACACTTAGTGGGATTCCAACAAGTGGAATCCCGGTTATAGTAAATAATGAATAGGGAGGATAAAGTAGGGGAAAAGAAAGTAGAAGAAGAAATGAGAGCAAAACACTCTCTCAGGAAAAAGAAGAAACAGGAAAGAGGAAAACACTAGTTGGAAAATCTAACAAGCGAGAGAGCTTGAAGAGGTAAAATTTTGAAGCCTGAAGGCTTGTACATTTGAAAGAAAGATTCCCCTAGCCGGGAAGGGAAGCCCAACTTGCACCGACAAGGGGAAAAAGAAAAGTCTCAAGGAAAGAACATAGGTAATTGTACAAGTGGCTATTAGATAGCCACTTAAAAGAATAAATTAAGATAAATAATAAAATACTTATGTCACCGATATGAAACATAGCAGTAAACATATTAACAAATACTGCATAAGCAGAGAGTAAAATATACAATATTTACAAAATAAGTAATTAAAATCTTGGCTGAAAAATTAGTCAACCAAGAAATTAACAGAAATAGTCAACCAGAAGAAATGTAGAAACATATATACAAAACACAAAGAGACAAACAGAACTCACCCAAGGCAAAGATATGCCAAAGGCAAAACCAATAAATACTGTACAAATAAATTAGTTAACCGAATCAAAAGCAATTCTAAATTTAAATCTAAGTATAACAGATCAAAATAAGTTAAGTATTAAACAATAATTAATTAATATGCAGAGAAAATGTCTCTGCACAAGTAATCTAATCTATAAACATATGTACATAACCAGCAAGTGCAAAGCTGCTACCACAAGCTGCGAAAAACAAAACTTGTTTCAAATAACAAGACACGTAGAATTAACAATAATGCATAGGTAAGCATTAAAAAAAAAAAAAAAAAAAAAAAAATGGATGTCAATTGCCAACAAAGCAATTGGATCTGAGAGGGCGGGGAGAGGTCCATCCCACCCCTCAGAACCAAAACCCATTTACAACTAAAAATGCTAGACTAAGAACTATATGGTACTAGCAAAAACCCAACTGATTGCAGCTGCAATCAGGCAGGAAAGAAAAATACAACAAATAATCAGCCCTGCAGGAAAACAAAATTAAATCAAAACACAAGCAGCAAGAGAAGCAGCCAGCAGTAAGACAGGCTAGAGAGGAAAATCATCTCACTCAACAAGAATAGCCAACTGAAGGTTGGATCTGAGGGAGCAGGGAGAGGTCCATCCCACTCCTCAGAGCCAAACAGACAACGCAAGAAGAGAAAAACTGTCTCTTCAACATAATAATGAGCTAACTACACAAGTAATGTGCAATATAAACATTTAAGATTAACTGCTGATTTAAAACACAATAAAATCAGTTACTCTCAATTCTGAGAGCAAACAACAAATCAAACAAAAGCACCATGATATTAACAAGATAATTACAGTATTTACAAAATACATACAATTTAACACAGAAAATCATTTCAGGCAACCCGGACAGAGTTCGAAGTGGGAGAGGGGAGGTCCATCTCTCCCACTCGGCCAGGCAAAAATCTGAAACAAGTCTCCAGAAAAATACACAAAAACTCTGCGTCCAAAACACAAGACAATTTAGGCAAGGAAGAAACTCCTCTCAAAAAAAAAAAAAAAAAAAAATCAATACAGTAATATATATAAATATTAAGAACAAATAAGTGTAAAGTGTAAAGTGTGTTTAGGGTCAAGCGGCACCAGGGGTTTCCCCCATCTCCGCGTAGTTTACATTGTAGGTGAACCAGTTTACTGGAAAAGCCAGAGATTTAAAAGTGTATGGACTTTGTATATGTGTGATGCCTTGTACCGTTGTTCATCTGGTCATTTAGCCGCCAGACCTCTACTGAGGCCCGACGTTGCCCCACTTTCGCCCCGTGGAGGCAGACCAGGTATCCACTTGAATATAGTTCACTCTGGCAGGTCCTGCCACCTAATTTCCTGAGATTTCAGTGGCTAGGACCTAAAAAAAAAATAAATAAATAAAATAAAATAAAATAAAATAAAATAAATAAAAATGTGATCACGTTGAGGAGGAAGTGCTAGGAGGTCAAAAGAAATGGTGGGCGAAATTGATTTTCACTTGTGGAATTTAGATTGTGTGGGGCGTTCACTAGCGTGCAGGTAGAGTGGGGAGGGAGACTGAAGACTGGGGGGGGAGATAGATAGAAGTATGGAGCCGATAGGGAAGACAACTCCAGTTTACAGTGGGCATGCCCATGCCCCACCAGAAGGAAAAGAAGGGGTGGCGAGAAGGGGAGGTGACAGCAGGGCTGTCCCCTCATCCCCCGCCAGGGAAGGGTAGAAAGTAGGCCAGGCAAGGGAGCTGGCCTATTCGCCAACAGGGCATACATGTGGGGTGGCTTCAGTCGGGCGCCAAGGCGTCAGGGCTGTCCCATTTGGCTGTCCCAGGAGTGGAGTGAAGATATCTCTGTCCAGGTTTTCAGTCCAGGTCTGTATGACATTTGTGCAGATCATGCTTGGTCTTTTATTAAGTAGTTACTCGTGGGATCCAGGTCCATCCACTGGTGGATATTCAGTAGGATAGGTTTCAGTCACAGTCAGGGTGGACTCCCGAAGGTCCGATTGTAGTCAATGCGTTTGGTTAACAGTTCTCAAATGGAATCGGTGTCCTCCATCGGTCAGTATTTGGGAGAGTGCAGTTCGGGCACAGTCCAGTTTTATCTTGGTTCATCATTTGTTGTGATTGTTGTTGTATTTATCCTAGTTGTCCTAGATTTTCCGGCAAAGGAAGAGTCTGGCGTCTTACAAAGAGGCACTGAGCAAAGTTGGTTAGGGCATTGTAGGTTCCCTCGTCCTCCAGTAGGTAGTGCTCCTGATTTTTGGGGTTGAACTGGACTCGTGTGATGAGGTGTCCACGCAGATCTTCGTACAGTTCACACTACGAAATCAAGGGTTATTCCTTGATAAAGCCGCTCTTCTCCGGAAGACACTATTAGCAAAAGAAGAGAAGGCAGAAAGAGAGTCCGCCGACCCAACCAGGCGCCAAAAATCATCTAAATTATATACATTTGTATAGATAGACAATTGTTGTCTTAAATCCACATATAAATTACAATGTAGGACAATATGTTCAACCGTCTCCTCAGAGCCACAAGAGCAGAGAGGAGAGGGGACGAGTCCAAATCTATACAAACGAGAATTAATTCCATGTCCCGTGATTAAGAAAGTGGGAAATAACCCAAGTTGAAGCCAGTTAAAATTTTTATCTTTAATAAAAACACGAGGAAAGAAAGCATATGTGATTCTGCCGAGAGAGGAATCATCCCAAGAGTGTTGCCACTCTTCCAAAGCAAGATTGGAAAGTCTGGCCAGATCAACATTTGTAGAGTTCTCATAATTATTAGCAAAATCTCCCACCGAGGCAGGAGAGAGAGATTTCCTATGGTAAGACAAGAAATGCAATATAATTTCCAGGTAGATAGGGAGAAGACCATTAATAACAAGCAGGGCATCAGTAGAAACAGTTCTACATGCCCTGCAAGTATAGAGAAGGAAGGACCGCTGCGCCTGCAGAAGGTATTTTTGGACCAGTGAATTAACTGATATGAGGACATGCAATAAATACTTTGGGTTGTGCTTAAAAAAGAAGCTTCTAAGTACAATCCAAGGGCCGACCGGGCTAGCCAGGTGGTAAAGTGCTTGCCTGGCAACCCAAAGGTTGTGGGTTTGAATCCCACCTTGGGCTTGGATCATAGTAAAATGCAAAAGCTTTGGGAGGTGCATTATGGCCACAGAAGCCGATGCGCCAACAATAAAAAAAAAAAAACCAACCCGAGGTACTTCCTGATTAGCACACTTCAGAGAAACACCTCCATGATGAGTAATAGGTGGCTTAATCTTGACTTAACTGATCTGTAAGTAGTTACAGTCTTGTACTCTGAAAACCTTAACTTGTGCACATCACTCCACTGACAGAGCTGACCCAATATGAATTTAGCTCTTTTGTCATATATGATTAATCTAGATTAATCATATATGACAAAAACCACATTAGCATTAGTAGAGGCATATGATGCAAGAAAGCAAGCTTATACAGCATCAGCCAAAAAAACTTCCACAATGACAGATGGAAGTTTGTTCTAGCAATTTCCTTTACCTGCTGAATAAAGGAAAATTTCTGCACATCTGTTCTGCAAATGTGTTTCTTCAATTTGAATTTATGCCCCCTCAGGTGCATAACTGAGCAAGAGGAAGAATCTCATCAGCATTGAGTTTGCTCAAGCCTTATACACCCAGTTACATCACATTGCAGTTGCCTAATCTCAAGACACTGCAATTTGCTGAACTTAAGTCTTTTCTTGGTAAGAGCAACCCTTTGTTCCCCTCATCAATCTTGTTCTCTGTACTTGTTCCAGCAGCTCTACATCTTTCCTAAAATGAGGCCTCCAGACCTGTATGCAGTACTCAGGATGTGGCCTGATAATCACCTCCTTATCCCTGATAGCAAATTCCTGATAAGAAATTAAGCTGTGCTGGGAGCCTGCCTGCCTGTACTGCTCAGTAAACTTCATATCTGACTGAACAATCACCTCCAAGTGTTTTTCATTCTCCATACCGTACCAACTGTGTAGTACCACACAGTTGGTGCGTTACTCTGGGTTTACTGCTACCCATATGCAGTACTTTGCATTTGTCAACGTTAAACTTCATTTGCCACTTCTCAGACCATCTGCCCAACTTTGCTAGATCCTGTTGCAGAAGTGTCCTGTCATTAACAACCTTGAAAACCATCATATCATCAGCAAACTTGGACATTAAACCAGATATATCTTCATCAATATCATTGATAAATAGAGCAACAATGGGCCAAACACCGAACTCTGGGGAACTCCGCTAATAACATTTGTCCACAAAAAGTAATGTCCATTGGTTACCACTCTCTGTCATCTCCCACTCAACCATCCCTTTATCCATTGTAGCAAGTTGCCCTTATGCCATACTGCTCCAATTTGTACAGTAGTCTTCCATGTGCAACAGTATCAAAAGTTTTCTTGAAATCCAAGTATATGATATCAAAACTATTTTTGGCATTCACTTCCTTTGTGACCACATCATAGTATCTAATCAAATTGGTTAGACAAGACTTTCCCTTAACAAACCCATCCTGCATCTAAACTACAACTGCAGTCTTGTCTAGATGATCCTGCAATACTTCATTAACCAGTGACTCCATTATTTTCTCTGGAACAGAAGTTAAACTAACGTCTATAATTACTCGTGTCACCCTTTGATCCCTATTTGTGAATTGGGGATACATTTGTACATCTCCAGTCCACAGGGACCTCCCTTGAATCCAGAGATGATCTCATAATAATGGTTAAAGGTTTGCTTACTTCTTTTGCTGCCTCCTTTAATATAACTGGATAGATCCCAACCATCCCATATGCCTTTCATATGTTTAATTTCAACAATTTCTCCTCCGCTTTGCCCTGAGTTATTACAAAATTCTTTAACTCCCTGATAGACTTTGACAAACTTCTGGCATACCCCTCTGAAAATAACTCCTCATGTGTGAATGTAGATGCAAAATACTCATGAATTTTGTCAGCTACCTGAGCAGGATCATCAACAGTCGAACCATCGATATGAAGTGGACCAATCTGATTCATCCCCTTCCTTCTAGAGTTTACATAAGTAAAGACGTCTTTGCTGTTCCTCTTTGTGCATCCTTTGCCAAAGATTTCTCGTGATCTGCCTTTGCTTGCCTAACCTCCTTTGTGACTTGATTACAGATTCACTTATATATCTTCCTTAGTCTTCTGTGTCACCTGATAATTTATATGTATTCCATGCATTTTTCTTCTCTGCCATGAGTCTCATTAGTTCATATCACATCTATTTAGGCCTAAACCTTGAACTGTATTTCTTAGTTGGGACAAAAAGCCTAGTAGCTTCCAGAATTACTTTCTTGAATGCTTCCCATTTAGTGTTTGCTGTTGATAACATCATCAGTTGGTCCTACTGTATAGAATTTAAAGACTGTCTGAGACCACTGTAATCACCTTTACGAAAGCAAAAACCCTTTCCTTTACCCTTGATGGTAGTTACATCTTTAAGTAAATTCCACATCAGTTTGTTGTGATTGCTGCACACGTAGTGGTTCCTTTATCTGCAGATTCTTAAAGAATGAATAATAACTGCTGATAATCAGATCAAGAGTATTACTCCATCTGGATGCCTCTCAATCATGCTGCTGTAGAAAACATTTATCTAATAAATCCACAAAAGTCTCATTAATGTGTGTGTGACCAACCCACAGGTTCCAGTCAATATCTGGGAAGTTAAAATCCCCCATTATAAGACATTCTGATTTACTGGCCTACTCTATTTCTCTGTACAGTTGTTCATTGTACTCATCAGAGTCATTAGGCCTATAACACACTCCTACTCTCATTTTTCCTTTTCCAGTGCTTATGTCACACCTAACTGACTCAACATTGCACTGTCCACCAATGTCAACTGGATACACTGCCAGCCATAGATTTTTTGCGTTTTTAACTAACACCATAATCCTTCCTCCCCTGTCTATCCTTTCTGTACACATTGGCCTCCCCAAATTCAAATTCTGCATTCCTTATATCTGTGTGACACCACATCTCTGATATGCCAACAATATATCTTTGATGTCTTTATCAGCACTTCAGATTCGTCAAATTTATTTACTATACTCCTAGCATCGGTGTACATGCAATTATACATGCCCTGTCTTACTCTTAGCTACCCTAACACATCCCATGTATTTACTTGTTCCATGATGACTCCTAGCAGCTCTTGAAATACCCAGCATCTTGCTTTTCAGGCTGTTGCTCATTCCAATAGAAGTCGTGCGAGAATCACTTTCACCTCTGCCTGTGGCTACTGTTAATCTCTTATTCTGTGAATTCCCCCAAGCTAGCAGTTTTCCTACTCACCTAACACTGTGTAGATAGCATCAGCAAATATTGTTGCACTCTTTCTATTTAAGTGTATCCCTGTAGAAACAATCTCTCCTGTTAACAAGCACAGACCAGGCTGAGAAAAATTCTACCCAATGAGCACATTGCACAATCTCTTCAGGGCCAAATTGATTGATAGGGCTCTTGTCATATACTCCCTGCTATCGATTATTAACTTATACCACAGAATTTATACACTCCATATGGTCATGCTCTACAAACTCATGTAGAATTACATGTGGTTCACATGGTTGGCTCAAGGATTGATCCCTAAGTGCAATCTCCATTCCAGCAAGTATATGTTTATTCCATAAACTTTGATTTCGCCACTAGATTCCTTTCTGACAAGTAATCTTTCAAGATGGAATATAAGTTTGCAGGACAAAGAGCATTGAAGCAATTCATTGCCTCAATCAATTTTGTTGGGAGAGAAACATTTCTTGTTCTTCTGAACAATAATTCTCCTTCTCAAACTCTATAGACCTTTACAAATCTTGATTATTGATTTTTATAATTTTTAGGAGAGAATCCCTTTTAAATGCACTAAACAGATTGAGCTCAGCTAATAGTCTTCCATCTGGCACCCATCTGTAGGAGAGATGCAGCTCAGCTAATGGGCCCCAACTGGCTTTTATTCATAATTTTTGAGTAAGTGAAGTCTTTGGACCTTACTTTTCAATAATAATTGTATATAGCGAGAAATCAAAGATTTGTTTCCCTTGCTTTTGAACAAATATTCTCATGATTGTTGAATGAGTTCAACTCATGAGATTTAAAAATCACAGATCAGATTGCAGCTTACTTTCATGTTTCATAGGCCTCACACCTCTGTAGCTGACTGAATTCATTAGTTTGATTTTTAACCAAGTCAAGAATTATTAATATTTTTGAAAATTTTTTTCACTGCATACTCCACTCTACTCTCTTGTACTATGTCTGTTGTCACTGCTTTGGATTCCTGCACTTTCAACATATTGTTATATGTTGAAATCTGTGATCTTTCTCTTTCTCATTTTTTTCCAATCTCTTCAGTGGCTTCTGAAGAGAATGACACTAAAATTTATCCCTTTATTTTCTGAAATATTTCGGCTTTTGCTCTTTTACATCTATAAATTATATTATTTTACAGTTTATATACTACATCCTATATTATTTCCATTGGTGCAGTTTTGCTCTCTATATTATTCATTCCTGTTTTAATATTTATCTATATGTTAATTATAAGCAAAATATTAATAAAAAATATATTAATTATAAATAATTTTTCTGTTTATACTCCAGGATGACCACATGATGAGAGGAGTTAAACTGTATATATAATCAGTGGCGGACTGGTCAGGGTGTCAGCTCTCCCAATGGCAAGTGGGCCCCCTTGCAATAACATTAGACAATATGTTAAAAATGTTATGACCTTTTAGTAGCTTGAAAATGCAATAGAAGTTCCAATATTATTACTGTATGCAACTAAAATTTACGTTGTATTACTATTTTAATAAAAAAAATTTTAATAAAATCATTTTTATTAAAGGGTGGGCCCCCTTTGTCTCCTGGCAACCAATATTTTTAGACCCAGTCCGCCACTGTATATAATATATGTAAACATAAAACTTTAATGTATGTAAGGGCATGAAAGTGCAAGAACAGACTTCAAAGCCCCATCTTAAGTTCACTTCACTAACTGCAGAAAGAATCTCAACCCTTTTTCCCACCCCCACCAAGTACCAGACCTTACCATGGGGAGGTGAAGCTTCTTTGATCAGAGTTTCTCTTAGAGACCAAAGTAAAGCAAATACAATTTCCATTTCACAGGGGGGGGGGACATGCCTCCTTGTGGCATGCCACCCAATGTTAAAAAAAATAATATAAAAAATTACACAATCAATTTGAAAAATTCAAAATGAAGCTGAATGCATACATTTTAAATTCAATTTTCATTGACAGAAATTATTACCTGGGTTTAAATGTGATGGGAATCTAGAGTTTGTATTTACCACCTTTTAGCTTTAATTTAGTGCAGGTAAGCAGGGGTGTTAGTGAGTATCCTTATAACCAATATTAAATTTATTTTATGAAAGTAAAATTGAAAATTGTTTTAATTTTTTTTATTACAAGTGTTTAAAAATTCCTTTATGTAGTGAAAAAAAAAATTGATGCTCCTAGGTGAAAAATCAGTGGAGAGTATAGATTCCCTTTTCTTCTGGATGTGTGTTCTGTAGGTGGTGCACACAATGCATTTCTAATGTAGCATGCTGCTGGAATAGGTTGGCGATGCCTGGCATAACCATTACAGTATATTACATAGAGTTCAGCTGTTTTATTCAGGAGAAAATTTTTACATGGCATTTATGAGGATTACACAGCACATTTTCCACACAAGAATTACATGGACAGTGAACAGAAGATCTGATAAAACTTCTCCTTGTGAAACTCCAGTATTCATTTGCCTTGCAGGATTGATAAATAAATCTAAGATGAATGATTCTTTGGTTTAACAGGGACTTTATAAAGGCAGATAGATCACCTTTGATGTTGAGCAGTTGTTCAGCAGGTTAAGTTACTTGCGATCCAAAATGTTGCTTGGATGTTGGAATATAAAATAGCCAATTCTGATGTGGCCTTGAATGTATTTAAAAATCATTATTTGGGCTGCAAGGAGATTAGTTACTGTATATCTATTAGTTAAAGTGTAATGGATTTGTCTTGGTGCCTATTCAAGAAGGTAGTTAACACTGGGAGAAGGTTCTTTTCCAAGACTTTCACAAGTGTGGATCCTTTGGATTGGTCTGTAGTGTCTGACTGTGGTTTGGCACAGAATTTCTAATAGTGGGATGACTACATTTGTTCCATTCTGAGTGTTGTTGTTGTTGTTATTTGGTTTTTAGGAGCATTAGCAACTAAGGTCATATTGCTCCGGGGATATGCAGTGGTCATTCCCTGACCTCTCCGCATCCTCCATATTTGGTGGCTCATGGGCTCGAACCCCAGTCTAATCAAGAAGTGTGTGCTACGCACTGCTGCTCCTGCCCACCTGGCTATGGAGGTGCCCCATTCTGAGTGACAAGGAGAGTTATAAATTTTTATCAGTGGTTACATTACAAAAACATTGAGACATTTTATGATAAAATATCAGGTTATTTAAAGTTTGAGATGTTATTTCAATACAGAAGTTGAAATAATTAAAATGCCCTGCATTGAATGCATATTACTGTGCATTCTGTTTTTCTCTTATTCTGTCTGGGGAAGCTTTGTCCCTACCATTGACAGTGATCAATGACAGCAGTGTTGAATCCAGGGGGGGGGGTGACTGGGGTGAGCTTCACCCCTGGTGAAAAAATAGTAATTTTTATTTTATAAAACATGAATTTAATAAATTTATGTCAAATAAACATAACATGAAAAATCAAATCAACTAATGTGGTACTTGTTAGGTGGTACATGGCAAAAATAAATCACTAAAATTCAAAAGACACAAAATTTTCAAAATAATTAAATGGGCAATATTTCTGGCTGCACAAATTGTAACTAAAAGCCACTATTTCAAGTGTCCGCATTTTCATTTTATGGTTTTTAGGTTCCCTTTATTTTCACACGAACTGTCTCTTGATAGTGTTTCACACAAACGGTCTACTTGTGACCAATTCTTTGTTTGTATATCGCAAACAAGATTGCAGGCCGCACGTGAATTAGTTCCTGACAGATGCTATTGTAATTGTAATTATAAAGTGTCCCGCGGCTTTCAGGGGAGTCTGCAGCCACTAATTCATCATCAGCAGTTTTGCTTTATGGTTTTCACATTCCCTTTATTTGTTTTTTTCACACCAAGGGTCTACTTGTGGCTAATTCTTCCTTTATATACCACAAACAAGACGGTTTTGGTCACAGCCTATAAACAATACATTTTATATCCTTTTTTTATTGTATATGCATCAGAGGCGGCTCATTGGTAGGCACTGCGGAACTGCAGCATCCACAGCTTTTTAAATCTAAATACACAGTCAACGGAGTTATATAAAATTAACAATGCAAAGTAATGAATATTTTTATTAACAGATCCCGCATATAGTATACTCATCCTCTATTTCCAGTAATCATTTCAATAATAAACGAATAAAAACACGAGATCATTTTCAACTTTGAAGTTTAACCATAGGTGGAACTGTGTGCTACACAGTTCCCATTTAGGCCCCAGTGGTTGAGTCAATGCTTAGTTGGCAGGTTCTCAATACGCAATTTTAGAGGTAATAAAACAAGTCAAAGGAACTGCGGAGCGAGCAAGCAGTGCCAATTTGAACAGTGCACCAAACTTGAATAAAAAAGTTATTAATCTATTTTCAACAAATAAAAACCGAAGAATGGCTTTTATTTTTAAATAAAACTTTGAGATTACCCAAGTCTGTTAATGGTAAATGTCCAGTGAATGTTTTGTAGTATTTTTAACTTGCTTATTATTATTATTATCTATGTCTACATGTCTTATAGCCAAGGCAATTTAATGTAACTTTAAGAAGCTGCACCCCCATACATCAATCATGAGCTGCCACTGATATGCATCTGCTGTAATATTGAAAGATTGCATGAAGATAAGTTTAGAGGGCCCGAATGAGTTATCAGAAATATTAATAAATGAAGTGATTGATACAAAAGCAAAGAAGAATAAGATTATTACAATATAGTACTTGTATGTTTGTTTTATAATTTGTATAATTTTTTTTTTTGCAAATTTTAATCAGTGATTATTGTCAGTAATGTGGTTTTTGTGAACTGACTATTAGTATTTAGATGTTAAATAATAAATATTTCCTTTTGTTTTCTCATATTATAACATTCATAAATATGCATAATCTGTATATTTATATTTACGCATATATATATGCATATTATGCATAAATTTAAATATACAGATTTGTTTGTAACATATACATATGTTGCAAATATTAAATAATAATAAAAAAATATATACTACATGTACCCCCCCCCCCCCCCGAAGTTTACATTCTTCTCCCCGGCATGTACCCCCAAAGTTTACATTCTTCTCCCCGGCATGTACCCCCAAAGTTTACATTCTCCCCCTGGGTGCAAATGCTCTGGATTCAACACTGAGTGACAGTCTTAGGTTTAAGCTCACTTCAGAAATGACTGTCATCCATGAGTCAACTTAGAATTACTAATTTCATTTTTAATTCGAATGGTATCAGCAAAGAGGTGAATCTGCTATTCAATTAAAAATTTAGACACTGCCATTATATCCTGTTTATAGAGCAGAAAGTCTCGAGATAGGTTGTAGATTACCTGTTGTTACTTCTGGCTAGGTGCTTGGACTTTGAAAACAATCAGAGCTGATCTCCTAGGTACTGGATTGGTGGTAATTCTAGTATTTTTGGGAAAACTAGTGGAACAGAGAACACCCCCCCCCCCAGTTGTTTTCTGAGGGCTAGTGGGGTAGAAGGGGTGTGCCTATTAAATTTTAATATAAAGTTAATTTCTAAATTGGATTATTATCATAAATTTTAGCTACATGCTTCAAGTTATCTGAGTTATAATTATAAAATGTTAGACATCTTTATAAAGAAAACTCGCCTCTATAGATGTGTTGATTATACTTCCATGAAAGAGGAGGAAAGAGTAGGGGGAAGAAGACTAAAGATATGAAAAACCATTAATAAGTGTAATTTGGTAGAGATGATATTCTTAATACTCCCATTATTGGATATAATATAACCAAAAGTGAAGGAATTTTATGTTCTTATGTTTCTTAAAATTTTATGTTCTTGTGTTATATTCTTGTTATGTTCTTTTTTAAAATTCTTTCACTTTTGGTTGTTATATTTAGCAATTGCAGTATTAAGAATACCCTCTCTGTTGAAGTTCGCTTCAGGGAGGTTGTACTTCTGACTGGTTTTCAATACCTTCAGTTTTCTTCCCCCTACTCACAGAGGTGAGTTACCTTTATAAAGACATTTCTAACATTTTGTACTTTCCAAATCGGAGTACGTTCTGCCTAGCTAAAAATGTAGAGTACTGTTTCATTCCTATTAGATTTAAATTATTACTTTTTTTTTTTCCAGCAATGACGTTAGTTCCATCATTGTTTATGTTAGCTACTATGCCATTTTGCCCTGAATCTCCAAAATATATTCTTATTACACAGGGAAAAGATGTTGCAGCTCAGAAAGGTAAGCTTAGTTCTGAATTATATTTTAAGGGAAATATTTTCTAGTTTATTGTTCTTTTTTTTCTAGTTTATGCAATCTATCTTTTCTAGTTTATACGATCTTCCTTGAAAGTGTAGTGGTTTTTCATCTTGTCACTCATTTGAAGAGGTTAGGGTTTGAATCCTCAGAGACTGGAAGAATTCTCAAAGGCCTGTTCAATCATGGCTGTAGTCAGCTGGTCTAAGGCAGAGGAATAGGTTTCCCCCATGTTTACAAAATATGCAGATCAGCTCATGAGTATACACATGTACAGGCCTAATACACTAGTACAATGTTGCCTAAGATGCTGATATTCTAGCATCTTAGTCAGTGAGTAAATAGCCCATTTACAAATTTTAATTATTTTTAGAGAATTTAAAATATTTAAGGGCAAAGGCCTCGTGCTACGAGGTAGCATGACTAACATATAGGTTAGTGCAAAAGAATCATTTTAACGTAGCCATCTACCAAAGTAATTAAATTAATTAATTAAATTGGCATCGTTTTGGTTATATCTCATATTGTGAATGCCTTCACAACGAGTTGCCATGATATTGTACATAAATAACCCTTCACCAGTGGAGAAGACTACTGTTATTTATTCTCAGCGGATACCACCACCCAGATGGCACCGTTTCAAAGCTTGTTGGCTTCTCTTTAGCGGGTGGGCAGCTACCCTGGTGTTGCAATAGTGACAACCCAGTTATGAAGTATAACGTCTATAGACTATAAAATGCTTTAGACTATAAAATATTTAAGGGCAAAGGCCTCATGCTACGAGGTGGAATGACTAACATGTAGGTTAGTCCGAAAGCATCATTTTAGCGTAGCCATCTAGCAAAGTAGTTAAGTTAATTAATTAAATTAATTAAGGATTTGTACTGTCCTTTTAGTGCTATGCCAATATGGAATCACTTAAATAGAGAGGTCTGATTATGCATCACTTCAGTTGTGTATAGATAGAAAGCATTTATGAGTAACATTTCATAGTTCAGTGGCACAGTGACACTGTATAAGTACAAGCATTGCCCAATTGCTTCCTTAATTAGCTCTAGACATTAAGAAAAAAGATGTGTATTGAGGGCTATTTTCACATAAACACAATACTATAAATAGTATAGTATAGTATGGTGTTTATGTGAAAATAACCCTCAATACACATCTTATTTTGGTATTACTCTAATTAAAGCAGTTATTGGCACCAAAGTGTGCAAATGTTGTTGTTGTTGTTATTATTTGGTTTTTAGGAGCATTAGCAACTAAGGCCATATTGCTCCGGGATATGCGGTGGTCATTCCCTGACCTTTCCACATCCTCCGTATTTGGTGGTGACGGGCTCGAACCCCGGTCTAATCAAGAGGCGTGTTCTACGCACTGCTGCTGCTCCTTCCCACCTGGCTACGGAGGCGCCAGTGTGCAAATGGTCCTGTGAACATTCCTATTTGGCAGCTGATTATATTGGCCATCAACAACGTTTTCCAGCTGTAAAGTTAAATATTAGTAAATCATCATTCAATTAGTAAACTATATTTGGATTTCATATGTTGGATTTCATATGAATGAGCAATTTTGTCATTGCTGCATTTACAGTTCTTGTACTTATTTCAAGACTGCTCACCAAGTTGCAGTCAATTTTGTTGTATTATTTTGTAGTGTATTATATTGCTGACTGAGTATCCATGTTTTTTGTTTACCCTGTTTGCATTTTTTTTGCCAGGGCAGATGTTGCCGTATTGCTGACTGAGTGCATACACTCTATATTTACCATGTGCCATAGGCAGAAACCTCGATAGAGGGCTGACCGGTTACACACATTTTCCGACACATCATTCAACACATAGTGGGAAAGTTGCCAACAGTTTTTGTAATGTATTTCTTTACCTTTGCTGAACAAACATCCAACTAGGTGTATTATTTTCTGGCAGTCACAAAATGAAAATATTTGTCTTTACAGTACTGTGTATATTTCATTATCTTGTGAACTTTTGCAAGTGACCTCCATATGGTGAGTTATTTTTATTTGCTTTGTTCGATGTATAAGCAAGAGAATAAACATACGAGTGGGGGTTTGGATATTATGAGTTATGGACATATAAGTGAAAAGACTGAAATTGGGGCAACATACATTGAGGGATTCATTGCTCATTTCGGTAGAGAACAGATGGCAGGATGGAAGTGGACCAATCACAAGTAGAGACAGCAAGAGTCCTAAATGTTCACCCAAATTACGTTTAGGTTTCTTCACCATTGAACATTCAAATGTAATATCCGAAGTGTGAATAGAATTCTAGGAGACAAGGAGAATTAACCCAAAGATCTCTACTTGGTTAACCAAGGAGCACAATATCTGCTGATAACTGATATTTGTCCTTATTTGCCAGATGACATAGAGACAGCAAACAACTGACTTCTGAGTTTAGCTGCCTTAGGACAATACTTCTTGCTGAACTATATACCATAAGCTGTTGGTGGGGGAGTCTGTATGCAAGATATGATTTGTGTCCCTAACATCTCAATTTTGTTACAATTTTTTTTTTTTTTTTTTTTTAAGAGAGAGAGAGCCAAAACAACCCATAAACAGCAGGGAAAGAGAGCACTTTTCCCTTCCCAGTGAGGGTTCAAGCAAGCAAAATGTGTAATTACACATCTCTGAGAGAGGAATTGTAACTTCTCTGATGTTTGAAAAACTCCAGTATCATTTAAATAATAATTTGAATTTGTGTGGTATAGGGATGAAATCCTGCTCTTTTCATACTTTCAGTTTTCAGTAGGTTCCCAATTGTTTCTAATGGATGATATGCTATCCCACATAGAGGAGGAGCAAAAATATTTTCCAAATGGAGTGACTACTCAAGTTTCTAGGTTGAATCTTTAGGATGCTTCTGGGAGGCAAATTTTGAGTCATCAATCATATTACATTTACTATAAGCCATCCTGGAACAGTGGATTTCAATACCAGTAGGACACACTTGAACACTCTAAGTGGCATGAAAACCTATCAAGTACATTAATGTACTTAATGATGCCAATTCCCAGTTACTTAGTAGCTGGCTGCATGTAGAAATGATGCACTTGCACTAACTTACACATCAGTTAACTATTTCGCAACCCGAGGCTTATAGCCCTAAAGTGCTCTATGTGTTATTTCAGTATAATATATATTTTTTAATTTTCTAAATATTGTTGAAATATAACTTTTGTTATATATATCTTATTAAAAATCAGTTCACAACACTGCCAAATTTATGTGGTTTATGGAATCAACATTACATTGCTTATAAGCATTATGAAATTAAATAGTATCAGATCTTTTTAATTTTAGACACTAACTAAAATAGTATTTAAAATTCTTGTAAAATCTTAATATGATAAATTCCTCATCAAAATATCTATTGTGCATTAATCAGTGGTTAAAGCTTAGTGGCTATAACTGAAGCAACCGTCCTAATTATGCATGTGGTATCTTGCTTAAATAGTGTTAGGCAAGATACTAATTACATTAATTATTTTCTTGAAATTATATGTGAAAAGAGACAGAACATTGTGCCACCAATGCTAAATATGCTTCTCTTTGGATGATTGATGCTATTGCTGCAGAAAATAGTTAATTATTGTTTATTTTATGTTTGAATTATTATATAAAATAGTTTCTTATCTATTATTACTCTTATATTATTTCTCCCTGACTGTTGGTAGGGGGCATTTTCACCCCATGATGTGTGACAAACTAATTTGTTGTTTCTAGAAACAACGAATTACAGTTTATGTCACACAAGGGCTTATGTATTCAATATCCTAAACCATTAAATAAATATGGAAAAAGACATCCTTATTATATTATAAATAACTGTTTGTCAAAATTGGATTTTAAGATTGAGCATTCACCGAAATACACTAAGATGAAATTATATTTATGAAGGTTTTTAATATTTAATGAGTTGCCATAAGAATTATAATTGTTATTTGTTCTGTTTTTTGGTTTGGTGGAATCACCCTAATTTTTGACATTTTTTTTACCTCTTATATAAAATTTTTTTTTTCAGGAAGTGGGGTGGAAAATTATATAATCAAATTTATATTTGAGTAAATGAATAACAATAACTTGTTGATAAGAATTTGAAATCCTTAATGTAGAAATGAATTATTATTAAAATTATTAATTTAGAAACTTAATGTTGAAATCCTTAATGTAGTTTGATGTAATTTAATTGATGAGGACTAATAAAATATTGTATTGCATTGTATTATTATTATTATTATTTGATGAATTTGATTTGATGATGTTTGATGATGTCATCAATTATTTGATGAATACATTGAATTGTATTATTGCAGTTTATTATTATTATTGCACTTATATTATTTCACCCTGTGACAAATATTGCTACCAAGTACACAGGGTGTTGTTATGATGAATAAATTAAGGAACTCTCTGACTATCCTACAGGTGTTCAGGATTGCAACTTTCTGGAGTTACTTGCAGGTGTTTGCTGGGACCCTACATAACAGATTGCTAGGTTGTTATGTAGGGTCTTTGGCACTAAAATGGTGGTTGACACGATAATCAGGATGACCGTTACTTGTTGCATATGCTACATCTCTTTGATCTCCTATCTTAGGTTCATGTACTTCCTGATTTTTACCTCATGAGTTTTCTGGAAGTTGCTCGTGTTGGGCACTCCTATATCAATCAGATAGGTAGCCTTTTCCTTCTTGTCCTCAAGGGTTATGTCCAGTCTGTTCTGAGGGATTGTCTTATCCGTTATTATGGCGCAGTCCCAGTACAGCTTGTGGGAAGGTGTCTCTAGTACTGCATGGGGTTTGTACTTGTAGTACAATACACTTTCTTCGATCAACTAGTATTTCCTTGGTAGCCTGTGATGTATTATCCTGGCTACCTGGTATTGTCTATGAGTGTATTCAGTCTGGGTGATCACCTTGCATCCCATGGTGATGTGTAGGATTGATTGTTTCTGAGGCCAGGTGGCATCGTCAACGTGTGTCGTCTGACACTCCGGGCTTCATGGCAATGCATTTTCTGTAGTTTCTGGTGTTGATTACTTGGTCTTGGATGGTGAGCATGAATCCTTCAGTCTTGGGGAAGAGCGTCGAACTCGAGAGCCATGCATTGGAAGAAAATTTATCTGTGTGGTCTTGTTGGAGGTCATTGTAGCATCTACCATGGAGTGTTTTCTCTGCCCATCATTCTAGCTTATTTTGTGCTGTTGTGGGTGGGAGGGGACTCCCCGCATAGGTTGAGTGGGGTACACCACTTTTCTGTCTTCCTTATGGCCTAGTAGAGTGCTGCAGCGTGTTTCTGGAAGTAATCCTTCAGGTTAGCTATCGCTGTTTTCTGTTGCTCGATGAGGTCTATCAGGCCCCTTCCTTCCTCTTACCAAGCTACTGTCAGTCTCTCCATGGCTGACTTCAGGTGGTGCTGGCAGTTAGCACTGGGGCTGCGTAGGTGTTTATGGCTTTAATTGTGTTCCTTCCATTTAGCAGGCTTCTCAGTCTCTGGTAGTATTTTTTGGTCAGACAAGCCTAGATTTTCATCTGCTTTAACTGCTGAGCTTGCATCATTCCCACCAGGTATTTGTATGTCTCTCCCTCTGTCATGGCTTTGATCTCTTTACTAGTCTGTAGCTGGTAGTTTCAGCTGACTAATTTTCTCTAGTGCAATCCGTGAGTCTTGTATTTGTCTATAACAAATTCTATCCTGATATCATTGCTGAACTCTTCAGTGATCTGGAGTAGTTGCTGGAGTAGAGTTGGTTGCCGAGTAGAGCTTGATGTCATCCATATAGATCAGGTGGGTGAGGGTGTACAGGTTTTTCCTTCTTTCTTTGAGGTTATATCTATACTTGCTGCTGTTGAGCATGGTGGATAGTGGGTTGAGTGCTAGACAGAACCACAGTGGGCTCAGGGCATCTCACTGTAAGATTCCTCTCCTGATGGGGATTGGTCTGGTTGTGATATTCTCAACCATAATGGTGGTACTCCATTTCAGCATCGTTGTTCCTAGGAAGTTTGTCACTATTGAAATGACTTTGTAGATCTTCAGCGTCTCTATTAGCCAGTTATGAGGCATGGAGTCAAAGGCCTTGTGGTAATCGATGTAGGCCGTGTACAGGTTGCGACACTTCTTGCTCTATAATGGTTAATTGCTCCTTGCATCCTTTGCTCATCTGCTTGCATCCTTTCTGCTGTTCAGCCGTTATGTTCTGGCTCTCCAAGTGGCCTGATATCTTCTTGGTTATGCAGCTGGTCAGGATCATGTACATTGTTGGGAGGAAGGTGATTGGCCTGTATTTCGCCAGGTTTCTTGTATCTTCGTCTTTAGGCTTCAGATATGTAATTCCTTGAGTGAGAAACTTTGAGATTGTCTCTGGGTACCTTTCATTCAAATGAATTGCTCTGCCAGGTGCTTGTGTATGTGCAAGTGAGCTTCTTGTACCAGTAGTTGTGGATGTTATCTATTCCTGGGGTTTGCCAGTTGTGGGAGTTCCTGATTGACTGTTTTACTTTTTCCTCTCAAATCTTCTACCCTCTCGTCTCTTGTACATCCTTGGTTTTCTTCCATTCTAGTTCTATCCAGGAGCCTCTGCTGTTATGTCTTAATTCCTTGCTCCATATGTTTCCCCAAAACTCCTCAATCGCCTTCTGTTCAGGTGGTCCATTCCCTTCTTTCCCGTTTTCTCCAAGACTCCTGAAGAAGGCTCTTTGGTGCTTATTGAAGATTCGGTTGTTTAGTTTCCTCTGGAAGTTCTCTTTGTATCAGTGTAGTCTCTTGCTGAGTGTGAGGAAGTTATGCTTCAGCGTGTCCAAGTGTTCTCCTATTCTCTGCTTTTTGGTTTTTGGTCTCGTGTTTTCTGTGGACTCTATCTCACTTGAGGATGCTCTTCACTTTTCTAATCAATTTCTTACTCCTATTTCTCTGTTGGTATTGGGTCAATTGGCCTACCTTAACTCTTAATTCTTCTATCTTCTGCTGAATTCTTCTTTCCAAAGCTGGTAGTTCCTTCTGCTTTCGGTTCTTCTTCTGCTAGTCTCTCATTTCTCTTCCATTAATCTTAGTGGTTGCTATGCAGCACAGTATATGGCTGTGTGGATGGCCTGCAGTGATGCGCCTTTGCTGTCCAGGTAATGTGATATTATTTGCTGATTGAGGTGGCCTGTCATTCTTCACAGAGTTCTATTGGGCCTCTACTTCGGTATCACGTGGGTCTTTGTGGGGTCCATTCCTTTGAATTCTGTTAAGGTCCTCTTCCACTCATCTTCTTTTCTGGATATCATGACCTCATCTCTTTCCACTTCAGCTGCTCTGGGTTGTATTTCTTCTTGCTCCTCTGGTTCCATAGTAATATGCACTTCTTCCTGTGGATCCATATTGACCATATTCTTTGCTCTTTGTAGTCGATTGCTCACATCCTGCTTGATTTTTTTCCAAGATTGCAGGAGCTATCAGTTCTTCGTGACGATGGTCCTTCTTTTGTCCACTATTCGCTGTTCCATGACTTGAATATCCGGGAATTGTTCCAGCCACTTGGTATGTAGTCTTGACCTGTACACTGTCATATCGGTCTCTAGCTTGGTTATTTCATACTATGCTCACATGATGTACGTATTAATTTGATGCTCCACTTCATGCATTGGCATTTTCTTTTGAACCGACCCCTCTGCTTAAGGCCTGAACATGAGTGACTTTATTTTGTGCCACACTCGATGCAGTATGATTATTATTACTCTTTGACATCATCCAACTATGGGGATGGATCTGTTCAGCTTCAGCTTATGTCCAGTGGTAGTTCTTAGGAGTGACACCAGATGGTGATACGATCTGCCTTAGCCGTCACTCTGACCTTGGGAAAGGTAGGTCTGCTGGAGCAACTTTTGCGATGTTTTATTTAGTTTATTTATTATTATTATATTATTTCTCTCAGATTGGGGGTTCCACCTCGGAATCCCCAATTACTACCAAGTACACAGGATGGTTGTTATGTCTTGTGTTACTGTTGGTCGAAGAACTCTCTAACTACTATCCTACAGGTGTTCAGGATTGCGACTTTCTGGAGTTCCTTGTATGGTGTTTGCATTAGCATTAGTAGAGGCATATGGTACAAGAATGCAATCTTATGCAGCATCAGCCAAAAAAAAAAAAAAAAACTCTCCCATTTCACTCCTCCGTTCGTTCCAAATACCTGTCCAGCTCAGCCTTAAATTTATTTAGGTTATCAACTTCCACAACAAAGGATGGAAGTCTGTTTCACCAACCAACTACCCGCTGGCAAAAGGCAAAATTCCGCACATCTATCCTACATCTGGCTTTCCTCAATTTGAATTTATGCCCTCTCAAGTGATTATTCTGAGCAAGAGGAAGAACCCCATCAGCACTGAGCATGCTCAAACCATTCAAGGCTTTATACATATCAGTCAGATCATCTCGCAGGCGCCGTCTCCAGACACTGTAATTTGTAAAATTTAAGCCTTTCTTCGTAAGAGCAACCCTTTATTCCATTCACTAATCTTGTTGCCCTTCTCTGTACTCGTTCCAACAGCTCTACATCCTTCTTAAAATGAGGCTTCCAGATCTGTATACAGTACTCAAGTGTGGCCTGACCATCCCCTTATACAAGGAGATAATCACCTCCATATCCCTGCTAGAAAAATTCCTGTATATCATTGACAAGACACTATGAGCTAACCTTGCAGACCGTGTGCACTGCTCAGAAAACTTCATATCTGCCTGCACAATTACCCCTAGGTCCTTTTCGTTCTCTACCACTGTCAGTGTAATACCACAGAGTTGATACGTCACTCTGGGGTTACTGCTTCGATATGTAGTACTTTATATTTGTCAATGTTAAACTTCATTTGCCACCTCTCAGCCCATCTGCTCAACTTTTCTAGATCTTGTTGCAGCAGGGTACTGTCATTAGTGTCCTTAACAACCTGCCAACCTTAATATCATCTGCAAACTTGGACATTAAGCTTGATATACCATCATCAATATAATTTATAAATACAGAAAACAACAATGGACCCAACACTGGACCCTGAGGGACTCCACTAATAACATTAGTCCACAATGAGCAGTGTCCATTGATTACCACTCTCTGTCTTCTCCCACTGAACCATCCATTATCCATAGCAGCAATTTGCCTCCAATGCCACACTGATCCAATTTATGCAGCAGTCTTCCATGTGCAACAGTATCAAAAGCCTTTCTAAGATCCAAATTTTTGATATCAAAGTTATTCCCCTGCTTCCAGTTCCTTCGTGACCACATTATAGTAATCCAATCAAATTGGTCAGGCAAGACTTTCCCTTAACAAAACCATGCTGTGTCCAAGCTATAACTGAATTCTTGTCTAGATGATCCAGCAGTGCTTCTTTAACCAGTGCCTCCATTAATTTTCCTGGAACAGAAGTTAAACTAACAAGTCTATAATTACTTGTGTTGCCCTTTGATCCTCCTTTGTGAATTGGGGGTCACATTTGCACATCTCCAGTTCATGGGTACCTCCCCTGAGTCAAAAGAAGCTCTGATAATTATGGCTAAGGGTTTGCTTACTTCCTTTGCTGTCTCCTTTAATATAACTGGATATATCCTGTCCGCCCCGGGTGCCTTTTTTATGTTTATCTTCAACAATTTATCCTCCACTTTCCTCTCAGTTATTACAAAATCATCTAGCTCACTGCCAGAGTTTAACTCACCTCTGGCATTCCCCTCCTGAATAACTCCTCATGGGTGAATGTAGATGCAAAATACTCATTTAGTTTGTTAGCCACCTGAGCAGGATCATCAGCATTTGAACCATCAATATCCAGTGGACCAATCTGATTCATCCCTTTCCTTCTAGAGTTTACATATGCAAACTCTAGAAGGATGCAAAGAACTCTTTGTAGTTTTTCTTTGCATCCTTTGCCAAGGATTTCTCATAATCTGCCTTTGCTGCCTAATCTCCTCTGTGACTTGGTTACAGACCAGTTCATATCTATCTCGTAGGCTTCCATGTCACCCATTAATTTATACGTATCCCATGCATTTTTCTTCTCTGCCATATGTCTCATTAGTTCAACTGACATCCATTTAGGCCTAAATGGATGTCAGAAATTTTTGGGGAGCGCAAATTTTTAGAAATAAGATGATCAGCAGAAACATCTCTTGACATTGCCACTGTTTCATTGAATGTATGACATGTCATTCCATTTTGCTGAAACTATCAATGGACCCAACTTGTTTTTGACAGTGACTAAAATGTTAGTCACTGTCAAAAACTGCAACAAACTGGTTTATTACATCTTTATACATTTCTCCTTAACCATGTTCTCAACTGAGTGTGGCCCGGTAACTCAGTGATATGAAATGGCACACTGCATCCCAGTATTTTGAGGACATAAGGACAATCACAAAAAACATGGATTCTCATTACTCTTTATTTTGCTGATTTGACTACTGACGTAACCAATCACACGGAACCCCACATCATCAGTGAAGAAAACGCGGTCAAATTTGCTAATTCAATTTGAATCTGTAGAGGCACAAAAATCATCAATAATAATACAGTATTTTCTTAATCCAGTTCTCTAAGTTCATGCATTACATAAATATGAAAGGAATGGAATGGAATGGAATGGAAACTTAATTTTTTTTTATTAACAGTAGCTCTTTGTATATTTGAATAAGAAAATATATTTAGAGTGAAATTTTTCTCAGTGACTTCTGGCAACTGCAATAAATGTTGATTAACATGCTCATGTTTTTCTTTGGTTAGCAGTGAAGTGCACCCAATTCTTTTTTGTCATGAAAGCTATCTATTTCACAAAAACAGGTTACTAATCATGAAATTGTTGAATTGGAACTTTTTATTTAAAATTTGGCTTTGATGTTAACATCAACAGTATTGTTTTAATATAAACACATGTTCAGACATAAATATGTCGAGATGGCTTCATCACGAACTTGTATGGTGGATGAGATTGTGTAAGTGTAACTTAACAACCACTGTTCTTTGTGTGCAGTGTTGTTTATTATTTATTATTATTATTAGCTATATGGTGCAAGGAAGCTTGAGGCTTATGCTGCACCAGCCAAAAAAAAAAAAAAAATTCCCCAGTTACCCTAAGAGAGAGAGAGAGAGAGAGAGAGAGAGAGAGAGAGAGAGAGAGAGAGAGTAGAAGGGAATCACCAAGAAAGAGAAAAATGATGATATCCAGCTCAGGACCCTGGGTGTGCCAAGCCCATACTCACCAGATGTGAGACCCTGGGATTTTGTTACCAATGTAGTGCTGAGAAAGTCACATATGTTTATTATGATTATGAAATTAAGAGAAATTAGCACTTTCATTTTGGGTTCCTTAAATTTTGATCACCTTTAGCATGGGAATATTTGCTAGCTTCCCCCCCCCCCTTCTTTCCCCCCTTGCTTTGTGCATCACATTTTTCAGTTTTGCAACTTTTGTTTTGGTAGGCTGACTGTAATATAGGTCAAGGTGCATTAACTGCATTCCTAGATGCCACTTACTTGCAGCCTGGGAGACAATGGTTTATAGTTAAAAGATGCTGAAAAGTTTTTTTTTCAATATATGAAAAAATTATTACAATAAGTTTTATGAAATAAATAGGGTCATAAGATGAAATAGCCAACCGGGCTAGCCAGCGGGTAAAGCGCCTGCCTGGCAAAACAAAGGTCATGGGTTCAAATCCTGCCTTGGGCTTGGATCAGAGTAGAAAGTGCAAAAACCTTGGGAGGTGCAATATGGCTACAGAAGCCGATGTGCCAACAACTAACAAAAAAAAATATATATAATAATAATAATAATAATAAGATGAAATATTAATTATGCACATATTATTTTTGTAAGCAAATTGATGATGCTTGTAAAATTAAGGAAGTGAAATAAAATGGATAATCATTGCACATACTATCCTTGAACTCTTGTAAGTAGAATTCTGTTTACATTATTACTATTATTGTTATTATTATATTATTTCTCCCTGATGTTATTGTTATCTTCGGTGTTATTGTTGGTCGAGGAACTCTCTGACTATCCTGCTGGTGTTCAGGATTGCAACTTTCTGCAGTTCATTCTAGGTGTTCTCTGGGAGACCTATTGCTGCTAGGCTGTTATGTAGGGTCTTTAGCACCATACCTGAGGTTGACACGATGATTGGGATGGCCGTTACTTGTTGCCTATGCCACATTACTTTGATCTTCTGTCTTAGGTTCGTGTACTTCCTGATTTTTCCTCGTGGGTTTTCTGAAGGTTGCCAGTGTTGGGCACCACTATGCCAATCAACTAGGTAGCATTTTCCTTCTTGTCGACAAGGCATTATGTCCAGTCTGTTGTACAGGATTGTCTTGTCTATTATTATAGTGCTGTCCTAGTACAGCTTGTGGGTTGGGGTCTCTAGTATGGCTTGGGGTTTGTACTTATAATATGGTACACATTCTTTGATTAACTGGTATTTCCTCACTAGCTTCTGATGTATTATCCTGGCAACCTGGTTGTGTCTACGAGTGTACTCCATCTGAGTGATCATCCTGCCTCCTGAGGGGATGTGATGGATCATTTCTGAGGCTAAGTGGCATTGTTGACATGTGTCATCTATTGCTCTAGACATCCTTGGTGATCTATTTTCTGATGTATATGGATGGCAAGCATGAATCCTTCAGTCTTGGGGAAGAGTGTCTTGCTCATGAGCCATATGTTGGAAGCCATTTTATCTATGTGGTCTTGATAGAAGTCACTGTAGTGTCTGCTATGAAATGTCTAATTTTGTCCATTTTTCTAGCTTCATTTGTTCTGTTCTGGGAGAGAGGGGTATCCTCACTTAGGTTGAGTGTGGTATGCCATTTGTCTATCTTCATTATGGTCTGGTACAGGGGCACTGTTGTTCTGGAAGTAATCCTTCAGGTTTGCTATTGCTTTCTTTGTTGTTCAGTAAGGTCCAGGGGAGTTCCTAGGGAATGCGGTGTCCAGATTGAAATTGCAGTTTGGTGTCCCCCCCACCCCTTAAAATTTTCTTCATATGTGTATGTAAGTTTCAAATTTTCAGAAGCCCTTGAACATTGCTGCCCCAGTGTAGTGCATCCCTGGCACCCTCGGGATGGCCTGCCCTGATAAGGTCTATCAAGTCTTTCCTCCTTTCCAAGCTGTGGTCAGTCTCCCTATGGCTGTCTTCAGGTGATGTTGGTAGCGCTTAGTCATCATTGTCCTTGTCTGTCTCATGATATCCTCCAGCTTGGTGCTAGTTCAATTTATGATCCCAAAATATGTTAGCACTGGGAATGCATAGGTGTTTATGGATTTTACTGTGTTTTCCTTCTATTCAGCTTTACTTTGAGCAGGCTTCTCATTCTCTAATGGCATTTTTCAGTCAGGTAGTCCTTGATCTCATTGTGAGCCTGCATCATCCCCAGGTGTTTACAGGTCTCTCCCCTGTCATGTCTTCAATCTCTTTACCAGTCTGTAGCTGGTAGTTTCGGCTGAGCAATTCCCCCTGATGAAATCCATGGGTGTTGTATTTCTCTAGTCCAAATTCCATCCTGATATCATTGCTGAATTCTTTGGTGATCTGGAATAGCTGCTGGAGGGTCTTTAGCACCATACTTCTTGGTTGCTGTGTAGAGCTCGATGTCATTAGTATTAACATTAGTAGAGGCATACGAAGCGCAAGAAAGCAAGCATATGCAGGATTAGCAAATAAATAAAAAACCCTCCCATTTCATCCCTCCATTCGTTCCAAATGCCTGTCCAGCTCAGCCTTAAATTTATTTAGGCTATCAACTTTTACGATAAAATATGGAAGTCTGTTCCACCAATCAACCACCTGCTGGCTAAAGGCAAATTTCTGCACACATCTATTCTACAACTGTCTTTCCTCGATTTGAATCTATGCTCCCTCAGGTTCTTAATCTGAGCAAGAGGAAGAATTCCATCAGCATTCAGCTTGCTCAACCCATTCAAGGCCTTATACACCTCAATCAGATCACCATGCAGGTGCCAACTCTCCAGGCACTGCAATTTGCAGAACTTAAGCCTTTCTTGGTAAGAGCATCCCTTTGTTCCCCTCACCAATCTTGTTGCCCTTCTTTGTACTCATTCTAGCAATCTTCATCCTTCCTAAAATGTGGCCTCCAGACCTGTATATATTTGAGGTGTGGCCTGACCATTGCCTTGTACAATGGGATAATCACCTCCCTGTTCCTGCTACCAAAATTCCCGTATACCATTGACAAGACTCCATGATCTACCCTGGCAGCCAGTCTTCCTAATTCATTTCACAAATATACATGGTCTCAATTCTAATCTCAACGATGTCCATTTCCACTTGCAGTCTGCCAAAACCCATGTACTTTTTCTGACAGAATCTCAGTTATTGGTTGATTCAACTACTGCTCATCTCAGATGCCCAAATTATTCGCTGTATGATTCTTTTCACCTCGAAGGTTTTACTTGTGCATAATATGTCCGTTCTGATATTCCCTGTCAGAGACTTGGCAATTTGGAATCTCCTCTCTTTGATTTTCTCTAGCTTAAAATCTCTCTACCTTATTGTGTCAAATTCATCTGTTGTCTCTACCGTTCTCCCAGCTCCACTAATTACTTGGAGCTCTTTGACTTCCTCTCTTTGCAACTTGACTTTCTCCATCCCAATTTTCCTAACAGTGAGGAAATTTTCCTTGGTGATTTTAATGTTCACAACTCCAGCTGGCTTCCATTTTCTAGTCACAACGACCCAGCTGGTCGAGATGCTGAGGCTTTTGCAATTACTAATGATCTTGCACAGATTGTTCATTTACCTACAAGAATACCAGACAATCCTAATCATACAGCCAATACGCTTGATTTTTTTCTCACAAACAACTCTTCTAAGTACAAGGTCGAAGTGAGAGGTCCTTTAGGCACTTCAGATCACAACTTGGTGATTGTCTCTTCTCCAATGGAACCTTTATCTCATGGCTATTCCCAACCTCGTGTTGTTTGGCATTACAAGAATTCAAAATGAGATGACCTGCAAGATTTCTTTTCTTATTTTCCTTGATCTGTTTCAAAACTGTTTCAAAACTTCTGATGTCAACGTTTGCTCAGATCGTGTGAGTGAAATTATTCTTGCAGGAATGGAATACTTTATCCTACACTCCACTTTATAATCTCGTTCTTTATCTAAACATTGGTTTTCCAATAAATGTGCTAAGGCTGTTCAAGAGAAGAATGTTGCATATCGTAATTGGCTTGTTTCTAATTCTTCAGTTTTATTTTCTGCCTACACCAAAGCTCGCAACAATTGTAAGCACTTATTAACCAGTCCAAACTAGAGTTTGAACAGGCTAAGAGTAGAAAACTTGCTTCTTGTCTTAATGGTAGCCGAGCATTCTGGTCTCTTGCCAAAGCTATTGGATGCAATTTTTGCCCATCTCTGCTCCCACCTCTGTTCAAACCAGATGGTTCTGTTGTCACTTCAGCCAAGGATAAAGCTGACCTGCTAGCATCCCATTTTTCTTTCAACTCATGCATTAACGATCTTGGTAAAACACCTCCCACTATTCCCAACACGCTACATTCAATGCCTCCTGTGGTCTTCTGTCAAAAGGATGTCAGAAGGATTTTGACGAATCTTAATGCTAAGAAAGCTCCAGGTCCTGATGGTATTTCTCTACTTGTTCTCAAAACCTGTGCTCCTGAACTTGCTCCTATTCTTTGCCTTCTTTTTTCACTTTCTTCTTCCAAAGGTGTTTTTCCTTCTGCTTGGAAATTTGCTCGTATCCAGCCAGTTCCTAAAAAGGGTGACAAATCCCTCCCATCCAATTATATCGTCCCATTGCAATTACTTCTATTCTTTCTAAAGTAATGGAGAAATCAATTAACTGCCAACTCTTAAACTATCCTAGAAACCTTCCGTCTGATCAACGATCGCCAGTATGGATTCCGTCAGTGTCGATCCACTGGTAATATTCTGGCTTATGTTACCCATTTATGGACTAATTCAATGGAAAGGTTCGGTGAAACACAAGTAGTTGCTCTTGACATCTCAAAGGCTTTCGATCGTGTTTGGCATAAAGGTCTTCTAAACAAGCTTCCATCTTATGGTTTGCCAACGGTTTTTTGTAATTGGTTATCCAGTTTTCTCTCTGATTGCTCACTGAGGGTGATGGTAGATGGCTCTCTGTCTTCTAACTTCTCCACTAATGCCAGTGTCCTGTCCCCCACTCTTTTCCTCTTGTATATTAATGACCTTCTTCCATTGACTGGAAATCCTATCCATAGTTTTGCTGATGATAGCACATTGCATTCCACTTTCCATTTTGAGAAACCTTCTCCTGCTCAATCAGCTTCAACTTCTCGAAAATCTGTTACCAATTCCTTAAATGCCGATCTTCAGGTAATTGTCCAGTGGGGCAAAGACAACTTAGTTGATTTCAACCCTTCTAAAACTCAGTCTTGTCTTATATCTCGCAAAAAAGATTCTTCTGCTCCGATGCTTATCTTTAGTGACACTCCGATTTCTAGGCAAAATGATATATCTCTTTTGGGGATTACCCTGACCTGTAATCTCTCTTGGCACAAGCACATTAGAAATATTGCTTTCTCTGAATCTAAAAAACTTGGTTTTCTCTTTCGCTCTCGGCGTTACTTTTCTTCCAAACAGCTGCTCACTCTGTATAAATTGCAAATCCGCCCTGCCATGGAATATTGTTCTCCCATCTGGGATAGTGCCCTCAAAACCTCTCTGAGGCTTCTTGATTCCATTCAGAAGAGGGCAGTTAGGTTAATTAATGATTCATCTCTAACAGAGTCTCTGCACTCGCTGTCTCATAGACGTACTGTTTCTGCTGCATGCCTCTTCTACAGATACTTTCATGGGCACTGTTCTTCTGAATTAGCTTCTATAATTCCTGCTCTCTCTTTCAAAACAGTCCGAACACATGCCGACACCAGCCAACATCCATTTACTGTCCAACTTAAAACTCACAGAACCAACTTTTGATCTTCCTCGTTTATTCATTCAACTGCCGTTTTTTGGAACAACCTTCCTCCACGTGTATTTCCTGAAAATTACAGTCTACAGAAGTTCAAGTCGAATGTCAAGAAATATCTTCTTTCGTCTTCTCAACCTCCAACCGAAGCACGGTACTAAGTACTATAGGTTCTAACACCTCTCGTGTTTGGGGGTTACATAAAATAAAAAAAGTCTGCACCACTCAGGAAACTTCATATTTGACTGCCCAATTACCCCCAGGTCTGTTTTTACTTTCCACTTCCCTGAGTGTAGTACCAAACCGTTGGTATGTTCCTCTTGGGTTATTGCTACCCGTATGCAGTACTTTGCATTTGTCAATGTTAACTTCAGTTGCCATTTGCCCACCTTATTTAGATCCAGTTGGAGTAGCATACTGTCTTTACTATCATTAAAAACCCTGCCAACCTTTGTATAATCGCAAAATTGGACATTAATCCTGATATACCTTCATCATTATCACTGATGAATACACAAAACAACAATGGGCCCAACGGCGAACCCTGAGGGACACCACTAATAACATTAATGCACATAGAGCAGTATCCATTGATTACCACTCTCTGTCTTCTCCCACTCAACCTTCCTTTTATCCATTTTAGCAACTTGCCCTTAAGGCCATACTGCTCCAATTTGTACAGTAGTCTTCCATCTGCAACAGTATCAAAAGCTTGGATTTCAGTATCCTGAAATCCAAGTATATGATATCAAAATTATATTTTCATCCAGTTCCTTTGTGGCCACGTCATAGTATTCAATCATATTGGTCGGACAAGACTTGCCCTTGACAAACTCCTGCTGTGTCTGAATTATTACTGCTGTCTTGTCTAGATGATCCTCCAATGCATCTTATGTTTAACTTCAACAATTTCTCCTCCACTTTGCTCTCAGTTATTAGAAAATCACTTAGCTCCCTGTTAGAGTTTGATAAACTTCTTGGCATTCCCCTCATTGAATAACTCCTGATGTGTGAATGTACATCAGGTGGGAGAGAGAGAGAGAGAGAGAGAGAGGGTACATGTTTTTCTTTCCTTCTTTGACGGTATATCCATACTTTCTCTTATTGAGCATGGTGAATAGTGGGTTCAAAGCAAGACAGAACCACAGTGGGCTCTGGGCATTTTCCTCTCCTGATGGGGATTGGTGTTGTTGTCAGTGCTTTTTTTGGGACAGTACGCAATGGTATGGCATACCGGCACCTTTATTAACAAATGACCTGTGATATTTGGATGTTGTACACTTCAATGGACACTGCTCATCGTGGACTAATGTTATTAGTGGAGTCCCTCAGGGCACAGTGTTGGGTCCATTATTGTTTTCTGTATTTATAAATGATATTGATGATGGTATATCAAGCTTAATGTCCAAGTTTGCAGATGATACAAAGGTTGGCAGGGTTGTCAAGGACACTACTGACACTATGCTGCTGCAACAGGATCTGGAAAGGTTGAGCAGATGGGCTGAGAGGTGGCAAATGAAGTTTAACATTGACAAATGTAAAGTACTACACATGGGAAACAGCAACCCCAGAGCAACGTATCAACTCTGTGGTACTACACTGGCAGTGGTAGAGAATGAAAGGGACTTGGGGGTGGTTGTGCAGGCAGAAATGAAGTTCTCTGAGCAGTGCAGACGGGCTGCAAGAGTAGCTCATGGAGTATTGTCAATGATATACAGGAATTTTTCCAGCAGGGATAAGGAGGTGATTATTCCATTGTATAAGGCAATGGTCAGGCCACACCTAGAGTACTGTATATAGGTCTGGAGGCCTCATTTCAAGAAGGATGTAGAGCTGCTGGAACGAGTACAGAGAAGGGCAACAAGATTAGTGAATGGAACAAAGGGGTGCTCTTACGAAGAATGGCTTAAGTTTTGCAAATTACAGTGCCTGGAGACTAGGCACCAGCGAGGTGATCTGATAGAGGTGTATAAAGCCTTGAATGGTTTAAGCATGCTGAATGCTGATGGGATTCTTCCTCTCGCTCAGAAAAATCACCTGAGAGGGCATAAATTCAAATTGAGGAAAGACAGATGTAGGATAGACATGTGGAAATTTGCCTTTAGCCAGCGGGTGGTTGATTGGTGGAACAGACTTCCATCCCTTGTGGTGGAGGTTGATAGCCTAAATAAGTTTAAGGCTCAGCTGGACAGGTATTTTGAACGAACAGAGGGGTGAAGTGGAAGTGGTTTTTTTTTGGCTGATGCTGCATAAGCTTGCTTTCTTGCATCAAATGCCTCTACTAATGCTAATGCTAATGCTAAAATTTGTAATATTCCATACATTTTTTCAAACGTTTACCTACTTTTCAAATAAGCTTAGTTATTCAACTAAATTTGCATTTTTCACTGTCTATTTTTAAGATATTTTCTATATAAAACTTTATAACCATTTTTAGAATTTTAAATTACTCAGTCGGACTTCTGTTTAACAAACTCCTTTTATAGCAATTTTTTTTTGAATTCCCATTGTAAATTACATTTAAAATAGTTTCCGTTGAGTGAAGAAAATTTTCATATAATGAAAAACTTAGGAGAGACTTAACTGGGTACGCACTGTTTGCACTTCTGGCCTTCAGGCAACTTAGGATATTAGTGCTGCTGCTAAGCAAGAATTGAGAGAGAGCTAAAGGGATTACCATTCTACAACTTAGGGATACCTTGTAAAACCTATCCGACGTTCCCCTATTTATAAATCGTGTATGATCGAATTCGTGTAGTGTAAACACGTGTTATACGAGGACTGACCATGTGCAGCACCTTGCATTTATCAATGTTAAACTTCAGCTGCCATTTCTCAGCCCATCGGTCTAATTCATTCAGATCTTGCTGCAGCAACTTACCCTGATTACTGCCATCCTTCCAACCTTTTAATATTTGGACTGTTTCAATCTGAACTTCTTGTATGTTGCTTCCATTAAGAAGCATTAAACATATCAAAGATGTTATTCATTGATACATTAATAATGAGAGTTAATGCTGATATGAAGTATTTTGCTGCACTAGATTTTATAGCACAGTAATGTTTGAGCTATTAGTTCATTGCATGTAACACTGAAATGGTTTGACTACACTGATGTTAGTGAGATGGATCACAGTATAAGTTAGGCATATATTATTCATTTTTATATGAACAATTCCCTCCTATATCGATTGCTAACTGCATATATTTTTATATCTGGTACTGAAAATATAAGTGAATTATGGTGTATAATTTTAAACAGCTTTGACATGGCTAAGAGGAACTATCGAGGTTCATGATGAAATGGATGAGATGAGAGCAGAATATGAATCTATGAAGCTAGTGCCAAAGGTAAGTAAATGATTTGTGCACTTTCCAATCATATTAATTAATTTAATTAGCTAAACTAACTTTAATTAGTTAAAATTATTGGTTATCTGATCACTGAATTCTTTTTCCCCTTTGAAATAATGATTTTTATGCAATAAGCAGATGAGGGAAGAAACCAAGGAGATTATAGGCATTGTTCTACCTAATAAGTAAAACAAGTATCAGTTGTTCTGATTACAAAACTGAATTAAAAAAAAAAAAATTAAAGTAACTTTTCTGGCCAAACAATTTAGTGCAAATCATAATTTTAGTTCTTAATAAATCACCGAAGTAGGTGAAATGGCATCATTTTGTTACATCTCACATTGTGAATTCCTTCACAAATTGCCATAATATTGCCATACCTTGAATAAGCAACGCTTCACCAGCAGTTACTTATTCTTGGCAGATTAGTCTTCTCTACTGGAGAAGTGTTGCTTATTTGAGGTAGGTAGTACAATATGATATGATGGCTCATTTTGAAGGCATTCACAATATGAGATGTAACAAAAACAATGCCATTTCACTTATTTTTGTGATTTACTATGAACCAAAATGATGCTTTGCACTAACTTCTTCATTTAGTAAATTTCCCATAGTCTGAGGCTTTCAGCCCTAAACACCTTTTTTAGTCTCTAACTGTTCTGTTACGGTTAAGAATATTCTGTTTATACTCTGGCATACAGATTATATTAAGAGAGATGTTAAGAGATTAAGTATTAATATATTAAGATAGCAAGAAAGTGTTAGCATCCATCTGTGTGATTTGGTCAGGTAGTGTGCTCTGCCATTTAATGCTAATTACAGTGGTTTTAAGTTTAACCTATGGATGAAGTACACATCACTTATATTTTGGTAGTAGAATGAAAGCTTTGACAAAGCTTTCATTCTACCATCTGAATCAGGTAAATATTATTTAGAGAGAAAGAAAGAGAAAATTTTTATTGCAACTAAATGAATACAATGTATATAGATGTAAGTGTGAAGTTGCAATTGTCCCGTCACAGCCAAAGGCCAGGGGTTCACATCAGAATAGATAATTAGTTATGTGCACACTGTAAAATTAAAAATGTAAACATGTTATTACATTTCCTCACATTACGCAGTATTAACTATATTTACAAGCTACATCATACAGTTATATTTACAATAAAAATACAGCAAACCCTCGCTATTCGCGGTATCTCTATTCGCGGTTTCGCGATCGCCGATTTAATATAAAACGAAACCTAAAAAAAAATGTGAATTTTAAAGCGCCGTGAATATTTTCCGCCATAAAAAAACATGAGCGTGGCTAAAATTATCTTTCCCGGTTAAAACAGCGCTCAGTGGGTGGGGGGAGAGGGGTGACAAAATCGCGAGCGTGGATGTTTCTCGCTAATCCTTGTTCAGTATGTGTTATGCGCTTGTCATGGAAGGTTTTGTCGTTTGCTTTTAATTTCTGTGCTTATAAATTGAATAAATTTATCAATTTATAAATTGATATGCTTACAAAAATGATAAATCTACCATTTTGCAGTGTAAAACAGACTTTTTCGAGTGTGTTAACAGAAGAAAGTGACTTTATTGTGGACAAATTCTTTCTAACCTGTACAAAAATATGGCTACGAATAACAAGAGAAATGTGAAAATATCAAAGAAGGTGATGACATTAGCGAATAAAATTGAGTTATTAGATAAAATTTCTAATGGTGAAAGTGTCTCCTCAGTGGCAAAATATTATAAAATCAATGAGTCAACGGTACGATCAATCAAAAAAATCGGAAGAAAAAATCCGCCGTAGGGTCCGTGAAAACGCGCTAATTGCTTCAAAAATTTGCTCTGTAACTCGTGATGTTAAATTAGAAAAAATGGAAAAAGCTTTAAATCTGTGGATAGAAGACCGAACTCAAAATAAAATTCCGTTAAGTTTACTCATCATTCGTGAAAAGGCAAAACTCCTTTATCAACACTTTAGCGAAACTGGTGATAGCACTGGCGGGATAAGTTTTTTTGCTAGCAAAGACGCTGGTTTGAAAGATTTGTTTGAAATTTCTAATAAATATTACATTTAATATTAAATTGTTTCTTATTTTCATTTCGATGCCATATACTTGCATTTCACTATGTACTGTCTATGTACATAGTCATATTATGAAGGTACATATAATACATACATAGACAAAATTTTAGACTAGTTTTTCTTATATATTTCATACTTTGGAACGGAACCCCTGTATTTCTATGGGAGCCATAACTCAGTATTCGCGTTTTCGGTATTCGCAACATTTCTCAGGAACGTAACCCCCGCGAATAGCGGTGGTTTACTGTATACATAAATGGCACTTCTCTGTCAAACAAATTTTGTTGTGACACAGGAGAGCTTGGCAGATGGTGTGGAGGGTGCAAAAACTTGTTCTTATTGATTCTGGGATTGGAGCAAGCTTCTAACACTTCTTTCCTCTAGGTTTTATTGATGAAAAACCTATGCAAGTCAGTGTTGACTGTTTACTGTTTTTCCATAATCATATCACTGCAAATGAGTATGAAATGCTACAGCACATTGTAATGTCTGTTTTTGTACACTAGCTATAGCCCCAAGTGCTGAAAAGCTTACTATCCGATCACAGCATTAAACTGAAGTGCGCCTGTTGCTATCCTTCACCCTCCCACTGAGTTTGGTCACTGTACTATTCAACTGCGCGAAAAGTTCGCAACCCCTAGCCTGAAGCCAACTCACAGCAAGACATCCATGTAACTAAGCAAACACCTGTCTATTGAATCTCTCAACCATGAGCAGAAACGGAAAATCTCTCAGCTTGACACAGAAGTGCGTCCTATGCTGTCATTTGACTGGTGATTTCATCCTCTGTATTGGCTGTGACAATGCAGTCTGCCCCAGATGTTCGGGCCTATATCTCATCCAGCTGGAAGAAACTATCAAAGGCAGCCAGGCTGAAATTCAAGGGATCATGCTGCAAGAAAGTATGTTCATCAAGCCACAAGGACAACTCGAAATTCTCCAACAACAACAACTCACAGAACTCAACAAGCATAGCCCAAATCCTAATTAGATAACTCCCATCGAGGCAGAACTTACGGAAGCTGGGTAATACTCAACACTATGCCAGTCTGTAAGAAAATATGGACAATAATACCTATGAGATGGACAGCTCCTCTAGAGATATAACGCCACATACTGATGCACCCTGCAGACCAACACCAGGCCATCTGGACCTGTCCGCATTGGATGCAAGTATAGACGCATCTTCAGCAACCTCTCAGACAGTGTATATCATGTAAAGATCTGAAATTGGTCAAAGCACATCTGCACAGAGGTCCGAAGGGTGTCAAACTGAACCAGCAATTACCATTCAACACATAAAGACAAATCATTCCCTAAAGCAAATCATTAACAGCAAAATCAACGAAATGGTGGAAGATCTCATAGAAATAATAACAAGTTGCCTAACAAATCACCAAATTGATGCCAGCCTACATGCCAACTTTCACACACTTGAAAGCATGGGAAGTACTATGTGCAAGTCTGCTGACCCAACTGCTTTGCCCCAACATGGCTGCACAGCCCTAACAAACATGTATGAGGCTTGATCTTCAAAGTTTCCCCGGGATAAGTCATGCGCAGCTACCGAGGTGAGCAGTAGTGGCAAAAACACCATAAGTCATGATGTACACTACAATAAAATAGCACAGTTCTCTCCCTATTTCAACCCCTGATAGTGACCCAAACCCATTGCTGTCTTCCCACTGCAATCTAGAAAATATATTGACAACCTCATCAGGCCACGTCGATGCCCAAGCAAGCTCAGTTGGCACAATTCAACCTCAGATGGATGATGAATGCAATAGTAGCACTGCCCAATCTAAAGCAGGTTCACTAAGTGGCAATATCAGACAACAAACACACATTCAGAGAAAAGCTGTAAAGTACGACACAGCAATAAACTCCAAGCTGCGAGCTTTCAGGACCCAAGACACGACCAGAAAGAATACAACCAGCCTTTTCGCATCTCAACTGGCATCATACACAACCCCTGAACTAGTCAAACAAGTCTTATACAAAGAGCTGAATCTACAGCCGACTGTATACAAACTAGGAGTCGACAATATGCTGCATTTAAAATCAATTGTAGCTCACATAAAGTAGACCTGATAGGAAGTGTCTCCATTTGGCCTGTCGGAATGAGGATCAGGCTGTTTATTTATTATAACTCAACCTTAAAACCTAAAGTGACTACTCACCTCCAACAGAAGTACTCCCACTGCAATCACAGCTGACTTGGCAACTATACTTGCTTACCAGAAAGAATGCCAGCACTAGAACTTTCCCACTCCTAACATACTGGGGTAAAATCCACCCAAAGTTACTAATACTGCCCTACATTGTGAGGGAACCCAAGGTCGCCTCATCCCCATCCTGATCTCTCAATGTCATGAACCTTCACTCGTGCATAGCTGGGAAGCAAGGCTCCCTCCCATAAAGATAAGCATAACGACCCCTCTCTTACCATCCAGATAATGTTCCAGAATATCAGAATATTTATGCCTTGCTGAAATGTGGCTAGAGCCTAACCAGACAGATATAAGCTGCTCCATTCCTGCAGGCTTTCATGTACTAGCTGCCTCTCACAATAACCACAAAGAGGGTGGAGTTGCTATAATCTTCAATAAGGCAGAGTTCACCATCATCCACTCTGCCTCAAGCAGCTCACAAGACGTCAAAGCCTTAATGGCAACTTTGAAACACAGACGTTGCATCCATGTACCTTCCTCCAATGGCAACTATGATGGCTATCAACAAAGCCACTAACTAGTTAATAAATAATCTGCACCTAGCAGCCGCTCATGTCATATGTGGAGAATGCAATCTTCTGCCGTCTATCCAACACCTCAAAAGTCAGCGCACAGAATCCCTCCAATCACTTCAAATCTTCCAAGTGAATTACCGGCCAACGAGAGACTAAAACCTGTTGGACATAGTCTATTCTTTGGCGATATGTCAACTTGAAGAAACCACAGGTGACATGTTTCAATCGGAACACCAGCCAATCATATTTACAGCTCTCCTACCAAAAAAAACCTTGAATATCCCCAAAACCAAATATGCTTAAGGTCATTGCCCGCAATTCCTGAACCCAGTGCGCTGCATTGAAGCTGCATCTACTATCTCATGGAACATCTTAGATGATTGTGAACTGAGCCTCACAATTGATTTAACGACCATATGGATCAATACTATTGCCCTTCATACCACTACCAAGGCCGTCACTATCACCCTGCACCCAGAGCATGGGGTGGCGCCTCCGTAGCCAAGTGGGAAGGAACAGCAGTGCATAGCACACGCTTCTTGATTAGACCAGGGTTTGAGCCCGTCACTACCAAATACGGAGGATGCGGAAAGGTCAGGGAATGACCACCGCATATCCCGGAGCAATATGGCCTTAGTTGCTAATGCTCCTAAATAACAAACAACTCAACCCAAGTTTCCACTCCAAATGGAAAGACTGGCCATGTCCAAGATCGCATTGCATTCTTCAGAGCTAGGGCCGAATTCAACAGACACAAATCAGCAGCAATCAAGAAGCACCTTGAAAGAACCCTAAAAAGGGGGAACCATTCTACAAAACAAAAAAGGTTAGTCCTCCCAATAACATTAACCTGGTTGAGTGGCTCGACTACATCACCAGATTTTCTAAACAGCCTCAAGCTCTAACTAACCTGCCAGGTTTCAGTCACTCTCATCCCACTGGTGGGGGTCACTAAAATCCGAATTTCCAAGAAACAACTGATACAGGCCATTAATGCTCTCCCATTCACAGCAACCACGGGTTACTATGGCATTCCTCAGTTCTTCATCAAATGCTTGTGTCTTCATCGTCAATCCACTCCTCAACCTATATAACAGATGCCTTGAAGATCATTACTCTCCACCACAGTGGAATAGGTACTCTGCCCAGCCTCTTCCTAAGCATCAACACTCAACTCTCCCTAGCCAATACAGACCCATCGCTTGCCCCCTCTGTATTGCTAAAAATCACGAAGAAAGCTCTACTACCATCCATCTCCCATCATGTTCTCTGCAACAGTCCTGAGCAAATACACTACGGGACCTCTGGAAGATCAACTATAACTAATCAACGACAACACTGCACATTTTAGAAGCCTTAGAACAAAGACAGGAGCTGTCAATTATATATCTTGACATCCATTCTGTTTGATGCCATATACATACCCCAACTCCTACATCTACTAGAAAGCTATTTCGATTTCCACGGCAACGTTCTCTGGTTCCTAGAATCTCTTCTATCCAAGAGGACCCTTGTGCTAAAGATTGGAACAAAGACCTTCATGCATTAGATAACTGCTGGTGTGCCTCAAGGAGGGGTCCTGTCCGGCCTTCTCTTCACAGTAATCATAGTGCTGTTCATGGCCAGCAAATGCAATTTGATCATATATGCTAACGATGTCAAGCTCCTTACTAGGATATTGCCATCCGGCTCGGCAGCCGAAACCACTTAGCAAATCAACAGGAAACTACAGGACATAGCTGACTACCTCAATGCATTCAACCTCCAAATCAACCCCAACCCCTGAAATCGGCACATATCATCTTTTCACTAAAGGGCAGTTCAACAATGCTGGAGCTGCGCTCATTGGTTCCTCAGTTCCAAGTGTTCAAACGCACAAAGATCTGGAGATTGTTTTCGACTCCAAGCTGTCCTTCACTCATGTTAGCCTTATATATTTGAGGATGACTTCACTATGCTGAGTTGCCAAGCAATGGCTGCTCCACACTAACAACCTACACTTGGTAAAAAGGTATATCATATGAAATCTATACTTTATGCCTCAAAGATATGGGCCTCGGCTGCCGAATCCAACATTAAAAGGATATTTGCTGCTAAATTCTGGCTTCTAAAATGGGCCAACACCAAACTCCACCTTCCCCCAGCTCTCAGATCAATGCAGTTAGCAGATGCCCTTCAACAGGGGTTTGGAAATGAAATTAGCTTGGTGAGGACGAAGTTTTTACAGCTCCAGCTAATAAAGAATTTTTCTTAAATTTTTACCATTTTTATTGACTTAATTGGCATATTAATTTACATTCTAGAAGTAGCTTTATATACCCAGTTATGATACTTAATTTATTTTGAACTTAAGAGATTTTGTGGGTTATTACTTAGTATTGGTAAAACTTGTACTGTTTGAAACTTGCCGCCATTGTGTAACATCAATACAGAATAGCCTTAGGTATATCTCAAACTTAATAGCGTAAGGTATAACATAAAACTAGATAGAAAAAGCAATGTAGTAGGAATCTGTTAGCTTAGTATAGTATAGTATTGGCAATTAATCAATTAAATTTATAAATCCTTTTAATTTTTATTGTTAATTAAATTGTATTTAAATGGAAATCATGCCCCAAACTAGAGCAGCAAAGCAAATTGTGAAAGTGCTGTGGTTCGGGGGAAAACGGAAGGGGTCAATTCTCAAGCAATATTAGATGCATCACAGTCGAAAAAAATGTGAAAAATACAACATGTTTACGGATCTCTCTCAAACAGGACATGATCTAGCCGTGGAGGATGTCTTTGTGTGTGTGCTTGGTGCAAGAATGTGAAGAAATTACATGCCAACTTAGCGTTCTGATGGAAATTACAGCTTCTGAAGACTAGGCACATGCGAGGTGATCTGATTGAGGTGTATAAGGCCTTGAATGGATTGAGCAGACTCAATGCTAATGGGATTCTTCCTCTTGCTCAGATTACAAACCTGAGCGGGCATAGATTCAAACTGAGGAAAGACAGTTGTAGAACAGATGTGCAAAAGTTTGCCTTTAGCCAGCGGGTAGTTGATTGCTGGAAAAAACTTCCATCTGTTGTTGTGGAAGTTGATAGCTTAATTAAATTCAAGGCAGAACTAGACAAACATTTGGAACGAATGGATCAGTAAAATGGGAAGGGTGTGTTTTTTTTTTGGCTGATTCTGTATAAGCTTGCTTTCTTGCATCATGTGCTTCTACTAATGCTAATGCTAAACTGCGCAGGCTCTGATCCTACTTTGGAGAAAGAAGTCTGCTATTTATGGTCAAGATGGCCACTGCTAAAATTACAAAGCCGGATTTCTGGGATAGTAGTAGTAGTAGTAGTAGTAGTAGTAGTGGCACATGATGCAAGAAAGCAAGTGTAGGAGCTTATGCAGCATCAGCCAAAAAAAAAAAAAAAAAAAAAAATCACACCATTCCCTCCAAATGCCTGTCCAGTTCCTCCTTAAATTTATTTAACCTATCAACTTCTACAACGACAGATGGAAGTTTCTTCCAGCAATTAACCACCCGCTGGCTAAAGGCAAATTTCCGCACATCTATTCTACATCTGTCCTTTCTTAATTTGAACTTATGTCCCCGTAGGTTGGTAATCTGAACAAATGGAAGGATACCATCAGAATTCAGCGTGCTCAACCCATTCAAGGCCTTATAGACCTCAATCAGATCACCGTGCAGGTGCCTAGTCTCCAGCCACTGCAATTTGCAGAACTTAAGCCTCTCTTGGTAAGAGAATCCCTTCATTCCCCTCACCAATCGTGTTGCTCTTCTCTGTACACGCTCAAGCAAATCTACATCCTTCCTAAAATGAGGCCTCCAGACCTGTACGCAGTACTCAAGGCGTGGCCTGACCATTGCCTTATACAGAGGGACAATCACCTCCTTTTCCCTGCTAGCAAAATTCCTATATATCATTGACAAAACCCCATGACCTGCCCTAGCAGCCTGTCTGCACTGCTCAGAAAACTTCATATCTGACTGCACAATTACTCCCAGGTCTTTTTCATTTTCTACCACCTTAAGTGTAGTACCACACAGTTGGTACGTTTCTCTGGGGTTACTTCTACCCATATGCAGTACTTTGCATTTGTCAAGGTTGAACTTCAGTTGCCACTTCTTAGCCCATCTGCCCAAATTATCTAGATCCTGTTGCAGTAGCACTCTGCCATTAGTGTCATTAACAACCCTGCCAACCTTTGTGTCATCTGCAAACTTCGACATTAAGCCTGATATACCTTCATCAATATCATTGATAAATACACAAAACAACAGTGGACCCAACACCGAACTCTGTGGGACTCCACTAATAACATTAGTCCACGAAGAGCAGCACCCATTGATTACCACCCTCTGCCTTCTCCCACTTAACCATCCTTTTATCCATTGTAGCAACTTACCCTTAATACCATTCTGCTTCAATTTGTACAGTAGTCTTCCATGCGCAACAGTGTCAAAAGCTTTCCTGAAATCCAAGTATATGATATCAAAATTATTTTTTGCATCCAGTTCCTTTGTGACCACATCATAATAACCAATCATATTTGTCAGACAAGACTTTCCCTTAACAAACCCATGCTGTGTTTGAATTATTGCTGCAGTCTTGTCTAGATGATTCTGCAATGCATCTTTAACCAGCGACTCCATTATTTTACCCGGAACAGAAGTTAAACTAACTGGTCTGTAATTACTCGTGTCACCCTTCGATCCACCTTTGTGAATTGGGGACACATTTGCACATCTCCAGTCCGTGGGAACCTCCCCTGAGTCCAAGGATGCTCTCATAATTATGGCTAAAGGTTTGCTTAGTTGCTTTGCCGCCTCCTTTAAAATAACTGGATAGATCCCATCCACCCCAGGTGCCTTTCTTATGTTTAACTTCAACAATTTCTCCTCCACTTTGCTCTCAGTTATTACAAAATCATTAAGCACACTGCTACAATTTGATAACCTTCTTCCATTTTCAAAATGTAATAATTCCTCACATGTGAATGTAGATGCAAAATACTCATTCAGTTTGTTTGCTATCTGAGCAGGATCATCAACAGTCGAACCATCGATGTCAAGTGGACCAATCATATTCATCCCCTTCCTTTTAGAGTTTATATAAGTAAAGAAATCCTTGCAGTTTTTCTTAGCATCTTTTGCCAAAGATTTCTCGTAATCCGCCTTCGCCTGCCGAACCTCCTTTGTGACCTGATTACAGACTAGCTTATATCTGCCACAGGCTTCTGCGTCACCTGATAATCTATATGCATCCCATGCATTTTTCTTCTCTGTCACGAGTCTCATTAGTTCATTTGATAACCATTTAGGCCTAAACCTTGAACGATATTTCTTAATCGGTATATAAAGTCTAGTAGCTTCCACGATTAATTCTTTGAATGCATCCCACTTAGAATTTACTGTTTGTAACATCGTCAGTTGATCCTACTGTACAGAATTTAAAAACTGTCTGAGACCACTGTACTCCCCTTTACGGAAGCAAAAACCCTTTCCTTTACCCCTGACGGTAGTTACCTCTTGGTGCATTCCTTCCCCTTATCTCCAGTCTTCAGCACAGCTGCTAGCCCACCATAACCAGCTAGTGCTTACCGACAGATTTGTTCCAAAGCAAATGCTGCCCTTACTGCAAGCGATCAATGGAGACTTCCAAGAAGTGGTCAACAACAAAAGATACAGGAAGAGAATCCTCGCCAAACTGAAAAGTTAGAACTGTGCCTTGCCTTCCAATAGTCTGGATGTATGTTATTTAAATATCCATTGATTACAAAAGTTGTCTCAGGTCTAAAAACAAACTAATTGCTCTATTTACTTCAGTCCTATTTAAAAATTACTTCTATTTAAATATTAGCTGCTTTGTATATTATGTTTGCAAATACCCCTACCTTTTAATTTATAATTCAAATTCATTGATCCTTGAACATATAAATCCCTGGCCTGTGGCTGTGACTGGTAGGTTGAAACATAAACAATATTTTGTATCTTATTATTATTATCATTGTTGCAATATAGATTGTTCTTCTTCTATATTAGCTGTAGGTTATTTCTGTTTCCTGTAGTTTATATTATACGGTATCTGTAAATGATGTTTTTGATTTTGATAGTTTTTTATTCAAAATTATTTCAAGCTACACTTATGAAATACATACCAGCTGAAAGATCAATTCAGTAAGTTTTATGAACATAAAGTCATTGGTAAAGTTCAATATGGGCATCATGAGTAACTCGAATGATATCATAGTGATATTCAATCTCCTGCCACACGATGTGTTTCATTTTGTGATCAATTTTACAAAAGGCTTCTGTGATCTGTGCCTTCAGCTTCTACAGTGTCATTTGTAGTGAAGAGATGTACACATTATCCTTCACATAACCACACAAAAAGAAATCCATTGGTGTCAGATCAGGCAGAACACACAGTATACTTTCTCAAGCCTGGTCGCCATTTTGGCAAATGTAGCGCTGCATAGCGGGTAGAATGCAAAACTGGCAGTCTAATGCCAATTTTAAATAAATCTTATTGAATTGGTCTTTCAGGTGGTATATTTTTCATGAGTGTAGCTTGAAGTAATTCTGAATAAAAAAAAAATATCAAACTCGGAAACATTTATGGACACCCTGCATATTATGGTTGTAAACTTTTCTGACCATCGGTCAGAAGAGTTTACAACTATAATAGAATCCCACTTATTAACATTTCGGACCAAGGGCATTTCAGATAGTTGATTTTTTTTGGATAATCTTTTCTAAATGTGCACTATATATAAAAGGGAATTGGGGAAAATTTGAGAGAAAAATACAGTAATTTGCATTTATTATTTATACATTATGTACCGTATATGTTTATACAATTTTAAAACAGCCAATGATTTGCTGCTTGAAAGTCAATCTTTTTTCTATTGCAAGATTCTTTTTAAAATAAAAAAAGTTGAAAAGGACTGCAATTTAGAGCCCATAGGTGGTTGTTAAGCATTTCTCTTGGTTTTTATTTCTATGGTATATATAAACCATCATAACGTTCCATCAGTCTATCATAATATTCATTATAACATCTGTTCTGTATGATTAGATTAGTATATAAATTATGAATCTATTTTCTCATCTGTCAAAATTTTTTTTTTTAACATGGTTCGTTATGAAAATAAACTATAGCTAACGTGCAGAGTAGATTTTAATCAAAACCCCTGTTTATGGAAAGTTAAATTGTAGGAATTACAAATAAAAATATAAGGAACAGTGTATTAAACAAAAAACAACTAAGAAGCCTGATAAAATATCTACAATAACTGTTCTTCTATGAATTTAAGTAATTTATGTAATTTTGTATTATGGAATTATTTGAATTATTATCCTTTGTAGGCTTATATATTTTTTTTTACAGTGAAATTTTTTGTATCAGATCAGTGTGGTATTATATAGAAATGATATGGGTGAAATTTGTCCTTCCTTTCTTCATTTCTAATTAGTGGTAGTGGCATATGATGCATGAAAGTAGGCTTATAAAGCATCAGGCAAAAAAAAAAAAACCCCTTCCCACATCACCTGTCTATCCAATAATTTATCTAGTTCTTGATTTATTCAAACTATCCACTCCCACGACAACTGATGGAAGTTTGTTCCTTTTGTTCTTTAGGGCTGAGTTACTGCTATGGTTAAAGGGATTGTTGAGTGGAAAAAGGCAGGGTGTTTATCAGTGGGCACTGTTCTTCTTGGATTAATATTATTAGTGCAGTCCCCGAGGATTGTGTTCTGGGCCCATTCTTGTTTTGAATATTTATCAAGGATATTGATGATGGTATATCAAACTTAATGTTTTCAGATGATACAAAAGGTTGGCAGAGTGGTTAATCAGGGTAGTGGAGAATGAAAAAGACCTCAGGATAATTATGCAGTCAGATATAAAGTTCTCTGAGCAATACAGACAGGCAGCCACAACACCTCCTATGATTTTGTCCATGGTATGTAGGAATTTTGCTAGCAAGGATGAGGAGGTGATTATCCCATTGTATAAACAATGTTTAGGATATGCCTTGAGTACTGTATACAAATCTGGCTGCCTCATTTTAGGAAGGACTTGGATCTGTTGGTCCAGATGCTCAAAGAAGAGCAACAAAATTAGTGAGGGGAAATGAAAGGGGTGCTTGTACCAGGAAAGGTGAAGTTCTGCAAATTGTGGTATCTGGAGACTAGGTACCTACAAGGGGGGGGGTCTGAGTGAGATATTTAAGGCTTTGAATGGATTGAGTAAGTTCAATGTTGATGGAATAATTCTTGTTGTTCTGACTACATAGACTAAATGGGACAAAAATTAAATTGAGGAACTTTCATTGTATTATAGATGTGCAGAAGAATGAATTATAGATTTGCATTTGGGCAAAGGATTGTTGGAACAAACTTCCTGAAATTCAGGGAAGAACTAGACAAACTGTTAGATGGGATAAATGAGTCATATGGAAAGTGATGCTATTCATTTTTATATTTGGTATGAAGTTTAAATTTGAAATGTATAATATTGATTGACATTAGTAGTCGCATATGATGCAAGAGAGCAAGCTTATACAGGATCAGCAAACACACACACACACACACACACACACACACACACACACACACACACACACACACACACACACACACACACACACACACACACACACACACATTCCATTTCATCTCTCTATTCCCTCCAGAAGTTCTGTATAGTTCTTCCTTGAATTTATTTAAGCTATCAACTTCCACAATGACAGATGGAAGTTTGTTCCAGCAATCGACCATCACTGGCTAAAGGCAAATTTCTGCACATCTATTCTGCAACCGCCTTTACCCAGTTTGAATTTATGCCCCCTCAAGTGTGTAATCTGAGCAAGAGGAAGAATCCTATCAGCATTGAGCGTGCTCAAACAATTCAAATCCTTAAACACCTCACAATTGCCTAGTCACCAGATGCAACAATTTGCAGAAATTAAGCCTTTCTTGGTAAGAGCACCTCTTTGTTCCCCTCCCCAATTTTGTTGCCCTTCTCTATACTTGTTCTAGCAACTCTATATCCTTCCTAAAATGAGGCCTCCAGACCTGTATGCAGCACTCAAGGTGTGACTGACCATTGCCCTATACAAAGGAATAATCACCTCCTTATCCCTGCTAGCAAAATTCCTATATATCATTGACAAAACCCCATGAGCTATTCTGGCAGCCTGTCTGCAATGCTCAGAGAACTTCATACCTGACTTCACAATACCCCCAGTCTTTTTCATTCTCCACTACCTTGAGTGTAGTACCCCACAGTTCATACTTTACTCTGGGGTTACTGCTACAAATATGCAGTACTTTGTGCTTGTCAATGTTAAACTTTTCAACGTTTATGGTAAACCAATTTGGACAAGTTTAGATAATGCTTTACCTTTTTTGGATCCATGTTTCAAAAAACAATCTTTGGTTATCCAATACACGGCTTTTGAAGTAAGTTGTTCCATACAATACAATATCTCTCTCTCTCTCTCTTTAAGCCCCCTGCATAAGTTGGTTTTAGCAGGCGCCTCCGTAGCCAGGTGGGCAGGAGCAGCAGTGCGTAGCACACGATTTCTTTAGCATTAGTAGAGGCATATGATGCAAGAAACAAGCTTATGCAGCATCAGCCAGGGGGGGGGAAAAAAAAAAAACGCTCCCATTCCATTCCTCCGTTCTTTCCAAATACCTGTAAAGCTCAGCATTAAATTTTTTTTTATTATTATTATTAGCTATATGGTGCAATGAAGACTGAGGCTTATGCTGCACCAGCTAAAAAAAAATTTCCAAGTTACCCTAACAGAGAGAAAGAGAGAGAGAGAGAGAGAGAGAGAGAGAGAGAGAGAGAGAGTCAGAAGTAGAAGGAAATCACCAAGGAAGAGAAGAATGATTATATCCAGCTCAGGACCCTGGGTGTGCCAAGCCCATACTCACCAGATGTGAGCCCCTGGGGTTCAGGCTATCAACTTCCACAACAAAGGATGGAAGTCTGTTCCACCAACCAACTACCTGCCGGCTAAAGGCAAACTTCCGCACATTTATCCTACATCTGTCTTTCCTCAATTTGAATTTATGCCCTCTCAGGTGATTATTCTGAGCAAGAGGAAGAATCCCATCAGCATGCTCAAACCATTCAAGGCTTTATACACCTCTATCAGATCACCTCGCAGGTGCCTAGTCTCCAAACCACTCTAATTTGCAAAACTTAAGCCTTTCTTCATAAGAGCAAACCTTTGTTCCATTCACTAATTTTGTTGCCCTTCTCTGTACTTAAAATGAAGCCTCCAGACCTGTGTACAGCACTCAAGGTGTGGCCTGACCATTGCCTTATACAAGGGGATAATCACCTCCTTAGCTGACCTGGCTAGCCGGGTGGGTAAAGGGCCTTCCTGGCAACCCAAAGGTTGCCGGTTCGAATCCCACCTCACGCTTGGATCAAAGTACAGTAAACCCCCGCTATTCGCGGGGGTTATGTTCCTGAGAAATGTCGCGAATACCGAAAACGTGAATAGTGAGTTATGGCTCCCATAGTAATAAAGGGGTTCCGTTCCAAAGTATGAAATATATAAGAAAAACTAGTCTAAAATTTTGTATATGTATGTATTATATGTACCTTCATAATATGACTATGTACATAGACAGAACATAGTGAAATGCAAGCATATGGCATCGAAATGAAAATAAGAAACAATTTAATATTAAATGTAATATTTATTAGAAATTTCAAACAAATCTTTCAATCCAGCACCTTTGCTATAGCTAAAAAAACTTATCCAGCCAGTGCTATCACCAGTTTCGCTAAAGTGTTGATAAAGGAGTTCTTCCTTTTCACGAATGATGAGTGAACTTAATGGAATTTTATTTTGAGTTTGGTCTTCTATCCACAGATTTAAAGCTTTTTCCATTTTTTCTAATTTAACATCACCAGTTACAGAGCAAATTTTTGAAGCAATTAGTGCGTTTTCACGGACACTACGGCGGATTTTTTCTTCCGATTTCTAGATTGATCGCACCTTTGACTCATTGATTTTATAATGTTTTGCCACTGAGAAGACACTTTCACCAATAGAAATTTTGTCCAATAACTCAATTTTATTCGCTAACGTCATCACCTTCTTTGATATTTTCACATTCCCTTGTTATTCGTAGCCATATTTTTAGCATTAGCATTAGCATTAGTAGAGGCATATGATACAAGAAAGCAAGCTTATGCAGCATCAGCCAAAAAAAAAAAAAAAAAAAAACACACACACACAACCACTACTCCCATTTTATCCCTCCGTTCGTTCGAAATACCTGTCCAGCTGAGCCTTAAATTTGTTTAGGCTATCAACTTCAACAACAAGTGATGGAAGTCTATTCCACAAACCGACTGCCCGCTGGCTAAAGGCAAATTTCCGCACATTTTTCCGATATCCGTCCTTCCTCAATTTGAATTTATGCCCTCTCAGGTGATTATTCTGAGCAAGAGGAAGAATCCCATCAGCATTGAGCATGCTCAAGCCATTCAAAGCCTTATACACCTCTATCAGATCACCTTGCCGATGCCTAGTCTCCAGATTCTGTAATTTGCAAACTTAAGCCTTTCTTCGTAAGAGCAACCCTTTGTTCCATTCACTAATCTTGTTTCCCTTCTCTGTACTCTTTCCAGCAGCTCTACATCCTTCTTGAAATGAGGCCTCCAGACCTGTATACAGTACTCAAGGTGTGGCCTGACCAATGCCTTATACAATGGAATAATCACATCCCTATCCCTGCTAGAAAACTTCCTGTATATCATTGACAAGACACCATGAGCTACTCTTTCAGCTTGTCTGCACTGCCCAGAGAACTTCATATCTGCCTGCACAATTACCCCCAGGTCCTTTTCATTCTCTACCACTGTCAGCGTAGTACCACAGAGTTGATACGTTGATCTGGGGTTACTGTTTCCCATATGTAGTACTTTACGTTTGTCAATGTTAAACTTCATTTGCCACCTCTCAGCCCATCTACTCAACCTTTCCAGATCCTGTTGCAGCAGCATAGCATCAGTAGTGTCCTTAACAACCCTGCCAACCTTTGTATCGTCTGCAAACTTGGACATTAAGCTTGATATACCATCATCAATATCATTTATAAATACAGAAAACAACAATGGACCCAACACTGAACCTTGAGGAACTCCACTAATAATATTGGTCCACGTTGAGCAGTGTCCATTGATTACCACTCTCTGTCTTCTGCCATTCAACCATCCCTTTATCCATAGGAGCAATTTGCCTCCAATGCCACACTGCTCCAATTTGTGCAGCAGTCTTCCATGCGCAACAGTATCAAAAGCCTTTCTAAGATCCAAATATATAATATCAAAGTTATTCCCTGCATCCAGTTCTTTTGTGTGTGTGTGTGGCGCCTCCGTAGCCAGGTGGGAAGGAGCAGCAGTGCGTAGCACACGCTTCTTGATTAGACCGGGGTTCGAGCCCGTCACCACCAAATATGGAGGATGCGGAAAGGTCAGGGAATGACCACCGCATATCCCGGAGCAATATGGCCTTAGTTGCTAATGCTCCTAAAATCCAAATACCAAGTTCTTTTGTGACTACATCATAGTATCCAATCAAATTGGTCAGACAAGACCTGCCCTTAACAAACCATGCTGTGTCTGAGCTATAACTGAATTCTTGTCTAGATGGTCCTGCAGTGCTTCTTTAACCAGTGCCTCCATTAATTTTCCTGGAACCGAAGTTAAACCATGTGTCAGCCTTTGATCCTCCTTTGTGAATTGGGGTCACATTTGCACATCTCCAGTCTATGGGTACCTCCCCTGAGTCCAAAGAAGTTCTCATAATTATGGCTAGGGGTTTGCTTACTTCCTTTGCTGCCTCCTTTAATATAACTGGATAGATCCCATCCACCCTGGGTGCCTTTTTTATGTTTATCCTCAACAATTTCTCCTCCACTTTCCTCTCAGTTGTTAGAAAATCATCTAGCTCACTGCCAATGTTTACTTCACCTACGACATTCCCCTTCCTGAATAACTCCTCATGTGTGAATGTAGATGCAAAATACTTGTTTAGATTGTTAGCCACCTGAGCAGGATCCTCAACTGTTGAACCATCAACATCCAGCGGACCAATCTGATTCATCCCTTTCCTTCTTGAGTTTAAATAGGTAAAGAACTCTTTTCTGTTTTTCTTTGCATCCTTTGCCAAGGATTTCTCATAATCTGCCTTTGCCTGCCTAATCTCCTTTGTGACTTGGTTACAGACCAACTTATATCTATCACAGGCTTCCATGTCACCCATTAATTTGTATGTATCCCATGCATTTTTCTTCTCTGCCATATGTCTCATTAGTTCATCTGACAACTATTTAGGCCTGAACCTTGAACAATATTTCTTAATTGGTATGTAAAACCTAGTAGCTTCCAAGATAACTTCTTTGAATGCTTCCCATTTTGAATTTGCTGTTGGTAACATCATCAGTTGGTCCCACTGTATAGAATTTAAATACTGTCTCAGACCATCATAGTCGCCTTTACGAAAGCAAAAACCCTTCCCTTTACCTCTGATGGTAGTTACCTCCTTGAGTAAATCCCACTTCAGCACACTGTGATCACTGCCACCTAGTGGTTCCTTTATCTGCAGATTATTAATGCATGAAGAATCACTATTGATAATCAGATCAAGAGTATTACTCCCTCTAGTTGCCTCCCGAACATGCTGGTGTAGAAAACAATCATCCAATAAATCCACAAAAGCCTTGCTAGTGTGTGAGTGACCAACTCACAAATTCCAGTCAATATCTGGGAAATTAAAATCCCCCATTATAAGACTCTCTGATTTACTGGCCCATTCTATTTCCCTGTACAGTATCTTATTATACTCATCAGAGTCATTAGGCCTATAGCACACTCCTACTCTCAATTTTGATTTACCTATGCTTATGTCACACCAAACTGACTCGACACTGCCCTGTCCATCGATATCGACTGGCTTCACTTCCTTGGATTTTATGTGTTTCTTAACTAATAGCATAACCCCTCCTCCCTTCCTATCCTGTCTATCCATTCTGTAGACGTTGTACTCCCCAAATTTCAGTTCTGCATTCCTTATATCTGTGTGACACCATGTCTCTGATATCCCAACAATATCTGCCTTTGATGTTTTGAGCAATACCTCAAATTCATCAAATTTATTTACTAAACTCCTAGCATTGGTGTACACGCAAGTATACATGCACCTGTTTCTATTCTTAGCTACCCTAACAATCGGTTAGAAAGAACTTGTCCAAATAAAGTCACTTTTTTCCATTAACACATTCGAAAAAGTCTGTTTTACACTGCAAAATGGTAGATTTATCATTTTTGTAAGCATATCAATTTATAAGCATATAAATTAAAAGCAAATGACGAAACCTTCCATGACAAGCGCATAACACACACTGAACAAGGATTAGTGAGAAAGATCCACGCTCGCGATTTTGTCACCTCTCCCCCCACCCACTGAGCGCTGTTTTGAACGGGAAAGATAATTTTAGCCATGCCCATGTTTTTTTATGGCGGAAAATGTTCACAGCGCTTTAAAATTCACATTTTTTTAGGTTTCATTTTATATTAAACCAGCGATCGCGAATACAGATACCGCGAATAGCGGGGGTTTACTGTACTGCAAAAACCTTGGGAGGTGCATTATGGCCACAGAAGCCGATGCGCCAACAACTACAAAAAAAAAAAATTTTAAAAAAATATCAAAATCACCTCCTTATCCCTGCTAGAAAAATTCCTGTATATCATTGACAAGACACCATGAGCTACTCTTGCAGACCATCTGCACTTCTTAGAAAACTTCATATCCGCCTAATCTAGTAGTCAGTCAAATCATGCCTGGTTAGGCAATTTCAGCATTCGGGATTACCTAATCTAAATTATTAGGTTCCATTTTTGTGCCTGCATCATATATTTATAGCACAGAGAACATGAGATAATGTAATGTTTATCTCACATTCAAAATTATCATAATTATTTTATTTTACAGGTAACACTTTATGAAATGTGGCATAATCTTACTCTTCGTACTCCATTAATGATTGCTGTGGTAGTGATGCTCTCGCAACAGCTGTCTGGAATTAATGCTGTATGTATTTTTGTTTTGCAGAAAAAAATGTTTTTTTATTTATAGAATTCAGTTATGTATAATTAAAATTTCAAAATTATAAAATAGTTAACAATTGTTTTGATTTTTGCAAAATTAAGAAGAGGATTTCCTCATTCCTCTCCTCTCTTTCTCTCTCTGAGTATTTAAACTGTGCCGATCATTACAGTTTCTTGCTGATAGCAGATACTATATAGTGACAATTACCCAAACAAATTGGTGACAATTACCCCAACAAATTGGTGGAAATTGTTTAATGTGAGCTGTAATGTAGTATGCAAAGTTAGAACTTAAAGATGATAAAATAACTAAGTCTGTTTTGCTATTTTCAAAAATAGGAGGATTTATTTTCATCTTTGTTTGTATTTTTTGGCTGAATTGCTAAATTGTTCTTTCTGTTGATATTATGGCCTCCATATATGAATTTCAGGAACAATAAATATTAATAAATAAACTTTAATAAATTGAAATCCCTCCACTTTAATAAATTCAGCTCCCTCCACTTTAATAAATTGAAATTTCTCTATTTAATCTGGTAGTACTAGCACCCAGTCACAGATCCCTCAGTGAAATATTTATTGTGCATTAATTGCTGGTTCAAGGATTAGCTGCTGTTACTTTTGTTTATCTCCCTAAGTATATTGTGTTATTATCAGTGTTATCAGTAATTTTAGAAGTGATATGTTATTATTTTCTCAGAATAAAACATAAAAGGTCTGACAGAATAAATACTGGTGATGATATTTTTGTTTTTAGTTTGTGGAAACTAAGCTATTCTAGGTGTTTGGTGTGACAGATCTCTCCAGAAAGTAGCTCTTTATAGTACATTATTTATTATTTCAGAGTTTGTGGCTAAGACTTCCCAGAGTGCCACATTATTTGTTTTCTGTGAATTCACGTGAAAATAATAGATTAAGTGCTACTCTTTGTGTTATTTTGCTTTAAACTTTGTATAGGTTCTATATTACAAGAGGTATGATTATATAACAGTCAGAAATAAATAAATAAATTAATTAATTAAAAAATATAAATAAATATATACACTTAGTGATCACTGAATTGTGACCACTCCATCTGTAATGGACATTGCCATATAGTTCGCAGTATAAAATGTATAGTAGTAAAGTAGGAGTTATGTGACATAGTAATAACATTATCGTGTTTCAAAAGGGCATGTTGTGGAAGCAACAGAACTGTAAAGATTACGCAAGGTGGATGTTTGTGGTGTGTGAAGAGTGCAGCACATTGTGTGGGCTCAAAGGCATGTCTCTGTGTGACAGTTAACATCACAATACAATATGGGGAATGGAAGAACAATATCCCAAATGACAATGTGCCACACACTCAGACATATGGGGTTCCACAGTAGACTACCGAAGAAACACCCTGAGTTGATTATCATTGATGGTTAATACTGCGGTTGGGAGCAACAGTGCAGTAGCACATGCTTTTGAGTGGATCATACTTCAAGCCTGTGACTGCTAAATACAATTAATGATTATATTCATGATTTATTGTAAACTCCTCTGATCAAGTGGTCCTGCCAGAGTACATAGTATATGATGCTTAGGGTCATGTAGCACCAATGGTTCCCCACAACTCCACGATCAGTTCTTTTGTGTGGTTTATGTGGTATACTGTATGGTTTATCCGGCCTCTTAGCCTAGGGGCCCGTGGCATAGCCCCAATTACCAAAACCATCAGTTTCTGTCCCCGGGGCAGTGACGGAAACTGGGGGTGTTGGTAGCTCTTCACAGGCTCCCCAAGGCTAAGTGGCCAGAGAAATAATACAACCCACACTAATACATCACAAAGCACACACTCTGGCCTTAAACAGTGTATTTTATTCTACACAGAGTAATAATGCAGAGCTGGGGGAATTCCCCCGGTGCTGCCAGGCAAAAAAACACTGTCACTATGCATGCAGGATGGGGTGGGGCAGAGGTTAAAGTGGGGAATGTTATTATTATTATTATTAGCAATATGGTGCAAGGAAGCCTGAGGCTTATGCTGCACTAACCAAAAAAAAAATTTCTGAATTACCCCGAGAGAGAGAGTCCAAATCCAATGTTGGGAAGTCAAGTCCAGAAGCAGCAAGAAGGCAGCTCCTGCAAATGGGATGTTGATTTTAGAAGTGGCATCATGAATTTGCTGGGTTTGTCGGCTGTCTGTGATGTCATTGGTTGATGGGATTAGTTGAGTGATGCTGGCAGGATTGTGTGCCAGCATCACTCAACTAATAGTGTTAAAACTTGGTAGTAATGTTCCTCAGTAATAAATAGATGTTCTTGCCCATGGGGCAGGTTGTGAATTCAGGTGATGAGAATGCATCTCAAATCTTTGTATGAGGGGAAAAAAGTATGAAAGGTGGTTCCAGTCTTCATTGAGTTCACAGTTACAGTGAGGGTCTTCTATGATGTTCATGGAGGCAAATTTGCCATTTATAGATCCGTGGCCTGCGATAAGAAAGGTTGTATGGAGCCGGGGAGAATCATGGAGGTTTGGGGAAGACCTGAGTGACATCTGGGAGGATTTTTAATAGTAATTGGAATTTTTGGAAAAGAATTTCTTAGTAATTGGACTTTTTTGAGAAGAATTTCATATAATTGGACTTTTTTGAGAATTTCATAGTAATTGGACTTTTTTGAGAAGAATTTCATAGTAATTGGACCTTTTGGGGAGTTGGTCTCATTTTTCAGAATAGTAGCTTGTTGAAGTCCTTTGGATAGAATGTATCCTTCCCATAGACCTGGAGATTATTTGCAGGGGACTACAAAGTCTTAGACTACCATCTATCCAAAGGACTTCAAGCTACTATTCTCGCAATTGAGACCAACTCCCTAAAAGGTCCAATTAATAAGAAATTCTTTTCCAAAAAGTCCAATTACTAAGAAATTCCTCCCAGATGTCACTCAGGTCTTCCCCAAACCTCCTCCATGATTCCCCAGCTTTACAGTGCAACAGGTGCAAGTAATAATTAAGAGAATGCTCCGTGGATGGTGTCAAGTTTTTTCATGTTCCCAGCAAGCGTGACCCTTGCAAACCACACACCAGCATAGTATGTAGTAATAGGTAAAAGGATAGCCTTGTAGGAAGCACTAGGGAGTGGTAATGTAGTCCCCAGTCGCTTTTACTGATCCTAGCTACCATGGCAGTGTAGTTCCAAACTTTGGACTGTAGATATGCCAAGTTAGGATGGAATGTCAATTTGGTGTCCAGGAAAGGTACTTAGGGGCCTGGATGCAAAAGGGGTTGAGGCCTCGTTTATTTATGTTGAGACTTTGATGGCTCCCTCAATTGGGTCCCCTGGTGCAGTGCATCCAATGCACCCCCCATTTACACGTCCCTGGCCTAGGACAAAGCTGTGGTACTTCATTTCAGTGGCTCGCGCCGACCGGGCTAGCCGAGTGGGTAAAGTACCTGCCCGGCAACCCAAAGGTCGCGGGTTCGATTCCCGCCTCGGGCTTGGATCAACGTACTGCAAAAACCTTGGGAGGTGCAATATGGCCACAGAAGCCGATGCGCCAACAACTACCAAATCAAAAAAAAAAAAAAAAAAAAAAATCAGTGGCTCGCCTGATTGTTTTGCCCTTGATTTTGAATTGGAGTGGTCTGCTTGTTTGAAGAGAGCCTTTGAGCAATACATAGGGGTTGTTTTTTTTTTTTCAGGTGAGATCTGCAGCTTGTATGTGTGTGTGTGTGTGTGCACCAAGTCTTAAAGATTTTGCAAGGAATGGTTAGTAGATGCTTCATGTGAGGCCCTGGAGTCTCCAGCAATTGGTGAAATAAGATTTGTGTGTTTTGGCTTGTCTGAGGAGTCTAAAGACTTGGCCACCAGAACAAGTCAAAGGCCCCCAGTGAAATTCACAGCAATGACAAGGTATTTAGATGTAAAAGAGGTTGCTGTTGTGATGAGGTGTTTGAGGTCTTCCTCAGAGCTGCAGCCATGAAGCGGGATTGGTTGTAGTGGTACTGAAATCTGGGGAGCAGAAGGCATTTGAAAAGTTTACTAAGGACAGAGAATAAGGTGATTGGCCTGTAGAATTTCGGTTTCTTTGGTGGGTTGGAGGGGTTCTTTAGTATAAGACAAAGGTTAGCCAGGGAATGGGCTGTATTTATTTTAATTTATGATAAGCAGCAAGTGGTGAATAATGCATTGCAGCCACTTATGTTTGCTGTCCTAATTTTCTTTATATTCTATTTTTCTCTCTTCTTGTATATTTAGTTAAAGTTTTCAATTTATTTTACATGGTCAGTAGTGAGACGATATGCTAATGCTGTGCTCATACATCTATAGCCCAATATTTTCTGTATGTATTCTAATTTAACAGTGACTTTATCAGTGGTATGGTGTCACCAGTGAGTGCTAGGATCTGTTCTGTTATTTTACACTGCATAAGGGCCACCACTATTCAAATCCATTACATTTGCAGTTCAATCTGTGTATTGGTTTGATGATGCATGGATTTGTCTAATGTTCGAAATGCAGTAATTCCCTGGCCATTGGTCTTGTGGTCCGTCAAGATGGGCATAATGGTTAGTCTATTTTATTTATTTTCATTTTGTTGGTCAAGTGTTGTAGTTAGTTTTCATCTCTGTTTTTAGTGTTATTTCACATAATTTGGACCTGATGCTGTCATCTGAATGTCGTTAAATTTCAACTAACTGGCATATTCTAAATTTTCTGTTATTTGGCATTCTATTAATTGGCTTTTTCTAAATTATTTTTGGAGCATTCTTCCTTCTGCAATACCCTTTATCTTGATCCCCTCCAGCCCTTTTTGTTATATTACATATGGGTTTATTTTTATATTTCTTTCTATTGGTTTGCCATGCTACTGGCATTTGTTTAATTTTAATTTATCATAAGCAGCATGTGGTGGATAATGCATTGCAGCCACTAATGTTTGCTGTGCTAATTTTGTTTCAATTCTATTTTTCTATCTTCTTGTATATTTAGTTAAAGTTTTCACACACACACACACACACACACACACACACACACACACACACACACACACACACACACACACACACACACACACACACACACAGGGTGTTTCAAAACTGTAAATCCTTTGCTAAGGGTGGTTTTATTAAACATAAGATAATATATTTTTAATTTTTGGTTTCATCACCACAGGATTTTACAGATGTTACATGTTACAAAAGGTGTTCAAAGTGCTGTCCTTGCATCCAAACGCAGTTTTGTAGTCTTCTCTGCATTAAGTTGCGAATCCTCAGGGGCATTCCTGGGTATTTATGATTTTCTAAATGGCTCCTTCAACCTGACACTGCAATTCCTCAGGTGTGTTAATGTCAGAAGTGTACACCAAGCTTTTTACATGACCCAGATACAAAAATCCATAGGATTTAAGTTTGGTGATCTGGGAGGCCACTTAGCATTAGCATTAGTAGAAGCATTTGATGCAAGAAAGCAAGCTTATGCAGCATCAGCCAAAAAAAAAAAAAAAAACCACTTTCACTTCACCCCTCTGTTCGTTCAAAATCCCTGTCCAGCTGTGCCTTAAACTTATTTAGGCTATCAACTTCCACGACAAGGGATGGAAGTCTGTTCCACCAACCAACCACCTGCTGGCTAAAGGCAAATTTCCGCACGTCTATCCTACATCTGTCTTTCCTCAATTTCAATTTATGCCCTCTCAGGTGATTATTCTGAGCGAGAGGAAGAATCCCATCAGCATTGAGCATGCTCAAACCATTCAAGGCTTTATACATCTCTATCAGATCATCTCGCTGGTGCCTAGTCTCCAGACACTGTAATTTGCAAAACTTAAACCTTTCTTCGTAAGAGCACCCCTTTGTTCTATTCACTAATCTTGTTGACCTTCTCTGTACTCGTTCCAGCAGCTCTGCATCCTTCTTGAGGCCTCCAGACCTGTATACAGTACTCTAGGTGTGGCCTGACCATTGCCTTATACAAGGGAATAATCACCTCCTTATCCCTGCTAGAAAAATTCCTATATATCATTGGCAATACACCATGAGCTACTCTTGCAGCCCATCTGCACTGCTCAGAGAACTTCATATCTGCCTGCACAACACCCCCAGGTCCCTTTCATTCTCTACCACTGTCAGTGTAGTACCACAGAGTTGATATGTTGCTCTGGGGTTGCTGTTTCCCATGTGTAGTACTTTACATTTGTCAATGTTAAACTTCATTTGCCACTTCTCAGCCCATCTGCTCAACCTTTCTAGATCCTGTTGCAGCAGCATAGTGTCAGTAGTGTCCTTGACAACCCTGCCTACCTTTGTATCGTCTGCAAACTTCGACATTAAGCTTGATATACCATCATCAATATCATTTATGAATACAGAAAACAATAATGGACCCAACACTGAGCCCTGAGGGACTCCACTAATAACATTAGTCCACGACGAGCAGTGTCCATTGATTACCACTCTCTGTCTTCTCCCCCTCAGCCACCCCTTTATCCACAGCAGCAATTTGCCTCCAATGTCACACTGCTCCAATTTGTGCAGCAGTCTTCCATGTGCAACAGTATCAAAAGCCTTTCTAAGATCCAAGTATATAATATCAAAGTTATTCCCTGCATCCAGTTCCTTTGTGACTGCATCATAGTATCCAATCAAATTGGTCAGGCAAGACTTCCCCTTAACAAAACCATGCTGTGTCCGAGCTATAACTGAAGTCTTGTCTAAATGATCCTGCAGTGCTTCTTTAACTAGTGCCTCCATTAATTTTCCTGGAACAGAAGTTAACTCACAGGTCTATAATTACTTGTGTCAGCCTTTGATTTTCCTTTGTGAATTGGGGTCACATTTGCACATCTCCAGTCTGTGGGTACCAAGGAAGCTCTCATAATTATGGCTAAGGGTTTGCTTACTTCCTCCTTTAATATAACTGGATAGATCCCATCCACCCCGGGTGCCTTTCTTGTGTTTATCTTCAACAATTTCTCCTCCACTTTACTCTCAGTTATTACAAGATACACACTTTACAGGCCCACCTCTACCTATCCACTGTTGACCACATCTTCTAGTTAGATTCCGAGTCACAACTCAAGCAAAATGTGCGGTGCACCATCATGCATAAACCACATGTTCTGGCGTTGCTGAAGTGGAACATTATCATCATCAAAGAGGCAGAACATTCTGCAGGAACTGAAGGTACAGCTCTCTTGTTAGCCTATTTGGCGGAAAGTGTGGTCCAATTAGATTCTCTCCTAGTAGTCTTGACCAGACATTCAACGAGAAACATTGTTGATGTCGTGACTCGTGTACTGAGTTAGGATTAGGATTTTCATCGGACCAAATGAGACAGTTATGTCTCATTTGGTCCGATGAGACATAACCCAGCTTCGTCAGTGAACAAATTGTTGTTTAAAAATTGGGGGTTCAGGACACACTGTTGTTGCATCCACTGGCAGAAGTTCACTCTGGGAGGGTAGTCTGTATTGCTGAGACCTTGTACACACTGGATATAGTAGGGGTACAGTAATGGCAATGTAAAATTCGCCACACACTGTTATGACTCAGTACACACTCTTGCAGAGCAACCCACCTTGTCAAAATTCCTTGATTTTGTTCTATTCTTTCTAACACCCTTTCCTCATCATCAGGTGCTATGGTTCTAGGCCTACCTGCTCGTACTCCATGTTTTCTAAGGTGTTGATGTACCCTGATGAATGTGTGCCTGTTGGGCTGCCTTCACCAAGGAAATGCTTCTTGGTACAAATGCGCAGCCTTGAGTGCACTGCTTAATCATACATGAAGTGCATGTCCACATACTCTTCGTTGCTGTAACCTCTTTCCATGTTGATTATCCTTTGATAAGTACTAGTATGCCTGCTACATCTCAGAGCATTGAGAGATGGGAAAAGGAGAGAATGAGAATAACCTAACCTAAAGGTTATGCTCGTGTTGTTGCGTGTTCGCAGTGCTGCTATTACCTGTTTCAGGTATCTTTGCAACTGGTAGAGAAGGGGATGGGGAAGCTTCACTTTCCCAGACCCTAAGTGAACCAATGGTTGATCATCTAAGATAATGTAGGCAAAGCAAGTGATGATTCTATTATATTATAATAGGGGGAATCACTGATTTCTTTCCCATGAGAAAACAGTTTACATGGCGTGGCATGTAACCCAATGTTTTTTTACTGGCCAGATTAGTTTTATTAACCAAGAACAGTTCAGTATAATTATCATATAATAATTTTCTGATAATTATTATAATAAATACATTTTATAAAAGTTTATTTATTTAAATCCTACAATTATGTTCACTGTACGTTTGGCATTTTATAAGGAACTCTATCTATTGGCAACTTTAAGAAATTTTGAATGAATTGTGACATTCGTTATAGCGAATGTTCATAAACCGAGAGTTCCCTGTGTATATATATATACAGTCAGTCCTCGTATAGCACGACAGTTATGTTCCTAGAAACCCTTGTGCAATGCAAAATCGTGCAATATAAACAACAGGCCCTATGGGAAAAGTAGGGTTAGGTGCCAAACACCCAAGTTCGAACACACATTTGTAACTAAAACATTACCAAACACAATAAATAAATAATATAAATATAAAAATAAATAATAAAACTATTTACGTAATAAAATATTGCTAATGCTTTTGCTTCCATCATAAGCAAACTTTTGTTTGATTTTCTATCCAAACAGATGACAGCTGTTCCATCCCTTCCAACTCTTTGTGTCTTGATCTAATGGATTTTAATTACACTTTGAGTTGCTATGAAAGTTTTTATTTTCTTTGCATTCTTTCTAATTCTCGGCGTTGCCTCATTGATGTGCAATATCACAGTCTTTCATTTCACTCAAAGCGTTTCACAGTTTCATATTTTTTCGCTATCGACAGAGGCGGACTGGCCATAAGCCTTACCAGGGAAACCCCAGTGGGCCGGAGGCCGGTGTGAATTTGGCCATAAACCATAGTGAGGCCACTACAAATTTTCCCGGGCAAGAATTTTTGACCCAGTCCGCCTCTGTTTATCGAAATTGCTTTTCTTTTTCTCTCTGAATCTGTAGTGTCTTCACCAGGACGCTTCCTTTTCACACCTTTTAAGTATTTCACTCATTTTTAGGGAATAAAGCACAATTACAAAATGAGGAGGCACGTTTGATACACATAAACAAAGCTGCGCGCATGTAACTCTGTCTTTACGGTGTTGTTTATTCAGTTGTTACAACTGAATAAACAACACCGTAAACACAGAGATACACTATTAACGCCTCACATTTTACTAAAGCACATTTCTAGGGGTTACTACCATAAAACAATAAAAACAATTTCCAGTTGCGTTTCTGCTAGTGGAATCTGTTATGAACTGGTAGTAAACTCGATCTAATTGCATTTGCAATTATACCTATAGCTGGAATTGTTGTTGATTTTTACGTTATTATGGTGAAATGTGTTTCCCCTTCACTGATAAAAACATAAATACATTTTTAGAATCTTCTCTTCATTCCTATCGTGTTGTGTTCAGTTGGGATGATTCCGCATTCGACTGCCATTTCTTGTAAACACAAAGGTGAATCGTGCATAAGCGAATTCGGTTCGTGTTATATAAGATATCGTTTCCCTATTTATAAATCGTGTATGATCGAATTCGTGTAGTGTAAACACATGTTATACGAGGACTGACTGTATATATATATATATATATATATATTTTTTTTTTTTTTTTTTGTCCTCGCCTTTTCCCATTATTATATGGGGTCAGCGTTTTTTTTTTATTGTTTTGGCATGTGCAATTTTTACAGCCAGATGCCCTTCCTGACGCCAACCCTCACCCTTTATCCAGGCTGAGGATATACGGTGGTCATTCCCCGACCTTCCGCATCCTCCGTATTTGGTGGTCACGAAAACTATGAAAACTATGTATTACACTTAGGTAAAATAAGACAAAAGCCAAATAATAGCTAGTAGAGGTAATGAATGTAATAATAATAATAACAAAATGTAGAAAAATTAGGGTGGCTATCATAACTCAGTCTGATAAATAGAGTAGGTACAAGCTTGACAGTTTTAAATATCATTAACTCAATGTATTGATAAAATAAAAGGCTTAAAATTTATACATGTTGAGTACATATCCAGGTGTAGATGCAACATCAGAACAAATGGTCACAATAACGAGCATGCTTCAACTGACTAGGGTAATGATGAAAATGAAAAATAATTTTTTTTTATTTTCATCATTCCCGTTGATTGCTGGTGCACTCACCAGCAGCCAAGAGTCCTTGCAACATATGGAGAGAGAGAGAGAGAGAGAGAGATCATTTTCAAATCACTTCTGGATAATTCCAGATGCGTAAAAGTCTAGCAGAGGTCTGACACTAGACTCCTCTGCAATTTAGAGTAATTGTGGAAACTAAAGTCATAGTTCCAAGCTTATTATTGGTTTGCTGCCTAAAACTGATGTTTCCATCATACTTTCTCTTCTCATTAGTCCAATGAGATGCCTCTAGCGAATATCCCGAACTGATTACTTGAGCATCTAAGAGTTCATTATCATTCATTATCATTATTAATAGCCATATGGTGCAAGGAAGCCTGAGGCTTATGCTGCACCGGCCAAAAAAAAAAAATTTTTTTTATTACCCTGAGAGAGAGAGAGAGAGAGAGAGAGAGAGAGAAGTAGAAAGGAATCACCAAGAAAGAGAAGAATGATGATATCCAGCTCAGGACCCTGGGTGTGCCAAGCCCATACTCACCAGATGTGAGCCCCTGGGGTATGAGACACCATCCTTTACACAGAGGAGATCTGGCTTTCTCAAACCATCAGTAGTGGTATAGCGAGGCTCCAGGAGAGTCAACCAACCTTTTTGACACAACTGGTTGTTTACAAGACTTACAACTGCATCGTGCCTTTTAATGTGCATGTCATGGGACCGGTGGCACCGCAAGGCAATATGAGCCAGAGTTTCAATAACGTTACACCCAGCCCTACAAGATCCATGTAATGATCTTCCTCGACCTTCTGGAGAAAGTAGGGCGTACATTTATACGGGCCGGGTCCCATCTCCATTCTCCATCGATGCTGAACCAGAAATTTCGTTAACTGCTCCCGAGCCTGTCCATCAAAGAAATTATAAAAGAGTGTCTTCCAACATTCTCTCAACTTGCCTTTAGAATTAATAACATTCCTGCCGTCCACTGGAAGCCTATTTGCATTTCTCACCTCATCCTTCAGGGGAGAAAAGGAGGCTATGGCCTCTCAAGATGTTTCTGCTTAAGGATTGGGACTACGCAACGAAAGGAGGGCAACCCCACAGAAGAAACATCTGCATAAAAATAAGGAGTTACAATGTATTTGGGTAAATGTAACCATCTCTTCACCACCAATCTATGATTTATCCAAGATGATAAGTAAACATCTCTTATAGTAATAGAGGCATGTGATACAAGAAAGCAAGCGTATGAGCTTATGTAGCATCAGCCAAAAAAAAAAAAAAAAACCTGCATATCCAAAGCATTCAACCGTCCGGCTGTAAATTTGCCCAGGATTAAACGACTGCAAAAAATCTGGGCATTAAGAAATACTTCAGAATAAACAACTCTGTTGGGGTTTCAAAGGGGATTTACTCAGCCTCCCCTATTGCAGGTTTAGATCAGCCCCAAACAAAATTTTCCCAGTAAGGAAGAACTCAACATCCAAATATACCCACTTATCTAAGACTGTAAGTGAAGGCTGCATCTTCTCACCCAAAAAGAACCTCCCTGCCTGGACCTTCACCTTCTCCTGCCCAGAAGGAACGATAGACTGTCCATGATTTATCCAAGATGATAAGTAAACATCTCTTATAGTAATAGAGGCATGTGATACAAGAAAGCAAGCGTATGAGCTTATGTAGCATCAGCCAAAAAAAAAAAAAAAAAAAATTCACACAACCATTCCCTCTAAAAGTTTGTCCAGTTCCTCCTTGAATTTATTTAAGCTATCAACTTCCATGACAGATGGAAGTTTGTTCCGCAATTAAACACCCACTGGCTCAAGGCAAATTTCCTCATGTCTATTCTACAACTGTCTTTCCTCAATTTGAATTTATAATCCCTCAGTCAGAATTCAGTGTGCCAAACCCATTCAAGGCCTTATACACCTCAATCAGATCACCTTGCAGTCTCCAGCCGCTGCAATTTGCAGAACTTAAGCTTTTCTTGGTAATGTCCCCTCACCAATCTTGTTGCCCTTTTCTGTACACACTCAAGCAAATCTACATCCTTCCTAGAATGAGGCCTCCAGATCTGTATACAGTACTCGAGGCGTGGCCTGACCATTGCGTTATACAAAGTAATAATCACCTCCTTTTCTCTGCTAGCAAAATTCCTGTATATCATTGACAATACCCCATGACTTGCTCCGGCACCCTGTTTGCATTCCTCAGAAAACTTCAAATCTGACTGAAAAAAAAACTTCCAGGTCTTTTTCATTTTCTAACACCCTAAGTGTTGTACTACACAGTTGGTACATTCCTCTGGTGTTACTTCTACCCATATGCAGTATTTTGCATTTATCAATGTTAAACTACAGTTGCCACTTCTCAGCCCATCTGCCCAAATTTTCTAGATGCTGTTGCAGTAGCACACTACCATTACTGTCATTAACAACTCTACCAGCCTTTGAATCATCTGCAAACCTCGACATTAAGCCTGACATACCTTCATCAATATCATTGATAAATATACAAAACAACAGTGGGCCCAACACCGAACCCTGTGGGACTCCACTAATAACATTAGTCCATGAAGAGCAGCGTCCATTGATTGCCACTCTCTGTCCTCTCCAACTCAACCACCTTTTTATCCATTGCAGCAACTTACCCTTAATACCATACTGCTCCAATTTGTACAGTAATCTTCCATGTGCAACAGTGTCAAAAGCTTTCCTGAAATCCAAGTATGTGATATCAAAATTGTTTTTTGCATCTAGTTCCTTTGTAACCACATCATAGTATCCAATCAAATTTGTTAGACAAGACTTTCCATTAACAAATCCATACTGAGCACATTTCTGGAGATCACTACCATGAAACAATAAAAACAATTTGCAGTTCCCGGTTTATTGGGATTTTCAGTTAGTGTAATCTAATTATAAACGTGTAGTAAACTCGATCTCATTGCATTTGCGATAATACAGATAGCTGAAATTCTGTGGGTTTTTACTTTATTATGGTGAAATGCGTTTACCCTTCCACGAAATCTTCAATCATATAAAAAACATAAATAAATTTTCAGAATATTCTCTTCATTCCTATTTTTTAAGCTTCGTAAACTTGTCTCACTTGTGCAATTTGTGCATCCCATGTTCGTCGTTATTGATTGCTTATCTTTTTTACTGTTTTAAATTTTACAATCCAAAAAAAAAAGAAAGAAAACATCAGTGAACAGAAATATCAATCAAACAAACTTCATATCTTGTTAAGGTACATTTACTGTAATATTTAATTATTTTTTAGAAATTTAAGATGTTTAAACCTGTGTTACCAATTTTATTGGGTTTCTAATTTTTTTGGTGTTTTATTTACCAGACTGAACTTTTTTTTTTTTTTTTGAGTGTCTGCCCCTATCCCTATTTTCCCTTAAGCCTTGTTGTTTTTAATGTGCGAAATGCCATAACATGGAGATTTTTAGGAACACATGTACTGCATTATAACAGAACTGTACTTCTAGCATTAGTGTACATGCAAGTATACATGCACCTATTCGTAGTTACCCTAACACGGCCCATGTATTTATTTGTTTCATGATGACTGCCATCAGTCCTGAAGCCCTCACACCCCACCCTCCAGGCTGCTGCTCATTCTAATAGTAGTGCAAGAATCACCTTCACCTCTGCCTGTGGCTACTTTTAACCTTTTAGTCTGAATCCCTCCAAGCTAGCAGTTTTCTGACCCACCTAATGGTGCCTCAATAGCATCAGCAAACACTCTTGCACCCCTTTCTATTTAAGTGTATCCTATCCCTGTAGAAGTAGTCTCTCCTGTTAACAAGCACAGATCATGGTGAGAAAAATTCTACCCCATCAGCCTTGCACAATCCCTCCAGAGCCGAATGTATTCAAGAATACATTCTCTCTCTCTCTCTCTCTCTCTCTCTCTCTCTCTCTCTCTCTCTCTCTCTCTCTCAAGAAAGCACTGCAGACCTGTCTAGGTGTTGGCTGCTAAAATGAGGTTGTCAGCAAATGCCACCATGCCCCAAAAGGGTAAAACTTACATAATCAGGTAAACTCTTTAACAACATATCAATTGCCATGTTGAACAGTAGAGGGAACAGGGGTTCACCCTATCTTACACCCCTTGTAGGGTTAACGCAATGACTTTTTCTGAGAAACCTCATTATAGTATTTGAAGTTATACAGCACTTCACATAATTTAGAAATGACACAGGTACACAATACCTCTGAAAAGCTTCTATAATAGCAGGATGGGCTACAGAGTCGAAAGCTTTCTTTTATATCAAGAGTTGCAAGATACAGATGGTGAAAATTCTTCCTAGATGTATATAGAAGAGGTTGCAACACTGCAATGTTCTCTGCGGTCCCATCAATTGGAACAAAAGCTTTCTGTCAAGGATCCAACCTGATAATTGTAGACAGACAGGACACTAGTATCTTATGATATGTCCTAGTTATAACAGAAGAAACAGAAATTGGTCTATGCTTAGAGGGACTAGAAGGATCCTCCTTCGGAATAAAAAATGGGTGTGCTCAGTATAAAGATTTTGTAAGCTGATCTGTCCATAAGAACACATGCAACAAATCAACTGCCATCAGTCCGACCCACCTAATGTTATATCGATGAGCACCTGAGTTGTAATATTTCGTAGACATAGAGATGATACTCCATCTAGTCCTGGTGATGAATAAATTCCAGGAAAAGCAGCCTTTAATTCATCTGAAGTGAATGGTTTGTACAACACTCTAAAAAGCTCATCATCAGATTGATAGTTGAACTAGCAGGATACTGGAAAGGAAACCAGACATATCGTCACAAAATAAGTCTGACCAGAACATGAAGAAGTCCTCCATTGAAAAATCTACATCCCTTGAGCCACTATCATCTAAATTTGTGTAGCATATCTTTTCTGATTTTTCAAATATAATTTTTGGGTAGCAGCATACTCCATTTTTCTTCTCATCCTTTTAGAAATAAGAAAACGTGCAGTAACATTTTGAATAACTAGGGGAGCCACCATGGGCCTCCTAATAGTTACATCCGTGTCCATCAAAACAGTATTTATATACTGGTCCAACTCTTCATCAAGGGCCTCTGCCAAAAACTCTTGATCATCCGATGACTAAACGTGGAATCCAGCAACTGTGCTAAGGATGCAGTAATAGCATCATAGTCTTCCTTCTTGATCTCCAGGGAACTACACTCCCAAACTCCTTCAGCTGAGGCAGTTGCTATAGTAGCAGTAGGAAGATTAGGATCAGTAGTTACTTGGTTTAATAATCTTTGCACCAAAGCTTGGTAAGATGGCAACTTTCTTCAACATTATATAGTTCTTTGATGAAAACAGGCTTGCAGCAACTGAAACTGATTGATACTCTTATCATGAAAAGCTTTCAACTCAACATCCATGTTGGCAAGAAGCTGTACCTCTTCCTTCCACCATCTGGCCCTGGAATACTCTGTGTTGACATTCTCATTCACCTAAACTGGATTGGCTCTTTTAATGTGCAGTCCAAGACCTGTCTTTGTAGTGAAATTTCGGGAATATACAGAACAAATCCATGATGCTGGGAATCTTAGCTCTGGGGGAGTACATAGCCCACCAGAGGGTGATCTCCGACGCAGTGAACCATTATTGCCAGTAGCTTGTCTTCCTCATTCTGTTTCTTTGATGTCACAAGATAATAGAACCCTGACAGGGGCGTGAACCCCGGAAGGATGAATAGCGTGCACCTCTTTAGCCAGGACTCACCTGCCCGGCCCAAACCACGAGGCAGGGTGCTTTGCACTTGGGCCAATGGTTAGTAGAGGTAATGAGTATAATAATAATAACAAAATGTACAAAAATTAGGGTGGCTATCATAACTCAGTCTGATAAATAGAGTAGGTACAAACTTGAAGTTTAAATATCATTAACTCAATGTATTGATAAAATAAAAGGCTTACAATTTATACCAACATGTTGAGTATACATCCACATGTAGAAGCAACATCAGAGCAAATGGTCACAATAACCAACATGTTTCAACTGACTAGGGTAATAACGAAAATGAAAAAAAAAAATGAAAATTAATATTATTACTAACCTATTAATCCCCCATCTGTATTTGTAATGGTATACCTTTTCTAAAGCATAACAAGACAGTAGTAATCCAGATATGGGATACATATTTACAGGAACTATGTAAAAAGAAAACTATTTGTAAAATAATAAGACGAGTTTACCTCAATATAGTACGTAGAATACGGAAGTATTCTACGTACTATATTGAGGTAAACTCCTCTTATTATTTTACAAATATTAATATCAACCTAGAACGTATTGAGTATTACAGCTTTGATTCATACTATGTAAAAAGAAAAAAAAAAAAAAAAAAAAACATACAAACAAACACTAATTCATAACCTAATGCTGTTAGCATAGAACCAGAAGCAGTCTCAGGATTTTAAAAGCAGTGCCCTGGGGAATTATTAAGCTTTAATCATCATATAGCGGTAAAAATTCACATTATTTTGATCTTAAGTGGTGGGACTTGGTCTCTTTAGCCCTACCAGGAATCACCCTTGTATAGAACCTGCCTGTAAATGACATCTATTAAAGCAAAACTAATTTTAATACATATTTTATATAGTAGAACCCGAATAAGAAATATTCCAAAGAACTGGAGAACTTCTTACGAGGGAAAACTTCTTAGAAGGGAAAATGGTATTAGGGTATGAAATTTAACTACACAAATAAAAATGAAAAGATACACATACATAAGTTAAAGATCATTTTTAAGTACTACTTCAGAATTTATAAATATTTTACTATGGGAAACATGTTTAAACTGAGGATTTACAAACAATATATAAATTTTTTTTTATAAAAAGGTTTTAGCGCTGAAAGCTTCAGACTACAGAAAATTCATTAATTGAACAAGTTAGTGGCGAGTATCATATTAGTCCATAGTAAATCGCTGACCGAAGTAGGTGATGGCATCGTTTCTGTTTATATCTCATATTGTGAATGCCTTCACAATGAGTTTCCCTGATATTGAACTACCTCGAATAACAGTAGTTCAATATCGCTTTGACAGTGGATTCTCGAATAGGGCAACACTTCACCAGTGGATACCCCCACCCAGGGGTGGTGGTATCTGCCGAGAATAAGTAACATTAATCTTCTCTCTCCACTGGTGAAGTGTTGCTTATTCAAGGTAGTGACGGAATTCCATTCACAATATGAGATGTAACAAAAACGATGCCATTTCAGCTACTTTGGTGATTTACTATGAACTAAAACAATGCTATGCACTAACTTGGTTTAATTACCGAAATGTTTATATTTTTTAATATAAAAATAAAGAATTTCTATATTTAAAAAATGTATTAAGTGGGAAAATGTCATTATAATAATACATCAAGTATTCTTTATCGTGAACGTTTTATGCAGGAAAACTTTTTACCCAGGAAATTTCTTACCCGGAAAAATAATACATTACAATATATAGAGTTTAAATTGGGAATTAAGAAACCAAACCTAGTACAGAGAAAAACTTCTTATGCAGGAATTTCTTATCCGGGTTCTATTGTATATGTATAAAATATATAATAAACAATGTGTAGTAATAAGCAATGGAACAGTAAGCTGTGTATTGCGAAGAAAGAAGAAAGAAAGTATGAAAGAGAAAGGAATTTTATAGAATAAGTGGCTCTAGTCCATAATATATATAAAAAGCTTTCCTATAATATATATAAAAAGCTTTTACACAAATGCGTAAAAAGCTTTCCTGTGAAGACGATTCATAATCATATGAAATTGAGAGGTGCAAATTTACACAGGAAGCTTAAAAGCTTATAACCAAAATCAGAAACTTAATGAGTCTAGAATAAAGAAGAGGACTTGGAACTTCTACCAGAGAAAGAATCAAAGATGTAATTTCTTACCTTTGGCAAAAGTTCAAATTCTTCTTCTCCAAAATTGGAAAATGGCAATGAATGAAACTGTATTGTCATGATCTGTGAGAATTTTGTGTCTCAGTTGTTGCTAGTTGGTTGATTTTGTGATTTCAAAGTTAGACTGGAACTTTTACAAGGTTTCAAAAGTTTCTAGATTGTGCTTACCACAGTAACACAGGTGATAGTATGAGGTTTTGCTACTAGATGGTGAATATGAGCCTTTGTAAAAAGTTCAGTGCCAGCCACACTCAGCTAGTTTGTTTCTGTGTTATTTTACACACACACACATCCAAGCAAGACTGTGTTGATCACACTTTGCAATTTCTATATTTTAACAGGATATAATGAATTAAAGAAGGTCAAAATGTTTACAAAAGATCCTAAATGTTTAAGATTAAATGTTTTTAGCCTAGCAGTCTTCCATAGGAGATTGCTGGGCTAAAACATTTAATCATATGGGCACTAGTGATTGGTTGCTGCATCATACAAAATCAAATGTGCCATTTTGGTTCTGTACAACTTCAGATCATGAACAACATGTCCTTTATTCCCACTTTTCCATACTCTCATCAGAGCTATGATTTCTCTTTATTTCTAACTAAAATTTACACTCAAAGGAAGGCAATTTATTAATATTTTGAGATTTGACAAGATAAAAAAACAATTCCCCCACCCCTACTATCTCACAAGGCCATGAAATATCCAGTAAGTGAAACTTTTTTTAAAATTATTATTGTCTGGAAACCTCATATACCAAGCTTTAATAATGAAAAATGTCAAAGATGGCCTGAGATGCACAAACTAATACACAAAATTCCAAGCAATGCTGTATGTCGTATCCATGATTTCAAAATATATATTGGTATTTGCAATTAAGCATCTTTTGCTTAATTGCAAATCTCTAATACTTCTAATTTTATTTTTTAATTTCTGTCAGTGTTTTTGTACTGTTAAAATATAATTTTATAATTGACATAAATCCATTCTTTATCATATAATAATTGTTAATCATTCTATTCATTATTTGTGCTTCACAGATTTTAAAAATATATACAGGGGCTTTCCCCCCCCCTCCCCACAATATCATTAATGTTCAGAAAGAGAGACCTGCAACCTCCAAATTTATGGAGTCAATTTTTCTGATAAAAAAATTAATAATTCTGATTTGTATATTGGTTTAAATTTGATTTGTATTTTTTGTTAGTTTCAAATTACTGCAGGTAAATAATGAAAGCATAAAACTTTGAACAATAATTTTAAAAATGTATTAAGTATAATTTTAAACTCACTTCCAGTTGTTTTTTTTATTTACTTCCGAGGAGAAATACTCACTTAAAAGAAATTTTCAGTTTGTAAATGAGCCATATTATTACACAGTTATTTGTTTTTTAGGCAATATTCTTTTCAACTGAGATTTTCCTCAGTGCAGGGCTGACCAAAAAAGTGGCACTTTATGCTACTCTTGGAATGGGATGCATCAATGTTTTGATGACTGTTATATCTTTAGTGCTTGTAGAAAGAGCAGGTCGTCGGACATTACACCTTGTAGGACTTGCTGGAATGCTAATAATTACAATTCTTCTTACCATGTGCCTGAGCTTAAAGGTATGCTTAGATTTGTTGATTACTACCATCATACATATATTAATTTTATAAACTTTTATATATATTAATGTTAACTTTGTTTACTTATTTTGTACTTTCTCAAACCAAAAAGAATGCAGTATTTGTAGAAGTTCATTGAGAATAGTCTCTGTGCCTCAAGTTATTGTGAGTTTTAGGTATGCATTTTTGTATTTATCTTATAGATGAGCAGTATTAGGATAATTTTTTGAAATAAGCAGCACATTTTGGGTAAATGTCAAGGGGGGGGATTAGGAAGGCTAAGGAGGATTATGAGAAGTCTCTGCAAAGAAAAGTAGCAAAGACTTTACTTATGTTAAATAGAAGGAGGATGAATACATTGATCTACTAGATATATATGTATCACTGTTGATGATTCTGTTCAGGTTGCTAACAAATTGAATGGATATTTTGCATTTATATATATTTGCATATGATAATTTTTTTTAGGGATAGGAATGGATGCTGGAAGTATATCAAATTCCAACAGCAAGCTTAATCGTTTTATGATAATTAAGAGGAGAATGGAAGAGAATTTTTGAAGATAAAAGTAAATAAGGCACATATTTGTGGGATAGATAAGGATCTGTCCAATTATATTAAGAGAGGCAGCAAAGAAATAAACAAACCTTTAGGTCATAATTATGAGAGCATTCTTGGATTCAGGGAAGGTACCTATGGACTGATGATGTGTAAATGTCTTTCCATTTCACAAAGGGATGAAGTCAAAGGCAAAATGAGAATTACACATGTGAGCTTAACTGCTGTTCCAGGGGAAAATAATGGAGTTACTGGTTAAAGAAGTAATGCAGGACTATTTTGGTAAGAATGCAGTTATATGTCAATCACAGCATGGATTGATTAAGGGATGATATTGTCTGACCAATCTGATCAGTACTATGATGCAATAATAAAGGAACTGAGTGTAAAGCATAGTTTTGACATCATATACTTCTATTTCAGAAAGCTTTTAACACTGTTCAACATGAAAGCCTGCTGTACAAATTGAAGCAGTATGGCATTAGAGGACAAGTACTGTTATAAAGGTTTGGAGTGGAACAGGTATCCTGTGTGTTATCAGACACTCAGCCTAAAACACTGATGGATTCAATATCTCTCTATTACAGAAGATTTAGGAGAAGTCCGGTTGACCTGCCTCCCTAAAATCCACTCATGCACACCTTCTCAATGATAAGCCCTGATACGTCACTTAGGTGGCAAGGAACGTGTAGAGTGGTTCTCTTCAAGATGCCTGGTTAGCGTAAAGAGGAAAAGACCAAACCCTTCAACATATGACAGCATGACAAAACAAATGGCCCTCAGTCCCCAGCAGCTTTCACTCTCCCTCTTATGCAGCGAGAGGATCAGAGTGGAAGCAGAGGGTGCTAAAAATCTCTGAGTATGACCAGGCTGCCATGCACAGAAACTGAACTTGGCCTGTTATAACGTAAGATCACTTATCGGTGAAGACAGGATATTAGAGCTGGAAAAGGAATTGGAAAATGTGAATTGGAAAATCATTGGTTTGGCTGAAACAAGAAGAAGAAATGAATCACTTATAAGTTTATCAAGTGGAAATCTGCTGTACACCAATGGAAACAGTGAAAGGAGTGAAGGTGGAGTTGGGTTTCTGGTCCATAAAGATTTTAAAAACAACATTTTGGAATTCAAAAGTACATCACCAAGGGTGTCAAGACTAATACTCAAGATTTCTAAGAGATAAAAGCTAAACTATAAGCTAAAGATTATAATGATTTATGTACCAACATCGAGCCATGATGATGAAGAGGTTGAAGAAATGTACACCGAAACTGAGAGTCTTCTAGATGAGCAGAAAACCCACTACACTATTATTATGGAGGACGTCAATGCTAAGGTTGGAAAAAGACAAAACAGTGCAGAAAGGGGAACAATAGGAAATTTTGGAATTGGTGAAAGAAATGAAAGAGGTGAAAGACTTGTGGAATTTGCAGAATCTCAAGGACTGTCAGTAAAAAACACTTTTTTCAAGAAAAGGGTGAACAGAAAGTGGACATGGAAGAGTCCAAATGGATTAACTACTGATGAAATCAACTTCTTCCTCACTAAAGAAGATATATTGTGAATGATGTTACCGTCCCAAATAAGGTAAATGTTGGAAGTGATCACAAAATGGTAAGATGTACACTTGATATAGATGTAGGAAAGGAAAAAACTGACTCAAGTAAATAATACAAAGGTCTTTGAGATAACAGAAGAGGAGAAAAAGTAGTATGTACTGTAACTTAAGAACAAGTTTGAGCTTCTGCAGACTGCTCAGGATCAAGATATCGACGAGGAATATTACAACTTTCTGAAAGTGATAAAGCCCAAGAAACCTATAGGGAAAAAGAAATCCAAAGAAGAAAAAAATTTGTCAAGAAACACTTGTCATGATGAAACGAAGACGACAAATGAAGAGCAAGAAAATTACTGACAGGGAGAAAATTGAATATACTGAGTTATGCAAAGCCATTAGAAAGAGACTCAGAGAGGACATAAGAAGATTTAACACAAGAAAAGTAGAACAAGCATTAAGGGAAAACAAAGGATTTAAATCAGCAGCCAGGAGCAGTAATACAGAAAGACAAATGATACTGAAACTGAAGAATAGCGATGGTGTATTTATAAACAGCAGAGAAGGCATAATTCAAATAGCAGAAGACTACTATAGAGAATTATACAAGGAGCGAGGGAATGATGCCAGCAGTGGGGAAGATGGATTGCAAATTAGCAACACATACGACATACCCGATATTCTTCCTGATGAGGTAGAACATGCATTGAAGAAAATGAAGAATCAGAAAGCCCTGGGGAAGATGAAGTTACTGTAGTGTTGTTTAAATTGGGAGGAAGAGACATAACACAAAAACTGGCAAGGCTCTTCACAAAGTGCATTAGAAACGGTGTGACGCCTAAGCAGTGGAATAATGCAATCATAGTTTTGCTGCATAAGAAAGGAGATAAATCAGAAATTGGAAATTATAGACCAATTAGCTTGTTATCCCACATCTACAAGTTGTCCACAAGTGTCATTACTAACAGATTAGAAAGAATACTTGATGATAATCAGCCGAAAGAGCAAGCTGGCTTTAGGAGGATTCTCCACTATGGATCACCTTCACGTAATATCACAGCTAATGGAGAAAGCAAATGAATATAAAACACCATTATGCCTGGCATTTGACTCCATACAGCATAAGGCAATGTTTCGGGCACTGGAAAGACAAGGCATAGATACCCCATATATTATGATTTTGAAGAAAATATATGAGAGTGCTACCTCCTTTATTAGACTAGACAAAGACAGTAGGAAATTTAAAATTGAGAAAGGAGTTCGACAAGGAGACACAATATCTCCGAAGCTGTTTTCTGCTGCTGTTGAGGAAGCTTTCAGAAGATTAGACTGGTCGCAGAAAGGAGTCAATGTGAATGGAGAGTACCTAAACCATTTACGATTGGCAGATGATATTGTGGTCATAAGCCACGATCCGAAAGAATTAGAGAAAAATCTTAATCAGTTATGCAAGTTAGTAAGGATTTTGGACTAAAAATGAATATGGCTAAAACAAAAGTAATGATGAACAAGTATGCCACAGAAAGGGAAATGATTGAAGGAGCAGTAATTGAAAAGGTGGAGTCATATACGTATCTGGGACAAGTTATTAGCTGTAATAATGATAAATGGCTGGAAGTCAAGAGAAGAATAAATTTTGGATGGACAGCATTCAGGAAATATAGTCACATACTGAAGAGCAATATCCCAGTTTGTCTGAAACGTAAAATAATGAACTAATGTATACTCCCCATCATGAGTTATGGAAGTGAAACTTGGGCACTCACCAAAAGAATGGAAGAGAAGCTGAGAACTACACAGCGAAGAATGGAATGAATTATATTGGGAATCAGACTGTTAGATAAGAAGAGAAACACATGGATCAGGCAGCAAACTCAAGTAAAGGACATTCTTATCAAAACTAATCAGAAAGCATCAGGCAGCAAACTCAAGTAAAGGACATTCTTATCAAAACTAAAGAACTAAAATGGTCTTGGGCAGGACACGTAGTTGAAGACATGATGACAGATGGACTAAGAAAATAACAGAATGGTATCCAAGAGGAGCTAGAAGAAAACCTGGAGGACAAAGGCAGAGATGAATAGATGAAATTCATGAGTTTGTGGGTAGTAAATGGATGGCCAGTGCTCAAAACAGAAGGAACTGGAAAGTTGCTGGAGAGGCCTTCATCCTGCAGTGGATTGAAAATGGCTGATGATGATGATAACTGTTATAAAGGGATGTGGGAAAAGAGAGTCATTTGGCACTGTTCTTCAATATCAATGGGCACTGCTCTTCTTGGGCTAAATGTTATTAGTGGAGTACCCCGGATATCAAAGCTGGGCCCATTGTTGTTTTCTGTATTTATTAAAAATATTGATGAAAGCGTATCAAGTTTAAGTTTGCAGGGTTATTGTGAGCTGCAACAAGGCTAGATAAATTAGGTAGATGGCCTGCCTAATTGCAAGATACTTCATACTTTATAGCAGTAATCCCAAATTAATGTGTCAATTTCTATTGACAATTTTGTTCTCTACTACAGTGGTACTGCACCGTAGTAGAGAACAAAAAAGACCTGCAGAGTAATTGTGCAGTCCGACATCTCTGAGCATTGCAGATGGGCTACTAGGACAGCTCTTGGACTTTTGTGAATGATATAGAGGAATTTTGCCAGCAGCAATAAGGAGGTAATTATTCTGCTCTGTAAGGCAGTGGTTAGGCCACACCTTGAGTATTGCATACAGATTCTTCCAAATCCTTGTTAAAATGAAGTATGGGAACTTCATTTTAAATTATGTGGAATGGGTGCAGAGAAATTCAACAGGATTAGGGAGGGGGAATGAAGTGGCATGTTTCCAGATGCAGCAATCTGCAGAGTTTAAGACTTTCTTGGTAAAAGTACCCTCAAACAGACTACTTGTGAGGAGGTCTGTTTTCAGTATAAATAATAAGGAATGGATTAAATTAACAAAATGTTGTTGAGAACAATAAGAGGGGCATAAATTTCATTTTTGTTTATGCATTCAGCTAGAGGTGAGTTGATTATTGAAACAAACTTCCAGCTGCTGTTTTAAAAGTGTTTAGTTTAAATAAATTTAATGAAAAATTAGACAAATTACATGGGTTGCTAACAAATAAAAAATTTTTATTTGTTAGCAACCTGGCCAAAAAAATAAAAAATACATATATTTAGAGCAAAAGATGAAAATTATAAAGTAATAAAGTAAGTAAATTGATATCTTAAGATTTCAAAAAATACCAAAATTGTCTTTATTACATCTCCAATGAAAAATGCACTGAAATTTCAATAACTTGAATACCAATTTCAAATGTCATGCAGTAATACATATGCCAACTTAAAAATGAGTCTTATTTATTTTAAAATAATTTAATCAAACATATAATGACATACATTTTATTTCCTTAGAAATTTTTTACCCTCAGAGAGTTTATCTTAGTCCATTTTGTTTTCCCTCTTAAGAAACCAGCAGTAATGTCCCATCGTGGCAGTATCCCAGTGACTTTGGCACTCTCATTTCCATTATGGATATGTCCTGATGAAAGCATTCTCTTTGCTCATCACTTTCATCACCCAAATTTTGAGGGAAAATGCTGAGATGGATATGAAGATAATGAATTTTCAAAGTTGACTAGGGATTCATAATTGCCTTCTTTTTTCCAAGAGATTCATGCACAACTGCTCTAAATGATTGCCAAACTGCTATTTCAATATCATGTAGTATTGTTTCAAATACTAATCATTTTGAAGAGTTTTTTTTTTTTTATTTCACACCCAATGAAATTCTTTCTTTAAGTTTTGCATCTGTCAAATTGGAAAACACTTTCCTTAGATAGCAGAATCTGCTTCCTTCTTTATCTAGAGCCTTAACAAAATTCTTCATTAATTCAAGCTTTATATGCAAAGGTGGAAGAACTTTTTTTAGTTCAACCAGTGGAACATTTTTATATTGCTTCTCCATGGTAAAAATTCCTCATCCTTTTTTTTTTTTACTGCTGTACAATATATGTTTTTATCTTTCACAACTGTCCCACAAGCATAGAAAAAAACAATATTTTGTGAAATCTCTCTCTCTGTAGACCATTGAGTAATCTCTTTACCTTAAGATTGCTACAGACATTCCAAACAAGGTTGCAATACTTTATTGCACTCAGTATCTTGGACATACTTTCATGTGTTTCTTTCAAGCTAACAACATGAAGTAGAGAAACTGATGGGAAAGCATTTTCATTGTGCAGCAAAACTACTTTTAAGCTTAATTTTGAACTCTTGGGCTTTGATAAATTGATAAATATGCGTCATTCATTAGGAATATGTTCAACATCCAGTTTAATAATAGACCACTAATATCTTTACAGAAGCACATACCAGTTTTATTCCAAACTATTTTGAAAACACTATGATGCTTTTGTTATACTATAATTTTAGTTCTTGTTTCAAGTAACATAGAACGGTGTTCTCTTGCCTCTTAGATAAGTTTTAATCATGAACCAAGTCATTCAACACACTTCTTGTTTAACTAAAGCAGCATGTTATAATTTTCTGGTTAGTCGTCCAAATCTGTTGAATTGGATGATCCAGAAAAGCTTACAGCACAATAGTTCTTGCTAAATTCATCATTTTGGGGAATCTGTTATCAGCTGGCCTTCATTATGTGGAACAGGCCTTATTGTAGATGATATATTAGGAATTTAGTTTCCAAGTGAGGATTTGTTGATAAGCTTTGACTTAGCATCAGTGTATGCTAACATCCCCCCCCATCAACAAAATAATGCAGTCTATTTTAATAAATTATACTATTTACTTGAAATTAACATGTAAGAGAGGCTCTTGATCTAAAAACTGGACAAGCCCATTTTTTTCTTTAATGGAGGGTTCTTCATACAAAAAAGGGGCCTTATGGGTAACCCCCCCCCAGCTGAAATTTACATGGAGGATTTTGAATGTTTAGGTGTTAATTCCATTTGCCAACCCAAAATTATGGCTTAGAATTTTAAATGACTTGTTCCTCGTAAGGAAGAACATGAAGAAAAACTCCACATTGGCAGTCACAGTGACAGAGAGTGGATGTGTTTTAAGTTGGCTCCAGAATTAAGATCAGGTGTCTAGTAGAGACTTTTTGATTCTTTCTTTGTTTAAATACCCTGTAAATTTAATTTCAGTAATTTTGTGAAATTAATTTTTACAGTATTTTGTAAATTTAATTATAACTTTTTCTTAAGCTATTTCTGATAACTTTGGTAAGCCGAATTTTTAACTTCAGTAGTAGATAAAGTTTTGGTAACAGTTCACTTGCTGTAATACTTTGTTAATTGAAACTATAATATTTTGTTAATTTAAACTCTGTAATATTTTGTTAATTTAAACTCTGTAATAATTTGTTAATTTAAACTGTTACTTTGGTAAAGTTTAAATTAAAAGTTTACATCAAATTAAATTAAATTTTTGTACTGTTTTTCTAAGTTCAAATCTTTCTTAATAATGATTGTTACAAGATCCATCTTGAATACTTTGTTGGAGGATATCATGACTCAAACAGAAATGGCTGCAGACATTTCCAGTATGAGTCACAAGTTCATCACTGTGGCATGTATTCCAGGGACATTCTAGTAAATAAACCAAGCTCAACTGATCCTTTGTTCCCAATGTAAGGAGTACCAATATCAAATTGAAACTTGGTGCAATTGCACAAAGTTTCAATATGCTTGAACAGGAGCATACTGTTCTTGTTCAATCATATTATGTTAGCTTTATTGGGAGACTTCATTGTCAGGGAAATGGGTAACTTTTTTTATAATAAGGATCAGGTGGACTAGAACCAGTGTGCGTTTGCTGGGATCAACAATTGATGTTGTTACCAAAAATTGTCAGATTTTAAGAGGGATAAAGAGAGTCACGTGAGAACTAATGATATTAAACAAACACAAGCCAACAATCTGTTGAATAAATAGAGAACATGCTGAAAAAATTCCACGTGTTTGGTCAGAATATGTGTATGCCTTCAGTTCTGTTTAGAGACAATAGGAGGGATTATATGACAAAAGTTTTGTGGATTAACCCTAGACCTGAGCAACTCTGCAGGCATTTTAGTGAAAAATTTTTATCAGCATAGCTAACACTTGTATGTAGAAGAAATGTATTGTGAAGAAATGGGATTCATTTGAACATAGATGGTGCAAGGTTTTTGTCAGTACCACTGAGGTTACCTTCAAGGTTCAGGGGGAACTGCTAGTTGTGGGGAGGTGGACAGAAGTAATATAAATGTGTTTATCTGATGATATGGGATGAAGTAATCCTTACACACATTTCATGATTTCTCGTTTGTTACTACAACAGCTAATATCAGCAAGAGATCCAGGGGTATCATTATTAAACATTTCCTGTTTAAAGAAATTTTCTTGTAAAAATTTCTTGTTTTCTTGTTACAAGCTGAAATAACTTCAAGAGGTGAGTCAGTGTAGTAAACTATAGAAGAATACTTAATTGTAACTGTGTCTACAGTAATTTCAGGAGTGTTATCAATAAAATGAGTGATTTTGACTCCTCGTTAGGACAACCAATGCTGATATAATAGGGCTAAAAGAAATGTGGAATATAGAAGTGGTGATTGAGGTTAGGCTTCTTATCAGAAGTAGCCTGATTGTGAAAAGAGCTTTTGCAGGTTCAGAAGTTATGCATAGAAGTATGGAATCTGTGTAGTGTAATTAGTATTAGTACAGTGGATTTTGGTTATTATTTGGGCAGCCGTTTATTTGGGACAAATCTTAAAAAACAGAAACCAATTGAGAAAATAGCCAGGGATTACTTCGCTTAATTGGGACAGCATACCGTTTAATCGGGGCAGGAGACCGCAGCACTGGAGATTACCCTACGATTGTCTCCGACGGTACCACGTGGTTTGGTCAAAATTCTGGAGGTCACAACCATAAAACAATAAAAACAATTAGAAGTCACCTGTTTATTGGGCTTTTCTGTTAGTGAAATCTATCAGAAACGGACAGTAAACTCGATCTTATTGAATTTGCGATAATACCGACAGCTGGAATTCTGTGGGTTATTATGGTGAAATGTGTTTACACTTCCATGAAATCTTCAATCATATAAAAAAATTAATTTTCAGCTCTTCTCTTCATTCCTATTTTTAAAGCTTTGTAACTCGTTACTCCGTTCTCACTTGCGCATATCATGTTACTTGCAATTTGTGTGTGCCGTGTTCTTTGTTATTGATTGTTTACATTTTTTACTGTTTTAAATTTTAACCACAAATGTCAGTGAACAGAAATGTCAACCAGTTCGTATGTACATATTTCAGTATTAATTATTCCGATTATCACGTATATTCTTCCGATTTTCACGTATCATTTAATTTTTTTAATTGGTAAGGTAATAAAGGGTAAATTTGTGCTTAATATATCTTTGCTTTTATAGCCTGTGGATAATATTCCTCCTATTTTCTAATTAGAATTGCTGTTTAATAGAATTAAAATTCAATTCACAAACGTGATCACAATGACCGGCGCTTACTGCACATCGTATACTGAACGGTACTTTACTATGTTGAGTTCGTCGTAACGTGATTTGATTGTACAGTGAACTAATTGTAAAGGGGGGATACATTGTATTTTTTAACAAGTGTACATGTTAAAAAATACATGAAATTTCGGATAATTGGGGCAGCCGCTTAATCGGGCCAAAATGCACTAGTCCCGATGTGTCCCAAATAACCGGAATGGACTGTATTTGCAAATGATGCAAGAAATCAAGCCTTCATAGCATCAGCAAAAACAAAACAAAAAAAAACTTCCCATTTTAATTGCCTGTCTCCTCTAGTAGTTTGTCTAGTTCTTGAGTTTATTCAAGCTATCCACTTCCACAACAATAAATGGAAGTTTGTTGAAGCAATTGACCATCTGCTGGCTACAGGAAACATCTGCATGTCTATTCTGCAATCATCCTTCTTCCATTTGAATTTATTATGCTTCATGTATGTAGTCTGAGCAAGAGGAAGAATCCCACAAACGTTGAGATTGCTCAAACCATTTAAAGCCTTTAACACTTCAATCAGATCACCCCCGCAGGTGCCTAGTCTCCATACGCTGCAATTTGCAGAACTTAATCCTTTCTTCGTAAGAGCACCCTTTTGTTCCCCTCACCAATCTCATTGCCCTTTCTCTGCGTACCTGTTCCAGCAGCTCTACATCCTTCCTAAAATGAGGCCTACAAATCTGTATGCAGTACTCAAGTTGTGGCCTGATCATTGGGATAATCGTCTTCTTATCCCTGCTAGAAAAGTCCCTGTATATCATTGACAGCTGACCGGGCTAGCCGGGTGGGTAAAGTGCCTGCTAGCAACCCAAAGGTCGCAGGTTCGAATCCCGCCTCGTGCTTGGATCAAAGTACTGCAAAAACCTTGGGCAGTGCATTATGGCCACAGAAGCCGATGTGCCAACAACTACCAAAAAAAAAATATCATTGACAAGACCCTATGACCTGACCTGGCAGCCTGTCTGCACTACTCTGAAAACTTCATATCTGATGGCACAATTACACCTGGGTCTTTTTCATTCTCTACTACCCCGAGTCTAGTACGCACAGTTGGTATGTTACTCTGGAGTTACTGCTACCCTTGTGCAGTACTTTGTGTTTGTCAATGTTAAGTTAAACTTCAGTTGCCACCTATCAGCCCATCTGCCCAACTTTTCTATATCCTGTTGCAGCAGCATACCGTCGTTAACAATCTTGTCAATCTTTTTATCATCTGTAAACTTGGACATTAAGCCTGTTATACCTTCATCAATATTATTGATAAATATAGAAAACAAGAATGTCCCAATACTGAAATGTGGGGGACTCCAATAATAACATTAATCCATGAAGAGCAGTGTTCCATTGACTACCACTCTCTGACTTAGCATTAGCATTAGTAGAGGCATACGAAGCAAGAAAGCAAGCTTATACAGCATCAGCCAAAAAAAACAAACCTCTCCCATTTCACCCCTCCATTTGTTCCAAATGCCTGTCCAGCTCAGCCTTAAATTTATTTAGGCTAACAACTTCCACAACAAAAGATGGAAGTCTGTTCCACCAATCAACCACCCACTGGCTAAAGGCATATTTCCGCACATCTATTCTACAACTGTCTTTCCTCAATTTGAATCTATGCCCCCTCAGGTTCTTAATCTGAGAAAGAGGAAGAATCTCATCAGCATTCAGCTTGCTCAACCCATTCAAGGCCTTATACACCTCAATCAGATCACCTCACAAGTGCCTACTTTCCAGACAATGCAGTTTGCAGAACTTAAGCCTTCCTTGGTAAGAGCACCCCTTTGTTCCCCCTCACCAATCTTGTTGCCCTTCTTTGTACTCGTTCTAGCAACTCTACATCCTTCCTAAAATGAGACCTCCAGACCTGTACACAGTACTCTAGGTGTGGCCTGACCATTGCATTGTACATTAGGTATTAGGTATGTTGAGGGTCTGATGGCTCCTGGGATTTCTCCCATCTCTGCGTATGTTCTATATATCGGACAAGCCAGGGATTTAAAAGTGTGTGGTGTATGTACTCTGTCGTATGTTGTGCCCATTGTTCGTCCGGCCTGTTAGTCGCCGGGTCCCTAGTGAGACCCGACGTTACCAGTACCAGCCGGGTGTTACCAATATTTGTACTCTGGCAGGTCCTGCCACTTACTTTCCCTGGATTTCAGTGGCTAGAAAAAAGAAAAAAAATTGCAGTTGAAATTAGTGATACTTAACAAGTTAGTGTTAATAGTATGCGACGTGGGGCTGTGCGATAAAAGTGAGTTTAAAAACCAAATAGGTTCGGGCAAGAATTTTGATGTTCTCTTAATTTTTGACGTGTAGGACTAAACACTGCGGAAGACAAAAGCTTGGAGGGAAGGTTGAAGACTTGGGGGGAAGAAATTGGAAGGGGTCGATAGAGTAGATGGCCCTTGCAGGTGAGGCATGCCTGTGCTCGACCAGAGTGAGAAAATTGGGGAGGGGAGGAGAGGCTTGCCTCTCCTCTCCCTAGGAGTTTGCAAAGAAAGATCCACTCGAGAGTGCGGATCTGAGTTGCGAATGGGCCGTTCCGACGGGAGAGTGCCACCATACATCATCTCCATCAGTTTGCATGCTCTGAAAAGCTGGCTGTTAAGTCTCGTCCGGGTGGGACACTAATAGGGGGTTAAATCTGGGATGTCATCTTTACAGAGTGCATATATTCTGGGTTCTATTTTCTGATCATTATTTTGGGGTCATAACGAAGTCTACTGGCTGTCACTATGGGGACATCACTTCCATGATGCTTACTAGTCTTTACACTACCTTTTGTCGTTATGCAGTGGGTTTATGCTGCAAGGTCTTGGGGCAGTGTCCCTTTGTTCTCATATCATGACTATTTAAAGGTGTTTTTCACTTCCATTGGTGGTAATCATACCTCCTGTGGTTAGGCAATATATTGTCACTTGTTTTTTTCCAGTGCATTTTGTAGTCAGTCCAAGGTCTGTATAGTCGGCTCCTTTGTGTCGTCTCACTGCTATTTGCAGGTTTGGTTTGTCTCATTCCGTTAAGAACTTCTGTATATGGTAGTGTTTGGCACCTGGTAAAGAATCCCTGGGCAAAATCAGTTAAGGCTAAGTATTTCTCTTCCTTATCTAGTAGATGCGACTCAAGATCCCACGATAGATAGTGAACTCTAGTCATTAGTCTGCATCTAAGGTCTTCATATTGGGCACACTGAATCATAATGTGCACCCAGCTTTCTTGTTCCCTGCAAGTACAGCTCAAGATCCTCCACTATTCCCAATGCTGTGAGCTTTGCATTGAAAGCCCCATGACCTGTAAAGAAGTAGGTCATGTAAAGTCTGGTTTGCAACCAGGTTGGGAGAATGGGGTATAATCTGTCTACATCTGAGATGAAATTTTTGGTGATATTCCCTTTTGTTGTGTTTGTCCAGCGGTTTTGCCAGGTTTGTTTTAGATATTTCTGCAGCATGTTCTTTTCAGCTTTGTGGGTTGCGCTGTTATCCACTGTGTAGTCTAAAAGGGTGCAAGGCATTCCTTTGGTTATATAATAGGTTATTCCAGTGCGTATGATGTCCAAATTAAGGGGAAGGGCTCTGGCCAAGACCTGTAGGGCAACAGTGCTAGTGGTGCTGCAGGCTCTGGTAATGGTTCACAGGATAGTTCTATGGATTCAGTCGATTATGCATCTATTTACAGCGGTTGATGCCAGACCGCACAGGCGTATGTTATAACTAGTAGGAATGTTGTTTTATAATATAAGGTGAGTACGTGGCATTTAAGTCCCCAGTCACGACGGACCACACAGGCTAACAGTGCAGAATACTTCCTTATCTTTGTCTTTAGATTTGTGAGATGCTGCTTGAAGGAAAGATTACAATCTAATATCACCCCCAAGTACTTAAGCTGGCTTTGGATTTAATTGTGGTGTTGTTCACCTTTATTTGAGGCAGCCTGTGCAGGTCAAGGGTGCCTTTCAAGATTGAGGATGTCTTAGTTGGTGAGATTTTTAGGCAGTGGAAGAGGGTCCAGTCCTGTAGTATCCTGATGGTATGGTTTGCTTTTATCTCCAACTGTGCTCTACTGTCGGCAGCAATTTTCAAGGTCAAGTCGTCAGCGAAAACTTGGGTTTGGACATCACCAAAATCCATGGCCAGGAACTCATCCAAGACAATGTTCCACAGGAGCGGCCCCAGGACGGAACCCTGGGAGCAATTCCTACAGACACAGCAGTTTACCCTACCATAGGGTGCCACGACACTAATACTCCTGTCAGTAGAGTAAGATGTTTAGTCTCTAGAGCAAAGTTTCCGGCATCCCCCATACTTCTTCTTCAACCCATGCATGGTACTAAGTACTATAGGTTTTGATACCTTTCGTGTTTGGGGTTTTCATAAAAAAATAAATAAATAAAACTTGACAGTAAGATACAAGTTGCAGGGAAGGTTGGCCTGCCTTAGTCTTGCCAGTATGCTCGGCCACCAAATGGTGTCGAACGTTCTGACGAAATCAATGGAGATGGTTAGGTAGTATTTACTATTGGAGTTGGCCACACCGTGCAGCAGATGTCTAAGTGCCTCTACTGTGGAAGACTCGGGCTTAAAACCAAACTGAGTAGACAAGTGCAGTTCAGCTCTCTTGTAATGTGTGTCTATTTGGGCATATAGCATTCCTTCAAATAGTCTGCTTATCGCCGGTAGGAAAGCTATCGATCTGTAGGTGGTTGACTGTTGTGGATGCTTCTTGGGTATTTTTGGGATCAGCTTCAGTCCCGCAATCTTCCAGTTTCTTGGGAAGATGCCTTGATGCAAAGTTATTGAACAGATTTAAGAGGAGTTCGGGGGTCAGTTCCGTTACTTTTTTGATAATTTCTGGCTTGAGGTAATCAAGCCGGAAATTATCAAAAATTATAGATGACATCACCGCAGATTTGATGTTATCTAGCATGAAGGATGGATCACAGGAGTCAGTAGTGTACGTGTCATTTTCTTGGCATATTCTATGCTGTTCAGATGAAGTAGGCACAGAAGTCTCCAGGAAAATAGCACCCAGAATATTTGTGATTGAATGTTGCCATGTAGTGGTTTGGCTCCCCTGTGGTGTCATTGTGGTAGAAATAACTCCCCCCCCCTGGGGAGTTTGTTCGTGATTATCCTATAGACTCAGGGCTCAGTATTTCCTGTTAAGCCTACCAAGTTTGCCCTTGTTTATCGCATCCGTATATCTGTTTCTTGCTTCTAAGTGCCTTTCTTACGTTTAACTTCAACAATATCTCCTCCACTTTCCTCTGAATTATTACAAGGTCATATATCTTCCTATTAGAGTTGGATAAACTTCTGGTCTCCACTTCTCTACATTCTTCATAATTATTAAATTAAACAGAAAAGCCCAATAAACCCAAAAGTGCAAATTATTTTTACTGTTTTATGGTAGTGACCTCTAGTAACGTGTTTTAGAAAAATATCACAAATGCATTCAAAATTGATTCATATAACGTAACATATGATAATGATGAAAGTGTAGTGCAGTTTCCATTATAAAAAATGACCTTTTAGAGAGATAAATAGCTTAGTTATATAGTGAAAATTTCAACTTCCGAGGTCTTGGAACGAATTAGCAAAAAAACAATGTGTTATTGGGTTCACATTATGATATTTTTCCACTCTGTAGCACTCCTCTAGTATCTGGACCTCAGCAGCAGGCCATGTGCGTCTTGCCCGTTGAGAGAGTTTTCTTCTTTTCACGGTCTCCCGTGATCCAGCAACTCTCCTGAGTTGCTGGATCTCGCGAGTCCACCAAGGGACTGTTCCCGGTTTGGGATTTCTCCTCTTCATTGATGCTGCACTCGCCGCAAGTATTATTTCCAGTACCCTCTTTTTATTCTCGTCTGGGTCCCTGTTCTGGTTTGTTTCCAGGTGTTGGGCCACAGCGGGCATTAAGACATCTCTGAACTTTTCCCAGTTTGCCCGGCAGATGGTGAAGCAATTTAGTGTTTGTTTAGATATCGTGAACCTGTTTAATGATCTTCTGATTTGGCAGATAATCACCCTGTGGTCAGAAGTTGTCCACTAGTCTCTCACGATCCAATCCTCAACGTACCCGCAGGGTTTCCCGTGGACAACGTGACATCAATAGTCATCTCCCAATTATTACTAAATGTAAGCATCTGCTGTAGTCTGTTTAGACAGTGAACCGGGAGTTTGAAAGAAAGTCCTCTAAAATCTGTCCATTTCTGGTACCTCTTCTGTCTGGGGTCAGACCGTGCCAAGCTGGGGAATGGCAATTTACATCTGTCCCAATTATGATTCTTTGATCAGGGAGCATGTCGGTCAAGGCCTGGAAGTATGTGATAGGTGCAATGTCCTAGCCTGGCCTGCTGTAAAGGGCCACAGCATAGATTTGGCCCAATGGCATTAAGGTGTGGGCACATGCCACCCAGGGTGCACAAAGCTGTGTTACTGTAGTCACAGTATAATTGGGATTGCAGACCACATGTTGTTTCCCTAAAGAGTACAACACAACATCGTACTCTTTAGGGCATCTTTCCATAGTTGGTTCGTGACTAGTATAACCCTTTTACTTTAAGATAAACTGGAAAGTTCGGGTCTCTGATAGAATGCGAGTGGTCCACTTTCCATGCCGTACAGATTGGATCTTGCTCCTTGTTTGGACATGTTTTATATTCATGTCCCCTGGCAGAGCAGTGACCACAGGTTGATTCTGTTTGTGTACACATATGGGTTGTGGCCGCATTTACAACAGCGGAAGCATTTCGGGATTGCCATATGCTCCCGGAATTGGTGTGATCCCCATTCAATGTAAATTCTATCTTGATTCTTTAGTTGCTTGCCAGACAGTTGGGGCCAGCTCAAGGACCCAGTTTCTGTTTTGTCCTGCCCTAGATCTGGTGGAGTACCTGGGCTGCACCAGGGTTTGCTGTTCCTGTAGTTGCTGGGGGGAGTCTCTCAGATTTCTGCTTATGATCTCTGTGGCTAAATCTTCTGGGGTTAGGTCCTTGTCTATGTCAAAGACTGATAGCAGGTCTTCTCTTTTTTGGCAGTTCTGTAGTCAAACCCAAGGTGGCAATTTTGGGAAATGAAGACATACAGACGATAGTCTGTACATCTTCGTTTCCCTCTGTTTCAATAACGAATTCTACATTCCTCGTTTTCCGGATGGACTTTATCTTAGTAGCTTTGAGGTCATCCTTTAGCTCCTTCATCATGGTTGTCTTTATTTCTTCACTGGTTCTCTTTTTCTGGGTGCCCTCTGTGGCCACATGTCTAAGCACAACCAAGTAGGGTGTCTTCAAGAGAGGTTGCTTCCTTTTTTTGGGGTCCGCTCTGAGTTTGTTTTCCCTGATTTTGGTTACTCCTCAGCATTTCGGCATATGTGGGAGCACACTGTTGCATTTTATTTGCCCTTCAATTTTTCATTTCTGCTATCCATATCAGCAAAGGTTCCGGATAATCGGATCTGCGGATTATCAGGATTATTTCCTTTTATCAGTGTTAAAATTGGCGGCTGTAAAATGCTGATGAAAATACCTGCTACATGTACTGGTGTTTAAAATTCAAATTTAGAGTTTAAGGGTTGGAGAGGCTTAGAATTGTGGGGCATGTTCACACACTTCTAAAACCTCCAATATTTGTCTTAAAATTTTTCTGAGTGGTTCCTTTAATAGAGGGAGCCATCCTCTTTGGGCTTTTCCAATTTCTGTAAATATTTCATATTATACTTAGCAAGCAGTTTATGCAAGTATTCCTGCATCTTTATACATTAGGTATCAGACTTAGTTGGCAATTATTTTCAGCTAGCATGCAATATTAAACAGCTTTGAAGCAATTCAAAGCTGTTTGGTCCACTCCAGGGCCGCCGCAAGTGGGAGGCGCCTCCGTAGCCAGGTGGGAAGGAGCAGCAGTGCGTAGCACACGCTTCTTGATTAGACCGGGGTTCGAGCCCGTCACCACCAAATACGGAGGATGCGGAAAGGTCAGGGAATGACCACCGCATATCTCGGAGCAATATGGCCTTAGTTGCTAATGCTCCTAAAAACTAAAATAACAAAATAACATAACAGCCGCAAGTGGGTAGACGAGGTAAGCATCACTTACTGGTGGCAGTTCGGGAAGGTGCCAAAAATTTTTTGACATATAAGTTGGACCTCTATTTAATGAACTTCTTTATAACCAAAATTTCTATTTAGCGATATATTTTGAATCATCCGTTGGTAATTACATTTAAATTAGTTCTATAGAACGAATAAAATTTCCACATAACGACCGGATTACGAGAAACTTGACTGGGAATGCATTGTTCACACCTCTGGCCTTTAGGCAATTAGTAATGCTACTAAGCACGAATTAAGAGCCAAATGGATTTGTTATGTTAATTTGCTTATTATCTGGATCCGTGTTTCATATTTATATTTTGTAGGGTTATACTCCAGAACATGGGTACAACCCCATACTTCAGCGAGAAAGAGAGGAAGAAGGCAGTGATAGGACATGAAGGCACCTCCCACTCACTGCTCTCCCCCTCTCCTGCATGTTACTGGGGGATATCACATGACATCACAATATGGCAGAGCTTAAATGAAGAAAAAGAAAGGCAAGTTTTTTTTTTTTAAAACAGCTAACAAAAATTAACACCACATGCAACCACTAATTCTTCCTGCATGTACATTACTAGATGATTTCACGTGCATTAACAAGAGAATTGCCCATGCACATCAACAGAAATGCTTCTTTTTTTTTTGTTTTGGGGGCTGCTGCCCCCACACTCCCGCTAATATAAAGAGAACCTGATACTAACAACTCATACAATTACGGTGAAAACATCAAATTGCCAAGAAACAAATTAAAAAAAAAACAAACAAAAAAAAAAAAAAAACCTCATCTCATCAGTCCACTCATGCCGGCTGGTACACTTCATCAAACATCCACACTGAAAACACTTGTATTCCAAAGCTATCAAATTCACACTCAAACATCATTCAATTACAGTCTTACAGTTTCCTTAGGTGAATGGAGATTTTAAAAATTAAAATTAATCAAAAAGTATTTACAATCGACAATGTCTCAATAACGAATCTCTAATTTGGCAATAACTTCAATAGAAAATGATCTTTTGGATTAAATAAACATAAATCAAATAATTAATAAATTTGAACATCTTAAAGCAAGGAAACAAATTTGTGTAATTTTCCTTTTATTTTATTACTGTGGGTACGATTTCTGTAATTTAGGATTTAAAGTTATTTCCAGAATTTTGCAATGATTTTTTTATTTTTGTTTTTTGTTTCATTATATTATATGTGAGATATGTTGTAATTCTTTTCTTTTTCAATTAATAATAATTATTTACGCCTTATTTTATTTTTTAATCTGAATATTTTGGGGCGGCAAATTTGATTTCACTTTCTGGCAGCACATAGGGTCGCAGCGGCCCTGATCCACTCTAATCAAAACGATTATTCTAAGAAAATGCTGCCAGCATATTACTGTGCTGGTTTACATAGGAAATTTTTTAAAAATGTTCATATCTCTAAAAATAGTTGATGAAAAGTCACAAAAGGTCATCTGTACATCCAGTACAATTCCCTCTTTTCTCCAACACCATTTGCGATTCCATGGAACTCACTATTCATGTGACTACCCTGGTCAAGGTACTACGGTAGCATTCCCATTTCCTTGTACAATCTTTGCTAGCATGGACAGGGATAATCAACTCCCTGTCCCTGCTACAAAATTCCTATATCAATGACAAGGCTCCATGACCACCTGCCTTGGCAGCCCGTCAGCCCTGCTCAGCGAACTTCATATTTGACTGCAGAACTACCCCCGGATTTTTATCACTTTCCACTTCCCTGATTGTAGTACCACACAGTTGGTACATTTCTCTTGGGTTATTGCTACCTATATGCAGTACTTTGCATTTGTCAATGTTAAACTTCAGTTGCCACTTCTCAGCCCATTTGCCCAACTTATCTAGATCCAGTTGGAGTAGTATGCTGTCTTTACTGTCATTAACAACCCTGCCAACCTTTGTATCATCTGCAAACTTCGACATTAATCCTGATATACCTTCATCCATATCATTGATGAATACAGAAAACAACAATGGGCCGAACCCTGGGGAACTCCACTAATAACATTTGCCCGGTGTTGATTGATTACCATTACCACTCTCTCTCTCTGTCATCTCCCACTCAACCATCTCTTTATCAATTGTAGAAACTTACCCTTAATGTCATATCTCTCCAATTTGCACAGCAGTCTTCCATCAGCAACAGTATAAAAAGCTTTCCTGAAATCCAAGTATATGATATCAAAATTATTTTCGACATTCAGTTCCTTTGTGACCACATCACAGTATCCAATCAGATTGGTCAGGCAAGACCTCCCTTTATCAAACCCATGCTGTGTCTTAACTATTACTGAAGTCTTGTCTAGATGATCCTGCAATGCTTCTTTAACCAGGGACTCCATTATTTTCCCTGGAATACAAGTTAAACTAACAGGTCTACAGTTACTTGTGTAGGCGCATCCGTAGCCAGGTGGGAAGGAGTAGCAGTGCGTAGCACTCGCTTCTTGATTAGACCGGGGTTCGAGCCCGTCACCACCAAATACGGAGGATGCGGAAAGGTCAAGGGAATGACCACCGCATATTCCCAGAGCAATATGGCCTTAGTCGCTAATGCACCTAAAAACCAAATAACAATAGTTACTTATTTTGAATCCCCTTTGTGAATTAGTGATACATTTGCACACCTCCAGTCTGTGGGGCCTCCCCTGAGTCCAGGGAAGCTCTCATAATTATGGATAAGGGTTTGCTGCTTACTTTCTTTGCTGCCTCCTTTAATATAACTGAATAGATCCCATCCACCTCAGATGCCTTCCTTTTGTTTAACTTCAACAATTTATGCTCCACTTTGCTCTCAGTTATTACAAAATCACTTAGCTCCCTGTTAGAGTTTGATAAAATTCTGGCATTCCCCTCCTTGAATAACTCCTGATGTTTGAATGTAGATGCAAAATACTCATTCAGTTTATCAGCTACCTGAGCATGATCATCAGTATCAACCCACCTGTGTTAAGTGGTCCAATCTGATTCATCCCTTTCCTTCTAGAGTTTACGTATGTGAAGAACTCTTTGCTGTTTTTCTTTGCATCTTTTGCCAAAGATTTCTCATAATCTGCCTTCGCCTGATCTCCTTTATGACTTGATTACAGACAAGCTTATATCTGTCATAGGCTTCTGTGTTGCCTGATAATTTATATGCATCCCATACATTTTTCTTCTCTGCCATGAGCCTTATTAATTTATCTGACATCCATTTAGACCTGAACCTTTTAGAATTCATAGAATTCTAAAAGGTTTAGAATGTAGAATTCTTAAAATTCAACGTTGATAACATCATCAGTTGATCACACTGTACAGAATTTAAAAACTGTCTGAGACCCCTGTAGTCACCTTTCTGAATGCAAAAGCCCTTCCCTTTAGCCTTGATGGTAGTTACATCTTTAAGTAATTGCCATACCAATAAATTGTGATCACTGTCACCCAGTGGTTCCTTTATCTGCAAATTCTTAATGCATGAATAATCACTGCTGATAATCAGATCAAGAGAATTACTCCCTCTGTTTGCCCCTCTAACATGCTTCTGTAGAAAACAGTCATCCAATAAATATAAAAAAGTCTTGCTAGTGTGCGTGTGACCAACCCACAAGTTCCAGTCAATATCTGGAAAGTTAAAATCCCCCATTATAAGACATTCTAATTTACTGGCCCACTCTATTTCTCTGCACAATTGCTTATTATACTCATCAGATTCATTAGGCCTATAACACACACCTACGCTCATTTTTCCTCTCCCGGTGCTTATGTCACGCTAAACAGACTCAACATTGCATTGTTCACCAACATCAACTGGATGCACTTCCTAAGATTTTATGTGTTTCTTAACTAACAGCATAACCCCTCCTCATTTCCTGTCCTGTCTATCCTTTCTGTGCACATTATACTCCCCAAATTCCAATTCTGCACTGTTTATATCTGTGTGACACCATGTCTCTGATATCCCAACAGTATCTGCCTTTGATGTCTTACCTAGCACTCCAAGCTCATCAAATTTATTAACTATACTCCTAGCATTGGTGTATATGCAAGTATACATGCACCTGTTTCTATTCTTAGTAGAAACAGGTGCATGTATACTTGTCTTCTCCCACTCAAACATCCTTTTATCCAGTGTAGCAACTTTCTCTTAATGTCATACTGCTGCAGTTTATACAGTGGCCTTCTATGTGCAACAGTATCAAAAACTTTCCTGAAATCCAAGTATATGATATCAAAATTATTTTTTGTATACAGTTCCTCTGTGAGTACATTGTAATATCCAATCAAATTGGTCAGACAAGACTCCTGCTTAATAAATTCATGCTGTGTCTGAACTACAACTGCAGTCTTGTCTAGATGATCCTGCAATGCTTCTTTAACCAGTGACTCCATACTTTTCCTCAGAACAGAAGTTAAACTAACAGGTCTGTAATTACTCGTGTCACCCTTCGATCAACTTTGTGAATTGGGGATACATTTGCACTTCTCCAGTCTGTAGGGACCTCCCCTGAATCCAAGGATGCTCTCATAATTATGGTTAAGTGTTTTCTTACTTCCGTTGCTGTCTCCTTAATATAACTGGATAGATCCCATCCACCCTAGGTGCCTTTCTTATGTTTAACTTCAACAATATCTCCTCCACTTTCCTCTGAATTATTACAAGGTCATATATCTTCCTATTAGAATTGGATAAACTTCTGGTCTCCACTTCTCTACATTCTTCGTAATTATTAAATTAAACAGAAAAGCCCAATAAACCCACAAGTGCAAATTATTTTTACTGTTTTATGGTAGTGACCTCTAGTAACGTGTTTTAGAAAAATATCACAAATGCATTCAAAATTGATTCATATAATGTAACATATGATAATGATGAAAGTGTAGTGCAATTTCCATTATAAAAAATGACCTTTTAGAGAGATAAATAGCTTAGTTATATAGTGAAAATTTCAACTTCCTAGGTCTTGGAACGAATTAGCAAAAAAACAATGTGTTATTGGGTTCACATTACGATATTTTCATGATACCTCCATTTATACCTACAGGATGCAAAATACGTTTCCATGATTTTTTTAAGCTTCCACCAGCTGGCAAAAACTTACGTAAAGTCGAATTTCCATAAGTCGAGTATTATGTAAGCTGGAGAGTGGTTGTATACTTTCTTTATTGATTTATTATTAATCTTAAACAGGTGGGGATTAATGGTAGTGAGGCGATAACCTCTGCTTAAAAACCTGTTGGTTAATACTTCCATCTCTAAGATGAAAGTGATTCTTGCATTGCTTCTATTGGAATGAGCAGTAGCCTGGAAAGCAAAGTACTGGAGACTTCAAGGAGTGCTGGGAGTCATCATGGAACAAGTAAATACATGGGTTGTGTTAGGATAACTAAGGGCATAACATAATTAGGGTAACTAAGTGCATGTACAAGAATGCTAGGAGTATAGGAAATGAATTTGATGAATTTGAGGTGCTGGTGAAGACATCAAAGGCTGATATTTTTGGGATATCAGAGACATGGTGTCACATAGAGATAAGGAATGCAAAACTGGAATTTGTGGAGTACAATGTGTACAGAAAGGATAGAAGAGGAGGAGGAATAATACTGTTAGTTAAGCAACACAAAATCTAAAGAAGTGCATCCAGTTGACAGTGGACAGTGTAGTGCTGAGTCAGTTTAGTGTGACTGGAGAAACCAAGTTGAGAGTAGGAGTGTGTTATACGAGGGGGTATCAAAAAGTTTATACCCTGACATAGATAAAACAGCAGTAGGAAGATGCCATTTTTCATATAAGTTGTGCCCATTTTTTTTCAAAAATTAACATGTGAAATTTCATTCCTGTAGGTGATTGTACACCAGAGGTGGAGCCCAGAATCCATAGAAAGGACGCTAGGGTTGAAAAAGTGGGGTATCAAGCAGTGATCAAGTTCCTGCATTTGCAGGGCAAGAAAGCTCAGGAAATTGATGAAGAAATGAAAGTTGTGCATGGGCAGAACTGTACATCCTATGACACTGTAAAAAAGTGGAAACAGGAGTTCCATTGCTGTTGTACAAGTGCCTTTGACAAGCCAAGAGAAGAAACACCATCAACATCCACAGACAGTGAGAAGGTTGCAAAGGTTGAGCAGCTGGTGCTGAGTGATAGACATGTGACAATTCATTTCATCACGGTGCAGTGGAAATTAGTTATGGGTCTGCCCACAGCATTTTACATGACCATCTGCACACGACTACGGTCTCTGCGTGATGGGCTCCAAGATTGCTGACGCCTTTGCAGAAGCAATGTTCTCACCAACTGTTGGGATTTGTGCTACTGCAGCACCCATCCTATTCTCCTGACCTAGCACCGTCAAATTTCTTCTTGTTTTGAGAAATGAAGAAGCCATTGTGTGGACACTGCTTTGATTCATTTAAGGAAGTTATTAATGAAGTGCAATCATGGTTTCAGGCAAAAAGTGCAGACTTCTATGATCAAGGCATTAAAAAACTGATCCATAGATGAGAGAAATGTGTTGCTATACATGAAGAGTACATAGAAAAGGATTAAAGATCCTGTGAAGTTTCACCTTTCTAGGGCTATTATTTCTAGGTAAGGGTACAAACTTTTTGATACCCCCTCATAGGCCTGATGGTTCTGATGAGTACAACGAACAAGTGTACAAAGAAATAGAGTGAGTAAATCATATTGTCTTATAATGGGGGATTTTAACTTCCCAGATATAGACTGGAACTTGTGGGTTGGTCACTCACACACTAGCAAGACTTTTGTGGATTTATTGGATGATTGTTTTCTACAGTAGCATATTCGAGAGGCAACCAGAGGGAGTAATATTTTGACCTGGTTATCAGCAGTGATTCTTCATGCATTGAGAATCTATAGATAAAGGAACCATTAGGTGGCAGTGATCACAGTGTACTGATGGGAGATTTACTTAAAGATGTTGTTGTTGTTATTTGGTTTTTAGGAGCATTAGCAACTAAGGCCATATTGCTCGGGATATGCGGTGGTCATTCCCTGACCTTTCTGCATCCTCCGTATTTGGTGGTCACGGGCTCGAACCCCGGTCTAATCAAGAAGCATGTGCTATGCACTGCTGCTCCTGCCCACCTAGCTATGGAGGTGCCCCCTTAAAGATGTAATTACCATCGGGGGTAAAGGGAAGGGTTTTTGCTTTCATAAAGGTGACTACAGTGGTCTCAGAGATTTTTTAAAATGCTATACAATGGGATCAACTGATGATGTTACCAACAGCAAATTATAAATGGGAAGTATTCAAGGATTTAATCCTGGAAGCTACTAGGCTTTTCATACCAGCTAAGAAATACTGTTCAATATATAGGCTTAATGGATGTCAGATGAACTAACAAGACTCATGGCAGAGAAGCAAAATGCATGAGGTGCATATAAATTATAGGGAGACACATGCCTATGGTAGATATAAGATAGTCCGTAATCCAGTCACAAAGGATGTTAGGCAAGCAAAAGCAGATTATGAGAAATATTTGGCAAAGGATGCAAAGAAAATCATTAAAGACTTCTTCACTTATGTAAACTCTAGAATGAAGGGGATGAATCAGATTGATCCGCTTGACATTGACAGTTGATGAACATACTGAGGTAGCTGACAAATTGAATGAGTATTTTGCATCTACATTCACACACGAGGAAGTCTGTAGGGAAGTGGAGGCCAAAAGCTTATCCAACTCTGGCAGGGAACTAAATGAATTTGTAATAACTAAAAGAAAAGTGGAGGAGAAATTGTTGAAATTGTACATAAGGAAAGCATCTGTGGTGGATGGGATCTATTCAGTTATATTAAAGGAAGCAGCAAAGGAAGTAAGCAAACCCTTAACCATAATTATGAGAGCATCCTTAGATTCAGGGGAGGTCTATATGGACTGGAGATGTGCAAATGTAACCCCAATTCACAAAGGGTGACAAGTAATTACAGACCTGTTAGTTTAACTTCTGTTCCACGAAAAAAAAATGGAGTCACTGATTAAAGAGGTAATGCAGGATCATCTAGACAAGACTGCAGTTATGGTTCAGGCACAGCATGGGTTTGTTTATTCTTGTCTGACAAATTTGATTGGATACTATGATGTAGTCACAAAGGAACTGGAAGCAAAGAATAACTTTGATATCATATATTTGGATCTTAGAAAAGCCTTTAATACTGTTACACATGGAAGACTGCTGCACAAATTGGAGCAGTGTGGCATTGGAGGCAAATTGCTGCTATGGATAAAGGGATGGTTCAGTGGGAGAAGACAGAGTGGTAATCAATGGACACTGCTCTTCATGGACTAATGCTTTAGTGGAGTTCCTCAGGGTTCAGTGTTGGGTCCATTGTTGTTTTCTGTATTTATAAATGATACTGATGATGGTATATCAGGCTTAATGTCCAAGTTTGCAGATGATACAAAGGTTGGCAGGGCTGTTAATGACAGTAATGATAGTACACTATTGCAACAGGATCTGGAAAAGTTAGGCTGATATATGGCAACTTAAGTTTAACATTTACAAATGCAGTGTGCTACTGTGTGCCTCAGAGTAGTAGAGAATGAAAAGGACCTTGGGTAATTGTGCAGTCAGATATGAAGTTTTCTGAGCAGTGCAGACAGGCTGAAAGAGTAGCTCATAGTGTCTTGTCAATGATATACAGGAATTTTTCTAGCTGGGATAAGGAGGTTGATTGTCCCCTTGTATAAGACAATGGTCATGCCACACGTCCATTACTGCATACAGGTCTGGAAGCCTCATTTTAGGAAGAATGTAGAACTGCTGGAACGAGTACAGAGAAGGGCAATGAGATTGGTGAGTGGAACAAAGGGTTGCTGTTACCAAGAACGGCTTAAGTTCTGAAAATTGCAGTGTCTGGAGATTAGACACCTGCAAGGTAATATAATTGAGGTGTATAAGGCCTTGAATGGTTTGAGCAAGCTCAATGCTGATGAAATTCTTCCTCTTGCTCAGATTACTTATCTGAGGGGGACATAAATTCAAATTGAGACAAGTCAATTGTAGAAGAGATGTGCAGAAATTTTGCCTTTAGCCAGCAGTTGATAGTTGGAACAAACTTCCATTTGTTGTAATGGAGATTAACAACTTAAATAAGTTCAAGGCAGAACTAGACAAACATTTGGAGTGAATGGATGGGTGAAATTGGAAGGGTTTTTTGGGCTGATGCTATATAAGCTTGATTTCTTGAATCATATGCCTCTACTAATACTAATGCTAAAATTGCAAGCAAAAGAAGGGTACAAAATATCACACAAATCAAAGAAATCCATAATAAAAAATACTTTATTTCTATACCATACACCAACAATGGCATAAGCAACTTTTAGTAGACTCTTGAAAGATACAGAATTTAAAACTGTAGCAAGACCTATGCAGAAACTACATTCTATACTAAAAAATTGCACTGTCCTTTCTACTTTTCCAGTACAAGTAAATGACCTCGTACATAACATTTTGTGTAGCAAATGCGACTCATCTTATCAAGGTTCAACTCAGTGTATCCTATATTTGAGAGGGAAGCAACGTGCCTTGTCTGTCCGTACTTCATGTGCAATTTCATCAGAACTGGATTTTCATGTCATGAATGAAAATCATACATTTCTGTTTAATGAGGTAAAAATTCTGAACATTAAATGCAACTATACAAAGTTGTTAATCACTAGAACCAATGGAAATCAAGTTACAAGAAAATTCTATCAATGTTCAGTGTTCCTGTCTCATTTTGGATTCATTTATTCTTTAAAAACATTTATATGCAGCGCCAAGACAAATAATCTCCTATTGGTATCTTGACACACACATACTTTGTCTCATTTCCAAACCTGTGATCAAGACGGTCAGTTGAAATGCCTATTCAGCTTAAGGAGGGAAAAGTTTCGTTAATTTATTTTAATTTATTTAATTGCTGTGATTTTAATTTATCTCATTGTCATGATCGGTTCTTTCGTTTTTGGTTAATTTTAAATATTTTGACACAATGTCTTCTATCACTCAGAGTTTCATGGGGGTGATTTGATGTGTGTTTGGGGTCAGGTTGGGGTCCTTTGCTTTCGATTCCAAGGTATGTTGAATCATTCATGGGGCTGTGAGTGCAAGAGTTCATTAAAATTATTTTAGCCTTTTATATTTGGAGAGTGTCGTATTGAAGTTATTCTACGGACCAGATTGAGGTAATCTCTCTTTTATTCTTTAAAAATATTAACATACTCAAAAGAATGTAAATTTGATTTACACCAGATCTAATTCTCACTGATTCAAATATATGGCTATGCTTTATCATCATTTTGTACATAGCTTAAAACTTATAATAATAACAGAAAACCAATTTTGCAAAAATGGCATTATTATTTGAACGTCTCATGAATCCTTTCACAGTGAATTTCAGTAGAGTGCCACTACCTAAACAGCAGCATTTCAGAGATTGTCTCTTCATTGACGGGTGAGTAGGTACACCGATTGTAGGAGCTGACAACCCAGTTATGATTTTATTCTAGACATGAATTGTTGAGGAGGCTTCCATCCTGCAGTGGATTGATAATGGCTGCTGCCTTTTTTTTTTTTTTTTTTTTTCTCCCAGTCTAGTGAATTGGGGAAAAAAAAAAAGTGGTCAGTTTGTTAAAACCATTTTAAAGCTTGTCCTCTTAAAATGTAAGGAACATTGGAACTCGTTGTGGCTTCTGTCATAACCTCAAAAGTGTGACCTATACAGCATGATAGAAGAGATAAGATGCTAGAGTTCTGCTCAGGAGACTAAACATAGTTTTCATAATTTCAGTTTTCCAATAAACAAAATAGTGGTATTACACCAATTACTACACCAAGTATTCAACTACTGCTCATCCCGGATGCCCAAATTATTCGCTGTATGATTCCTTTTGCCTCAAAGGTGTTACTTGTGCATATGTCCGTTCTGATATTCCCTGTCAGAGACTTGATAATTTGGAATCTTCTCTCTTCAATGTTCTCTGGCTTAAAATCTCTCTACCTCATTGTGTCAAATTCATCTGTTGTCTCTACTGTACTCTCAACTCCACTAATCACTTGGAGCTCTTTGACTTCCTCTTTTTGCAACTTGACTTTCTCCAGTCCAACTTTCCAAACAACCAGGTTATTTTCCTTGGTGATTTTAATGTTCACAACTTAAGCTGGCTTCTGTTTTCTAGTCACACCGACCAACCCAGCTGGTCAAGATACTGAGGCTTTTGCAATTACTAATGACCTTGCACATATTGTTCATTTACCTACAAGAATACCGGACAATCCTAATCATACAGCCAACACGCTTGATCTTTTTCTCACAAACAATCCTTATAAGTACACGGTCGAAGTGAGAGGTCCTTTAGGCACTTCAGATCACAACTTTGTGATTATCTCTTCTCCAATGGAGCCTTTCTCTTATGGCTATTCCCTACCTCGTGTTGTTTGGCATTACAAGAATGCAAAATGAGATGACCTGTGAGATTTCTTTTCTTCTTTACCTTGGTCTGTTTCAAAACTTCTGATGTCAACATTTGCTCAGATCGTGTCAGTGAAATTATTCTTCTAGGAATGGAATCCTTTATTCCACACTCGACTTTAAAATCATTTCCTTTGTCTAAACCTTGGTTTTTCAATACATGTGCTAAGGCTGTTCAAGAGAAGAACGTTGCATATCGTAATTGGCTTGTTTCTAATTCTTCAGTTTCATTTTCTGCCTACACCAAAGCTTGCAACAATTGTTAAGCAGTTATTAATCAGTCCAAACTAGAGTTTGAATAGGCTAAGAGTAGAAAACTTGCTTCTTTCCCTAACGGTAGCTGAACATTCTGGTCTCTTGCCAAAGCTACTGGCTGCAACTTTTGCCCATCTCTGCTCCCACCTCTGTCCAAACCAGATAGATCTGTTGTCACTTCAGCCAAGGATAAAGCGGACCTGCTAGCATCCCATTTTTCTTCCAACTCATGTATTAATGATCTTGGTAAAACACCTCCCACCATTCCCAACACGCTCCATTCAATGCCTCCTGTGGTCTTCCATCAAAAGGATGTCAGAAGGATTTTGACAAATCTTGATGCTAAGAAAGCTCCAGGTCCTGTTGGTATTTCTTCACTTGTTCTCAAAACCTGTGCTCCTGAACTTACTCCTATTCTTTGCTGCCTTTTTTCACTTTCTTCTTCCAAAGGTGTTTTTCCTTCTGCTTGGAAATTTGCTCATATCCAGCCAGTTCCTAAAAAAGGGTGACAAATCCCTCTCATCCAATTATCGTCCCATTGCAATTACTTCTACTCTTTCTAAAGTAATGGAGAAATCAGTTAACCGCCAACTCTTAAACTACCTAGAAACCTTCCATCTGATCAACAATCGCCAGTATGGATTCCGCCAGTGTCGATCCACTGGTGATATTCTGGCTTATGGTACCCATTTATTGACTAATTCAATGGAAAGGTTCGGTGAAACACAAGTAGTTGCTCTTGACATCTCAAAGGCTTTTGATCGTGTTTGACATAAAGGTCTTCTAAGCAAGCTTCCATCTTATGGTTTGCCAACTGTTTTTAGTAATTGGTTATGCAGTTTTCTCTCTGATCGCTCACTGAGGGTGATGGTAGATGGCTCTCTGTCTTCTAACTTCTCCACTAATGCCGGTGTCCTTCAAGGTTCAGTTCTTTCCCCCACTCTTTTCCTCTTGTATATTAATGACCTTCTTCCATTGACTGGAAATCCTATCCATAATTTTGCCGATGATAGCACATTGCATTCCACTTTCCATTTTGAGAAACCTTGCCCTGCTCAATCAGCTTCAACTTCTCTAAAATCTGCTACCAGTTCCTTAAATGCTGATCTTCTGGTAATTCTCCAGTGGGGCAAAGACAACTTAGTTGATTTCAATCCTTCGAAAACTCATTCTTGTCTTATATCTCGCAAAAAGGTTTCTTCTGCTCCTATGCTTATCTTTGGTGACACTCCTATTTCTAGGTAAAATGATATATCTCTTTTGGGAATTACCCTGACTTTTTCTAATCTCGCTTGGCACAAGCACATTAGAAATATTGCTTCCTCTGCATCTAAAAAACTTGGTTTTCTCTTTCGCTCTCGCCGTTACTTTTCTTCCAAACAGCTGCTCACTCTGTATAAATCGCAAATCTGCCCTACCATGGAATATTGTTCACACGTTTGGGGTGGTGCCCCCAAAACCTCTCTCTCAGGCTTCTTGATTCCATTCAGAAGAGGACAGTTAGGTTAATTAATGATTCATCTCTAACAGAGTCTCTCCACTCGCTGTCTCATAGATGTACTGTTTCTGCTGCATGCCTCTTCTACAGATACTTCCATGGGCACTGTTCTTCTGAATTGGCTTCTATAATTCCCGCTTTCTCTCTTTCAAAACAGTCTGAACACGTGCTGCCACCAGCCAACATTCATTTACTTTCCAACTTCAAACTCACAGACCCAACTTTTCATCTACCTCATTTATTCATTCAACTGCCGTTTTCTGGAACAACCTTCCTTCATACGTATTTCCTGACAATTACAGTCTACAGAAGTTCAAGTCCAATATCAACAAATATCTTCTTTCTTTCATCTTCTCAACCTCCAACCCAAACGCGGTACTAAGTACTATAGGTTCTAATACCTCTCGTGTTTGGGGTTTACATAAAAAAAAAAAAAAAAAGTGATGAGACCGTTATTGCTTGATATTGCCTGTGACTCCGAGGATTGCCTGTTCCTCTGTGATGTAGATGGAGATGCCATGCCTTAACTCTTGCTTATGTTAGTTCAAACCTGGGTAATCACCTCCATTATACTATGTACAGTGTGTTCTGCTCAAACTTGCATTTGAAGATATTCCTAATTAACAGTCCTACTATCATGAAGGATAAGCAGAGGATTTGTTTGCCACAGAACAATAGAACTTTGTTGAAATTCAGCCCACTTGACTCACAAATGACATCTGAATATCATCAACTCCATAAGCATTTTAGACTTAAAGTAGCAACCCTAGTTGTCATAGCTGGAAGAATGTGACAGTCCTCAGGGACTATGTTGTTCCATGTCTTCTAGTACAGAAGACTTCAATATTCCAAAATAACATATAGACTTTTATGCCTATATGTTATTTTGGAATATCGAAGTCTTCTGTATACCTATCCCCACAGTAGTATCTTCCCTTCCATTAGAAGGGAAGATACTACTGTGGGGAAACCTATTGCTAGCCTCAATAGGTTAGTTCAATTTTCAGTTGAATCTGTAGATAAATCCTATGAGGTGAATATTTTAGGAGTCAAAACTGATCGTTTGTTATTTGGTTTTTAGGAGCATTAGCAACTAAAGCCATATTGCTCCGGGGATATGTGGTGGTCATTCCCTGACCTTTCTGCATCCTCCATATTTGGTGGGCACGGGCTTGAACCCCGGTCTAATCAAGAAGCGTGTGCTACGCACTGCTGCTCCTGCCCACCTGGCTACAGAGGCGCCTGTCAAAACTGACTCACTAGTCTATTGACCTCACGTTTGTTACTCAAGTCTAATGTTTTTCCAAAAACTCCCTTAGAGAAAAGTTTTATTTTTTATCTTTGGTTAAAAATAAAATAAAAAATTATTAATGCCAGAGTAAGTAGGTTTGATGCCATTGTCAATTAGTTTCAGTTTTTTCCTTTGGCCCCTGACTGGAAAATTTTGACCCCTTCCTTTACAGGAAACTTGATAGTCACTAGCATTTTCCTCTCCATTGGTTATTTTTGGACATCCAGATCTGTTTTTGTATACTAGGTCATTTTTTAACCCACATATTGGCAGGTGATAATTTTTTTGCATTTTTTTTTTCCATTTCCGAAAAACATTTTTATTTATTTATTTTATTATTTTTATTTTTTTGTAATTTAGCTTGAAATACACCATGAATGATTTTTAACTAATCAATTACTTAGGAAATGTGATTTTAAAAAATTTTGTTAATGAAAAATTTGAAGATTTAAAAATGTTTTTTTTAGACATGTTATTTTTAAAGAAACAAAACTTTTATCAGTTCTGCTGAAAAAGACATTAATCATAAAATATAAACAAGAAACTATTACTCACTTCCATTTTCCATTTCAGAAATCCATTAAGGATGCAGAAATTCAAACTTACATATGCACATGCATATGTTTTGTTGAATAAAGACGTAAGCAGATTAATAATAATTGATAAAATAAATCATTTACATCGATAATAATCATGACAAAAAACACATTTTGTACAACAGTTTAACAAAGAATACCCAAATTTCTGTAGCAGAAGCTTAAGCCAAATCGACCATCATAGCAGTTTCATCTTTAGCATTGTATATTCTCAAGAATTGTTCACTTCCAAAAACAGCTAAAATATGACTTTGTCTATATTTTAGCTGAAGGTTGAAGGTTTTGAAGGTATTAAAGGTTTCAGTCATTAATCTTGAACCAATAATTAATGACCAATTCATATTTTTGAAGTTCATATGTAAGGTACTGCACGGATGTTGCAGCATTTTTTGTGTATATTTTATTTTTATCCATTTAATTCAATTTAATGGTTCTATTGGTCATGTTTATGATTAATTTTTCATTAGAGGGTGCTACGTGCACGAGTCAGGGTTGATCATTGAAGAAGTTCTTGCCCATGCTTTCTTTTTGGCTTCAGCCTTCATTGGTCAAGTACTTCATACAGTGGTCTGCATAGGACCACAGCCTTTTGGCAGGTTTAGAGGTTTTTGAAATATTGCATCCCTTGGTTGTTTCAGATAATGTTGCCCTGTGGTTCCTGAAGAGATGGGAAGGGGAGACTCCGACAGAGGAAATCCTTCTTTATTCAATCATATATTTTAATTATGTACAGTTATCTCAGCAAGCAATGTATACCTTCTAACTGTTTACAAAAATCATTTCTTCTATTTCAGTGCAGCACAGTACAGTACAGTAGAAGGCAGTTATCCAGAATAATTTGAAAGGCTGATCTTTCTTCTTTTTTTAATTAACGGTAGTACAGTAAACACCGGTTATAGTGATCACATTTGCAAATTGAATTTTGATTATAATAAGCAAAATATCAAATTTACCACCCATCTATAACAGATTGTACAAACAAAAAGCCCAATAAACCGAAAACTGCAAATTGTTTTTATTGTTTTATGGTTGTGACCTCTTGAATTCCAGGTGGCCTTCAAAAATGTGCTTTAGAAAAATATCACAATGACTACTGCGTTTTCTCGGAAACCATGAGTGAAGTTCAGATTACCTTAGCTCCAGATTCTGTAAGAATAATATTGGCCCGAAACTGTGCAATTCATTATTTTTCTCAATTTTTTACAGTAAAATGTGAATGAAATGAAAACTCATAGTTTTAATATTGCAACAAAAAGCTGAAATTATTAATAGAATTAGAAAAGGCGAAAATTTAGGAAATATCTCCAAAGAGTTTAATGTGGGGACTTCAACAATTTACAAGAAAAATTCCAATGCTATAACAGAATTTGTGTTGATTATGGATAGTGAAGGAGGATCTAGCAGGATAAAGACTGATGTCGAAACCTGAAAATGCCACTTTAGAGAGTGCACTTTATTTGTGGTTTCTTCAGAAACAAAGTTTAGGTGAACCAGTGTGTGATTCAATGTTGTATGAAAAAGCATTGGATTTTAATCAAAAATTATGAGGTAATGAAGATTTTAAGGCAAACATAGGTTGGCTGAAAAACTATAAAACCAAGACAAGGTATACATGAACTAGATATTCAAGGCTTTCTGCAGACAAATTGGCAGCCTTGTAAGTTTGCTTCAGTTATAGCAAATTACGAGAAAGAAAACGTTTATAAGGTTGATGAGATGGGCTTATTATGGAAAGCATTACCAAGAAAAACCCTAGCCACTAAAAGAGAAATGCTGCACCAGGTTTAAGATGAGAAAAGAGCATGTTACAATTGCCATGTGTGCAAATGCTACTGGGATGCACAGATTGTCCGTGCTCGTTATTGGTAAGTCTTAAAACCCAAGAGCATTTAAAAATCTAATTTTCCTGTTTTGTATAAAAATCATAAAAATGCCTGGATGGATGTTTCTGCTTTCCAAGACTGATTTATATTTTTTAAAATTAATCTTACCTTACTTTCGATTATCTGGAAAATTTGGCTATCCGGAAGAGGCCTGGCATCAGTTATTCCGGGTAACTGATGCTCTACTGTATTATATAAGTAGAAAATACCAGTGTTTTATTTTTTGGAAAATAAATTCCTTTTAACTTTCTCTTTTAGTCCTAATGCTTTCTTAGCAGACTAGACATTTTTGATATTGGCTCAGATTCATCTGAGCCAATATTTATCTGAAGATAAATACAAATTTGCTTTTGTCTTTGAAATAATTTTTTTGTTTTTAACAAAAATTTATTGAATATTTCTTAATGAACTCAAGTCTTTTATTTAAATTTTTATTTAGGAATCTGTACCATGGTTATCGTATGTCAGCATCATTTGTGTTATTACTTTTGTTGTGATGTTTGCTATTGGACCAGGTAAGAATTATGTAGGAATTCATACAATGATATATTTTGAAAGATGGTTAGTAATCTTTAATTTTTGGGAAAAGGCAAACATAACTGTAACTTGAACCATTTCTGATGATAATATTGATATCAGTTAGTTATGCAATAAAGGTAATATTTTATAAACTTTTAAATGGGCACTGCTTTTATTTGATTAATAGCACTGTCAGTGGATTGTTTTAAATTGATGACCGAAGATATATATATTTCTGATAGTTATGAACAAAAAAATTCCGTATTTTTGTTAGCTTTTGGAACGTGTATATATATACAGGTAGCCCTCGTATAACATGGTAGTTTGGTTCCTACAAAACCTCGTGTAATGCGAAACCATGTTATACAGGACTAAGAACTAGAACAAAAGGGGGGGGGGGTTATGTTCTGAAAGCTAACAAAAATACGGCATTTTTTGTTCATAACTATCAGAAACTTAATTTTTATAGTAGTATAATATAACTGAACAAACATCTTACCTTACATAACTGTGATACTTATATGTCAGATAATGTACATTCATTTAATTTCCTTCCTCTTCCTTGAACTCAAGCACAAGTTCAATAGCACAACCTAACCCAGGGATCTCCCAACAAAATACAGTGGATCCCCGCTTTTTAACTGTTACATGAAAATCAGAAGAATATTTTCCAGTTAGCAAAATAAAAATAAATTTACACTTACATACATAGCTTAATTAATATGTACTGCAATATGTACATACTAATTGATATTTCTGTTCACTGACTTTTTTTTTGTTGTAAAATTTAAAACAGTAAAAATGATAAGCAATTAATAACAAAGAACACGGCATGCACAAGTTGCAACAAACATGATATGGAGTAATGAGTTTCTGAAAATTCATTTATGTTTTTTATATGATTGAATATTTCATGGAAGGGGAAACACATTTCACCATAATAATGTGAAAACCCACAGAATTCAGCTATTGGTACTATCACAAATGCAAGAAGATCGAGTTTACTACCCGATGAGTTTACTTTATAATTGATTACACTAACAGAAAGACCAATAAACCGGAAAGTTATTTATATTGCACGAGGGTTTCTAGGAACACAACTATTGTGTTATACGAGGACTGACTGTACCATGTTATATGGGGGTTGCCTGTATTCTAAAGTTTAACAAATTATAATGAATGAAATTAGAAGAAAAATAAAGATAAAAATAATATTAGTAATGCGAACATCAGTGGCAGCAAATATGCATATTCCACCAAATGTTGCATAAATTAAACTTAATTAAAACGTATGCCAGTAGCATGTCAAACCAGTAGAGCAAAATAATAAACTAAACCAATGAAATAATACAAAAGAAAAAAAAAGGGGGGGGGGGGGAAGTAATCAAGAAGAGGTTACTGTAGAAGAAACACTCCTAATATAATTTAGAGAAGTCTAAATATACAAAATAAATTTGATAGCCAATTAATTAAAATTTAATGGCACCCCTTGCTGACACCAAGGTCTGAATTATGTGAAATATCACAAAGCTTGTAGAAGTAAACTACCTACAATACTGGACCAAATTAGCTAAAAATAAAATAGACTGACCATTATGCCCCATCTTGACAGAGGACCACAAGGCCAATAATAGTCAGGGAATCACTGGATAGATTATTATGCAGTGATTCCCTATTATTGGCCTTGTGGTCCTCTGTCAAGATGGGCATAATGGTCAGTCTATTTTAGGTTTTTATTTTTAGTTCATTTGGACCAGTATTATAAGAAGTTTGTCTCCAAACTTTGTGATATTTCACATAATTTGGACCTTGGTGTCAGCAAGAGGCACCATTAAATTTTAATTAATTGGCTGTAGAAGAAGGAGCATTTCTTCTACAGTACTCTCTTCTTGATTACTCCCCCTCCCTTCTTTTTTTTTTCTTTTGTATTGTTTCATTGGTTTAGTTTATTATTTTGCTCTACTTGGTTTGATATGCTATCGGTGTACATTTTAATTAAGTTTATATATATATATATATCTCTTCAATATATATATTTAAATTAGAATGATGATTAAAAAATAAAAATAATGCCAGCAGCATGGCAAGACAAAAGAGCGAAAATAGTCAAAATTAAACATAACGATCAAACAAACAGGGAGGGAGGGAAGAGAAGGGTAACAAGAGTAAAAATATTGCATCAGAAACTCTCCAAGTAGAAAATCTAAATGCAAAGATAATAAAATAATAATCAATTAAATTTTGAATGCCAATTAAATAGAAATTTAACAGCGTCCCCCTCTGACTGGCACCAAGTCCAAATTTATGCGAAATATCACCGACAGAGATGTAAACCAACTACAATAAAATAAAACAAAAATAAACCAAAAATAGACTGACCATTATGCCCCATCTCAACAGAGGACCACAAGGCCAATAATGGTCAGGGAATCGCCGCATTTCGGTCACGAGACAAATTGCTGCAAAGGTGAGTCGATCGAAAGATCAGTCCGCCACCCGATCCCCAGATTGAACCACCAATGCAGAGGACTTGAATAGCGGTGGTCCTGATGCAGCGAAAATTAAAAATAGAACAGATACAAGCACTCCAATACAAAGCCACACCATTGACAAAAAGTAATCTTAACCAGATTATATAGACAAATAATGAACTATGGATGGCAGCATGGGCTCAGCATTAGCAAATCCACCCACTACTGTCATGTGATATACTTATACATATGTTTGAAATAATTGAAAACTGAATCTTTCATAATAAAAAATATTATGAAATATTTTTTCATAAAATTATTTTTTTCAAAAACAATAATAATGCTGCTGGAATTATTTTTATTTTTTAATCATCATTCTAATTTATTTTTATATTTCAAGCATCATGTAAAGGAATATGCTTTTTGCTTTACCTTTTTATTTTTTATTATGAAAGATTCAGTTTTAAACTATTTAAAACATTATTCAAATATATGTATAAGTGTGTGTATATATATATATATACTAGCAGTACCCATTGCAAAAATTTTGCATGAGTTTTTCTCTAGCTGTCCTAAAGAAATGTAGTCCGTGTTTTGTCGCGAGCAGGTAAGCCAGTACATGTTGGAACTTATAAATTTTCATTCGTTTCAACATCTTTCCGATTATTCAAAATGTGCACGCTGCATAACAATTTCACAAGTACAAAATGTAGTACAGTCTCTATAATACTTCTTTGAAAACGACATTTTTTATATTCTTGTGTCCTTTTGATAACCTTATCTTAAACATGCTGGAATGATCTCCCGAGACATTGCTACATACAATTGGCCATGACTAAATACAGGGTTAGTTAGCAAAATTCCAATTCTATCAAATATGCATTTGCCCTTGACTTTAATTTATAGCCAGCCGAAGGGGAAACTGGCGTCTCTTAAATGAGAATGGCAAAGTCAAATTGGATGCAGTCAAATCTACACATGGTAAGGCTGCCTACCTTAGCACATTTGGTAAAATTTTGCAATCAGTTATTATTGCCTGATATTTTCCCAAAAATTTTTGGACAATTCATTGTCATCTCTATAAAATACTACTGAAAAGGGCAGAATATTAAAAAGTACACTAAAAACTCACCTTTCATTTTAAAAACTCAGTTAAACTTTCATTATTAGTGTTTCGTTTTCTTGCAGATGCTTCTATTGTCCAGTACCTCTTCAGTATCCATCAAATATCAGCCCTGATGTTGACATTTCAACTCCCCTGGTATCTTATCTTTATGTGTTTTAATGTCCTGTTTAAACCTCTCACCCTGTTCTTCACTTACGCTTCCAAATGTGGAAGTGTAAAAATGTAACGTGACAATCATGTTGCGGCCCAACTTCTTGAAGTTCACCAACATATTTTCAACTGTAGTCTGGATCTTTATTGTTCTCTAAAAAAATTCTAAACCACAGACCTGAAACTAATGCACACCTGAATTTCTCTTTTAAATTTTGTTCCCTCATTAGTATGCAAATTTAAAGTTTTCTCTAGCTGTTCTAATGAAATGTAGCGTGTGTTTTGTCATAAGCAAGTAAGCCGGTATGTGTCGAATTCCTTGTCATTTCTAGTATCTGAAGAAATTTATAAATTTTCTTTAATTTCACCATTTCAGACCGATCCTGACTACATTTGCAGTAACACAAAAGGCGTGTATCTTCTTCTTCGCAAGGTACGTTCACACAACCAATCATAGTAGCATGATGGCAGACACCTCTTCCTGACCAACATAATTCTAAATCCTTAAATTACTACTCACCTTAAAAAAAAAAACTCAAAGTTGACAATGATAAAATTATGACTTCAGAACGTTTTATACGTATTAAATGTAACAAATAGCAATGAGCTCGTGGGCCCATTCATTCGAGCCCATATATCGTCAAGTTGTATACGAGCCAGAAATCATAGAGCAGTCTATTCGTTGTTGGTGATCACATGACTTTAGTTCTTGCACTAAGTGAATCTTGTACGGAAACCAGTGTAAAATTATTTGAAGCACTTTATGTACAGTAGACCAAGGAAGATTCAAGTCTCTTGACGCACCTCTGGCACTACTGGTAGTGTTCCACATTCTGACCTGTAGGCCATTGCAACCACCAATTTATCCACTACCTCCATTCTGATACATGGTCGTAAGCTGCCTGGAAGCAACCTAACTCCCCAGTTGCTTCAAATTTCTTTATTAGTTTTCAAAGCCCCACTACTGTCAAAGGTCCTTTATGCAAACCTTTTAAGTTTCCAATATTCACGTAGTGCTGCATTAGCGTTACTATTATTCTGGTAGAAGAGTTTTACTAAAAGACCACGTTCCTTTTTTGTAAGAGCCATAATGGTTATTGACGGTGGCCTTTCTACTTTTATCTAACAGGATGTCATTTGCATAAGCAGCGTAAGTCTTGAAGTAAATGACAACTTTTACTATATGCGGAGCGCTGTTTTTTCCCTGGTGGCAGAAATCTGAATTTTTTTTTTTTTTTTTTTTTTTTTCCTTCTACAAATTGCTTCCCCATACCCACCAATTTTCACAGTGCTAACTCTAACCATTTTGACACTAGGGTCTCCTGCATAGGGAAACATATTTTATAATCACTGGTTTATATTCAGGACACAAGGTCAATCATTTTCTTGAAACCATTTGTCTATATTAATCGTTTTCTTGAAAATATTTGTTAAACAAAAATTTTGTTATAAAGAAATATGACCATTCCAAGAATGAAAAATACTGTAATTCAAATTTAAAAATATAGTAAAAGCTGTTCTTGTTTATACTCCTGCACAATCATCAAGCCAGTGGAATTTACAATCAATCAATCAACACAAATTTTAATCGTATTTAGTAGTCTCGGGTTGTACCCTGATCCATCCAAAAAGCACTACTGCATTCGTGCTCCTGACCACTCAGCTATGTCATGGGAAATCAGAAATAAGTGGGAATGAATAAATTTTCTAACATTTTAAAACAATACATATTAAGAAATGATTACTTACATGATGCGCACAATATATTTGTATACTTTTAAGAATTATTTCGTAAAATATTTGGTTATTTTTTGTTGTACATTGGATTTAACCATATAGGTCGATTACAACTCCACTTTCACCAAAAATACCTTTTTTGAGTAAGCCATGGCACTTTTTAAATTTGTCCAGCCAACCAGAACTGGCTTAGGGTTTGTTCATAAAAATATTTGCATTTGTTTAAACACTGAAATATATTTTCTAGCACATTTTCTTCACACTGAAAGCCTCAACACAAAGTTTTTTCTCAACACACAATGTTTGGAAGGTTTAAATATAATATTTTAATACTGCCCTAATTTTCATCCAACTCATTGTCAATATTGTCACATGTTCTTTGAATACTCTCTAAAATGTTGAAGTCACTTGGATATTCAGCTACTATGAACTCATAAAAATTCGTCAAGAACAATTTCTCCACTGATGAAACCTCTCGCTTGGAGTTTTTCCCAAGAATGCTCAATATCTTGTAGTAGTTCATCCCTGTTTATTTGGTGTTTTAGGAAAACCTGCTTTTGAGAAGCAATTCTTAATCGTTGTTTCCATTACATCTTGACTCCACACTTTCACCTACTCTGATATTCACATCTGCAAATCTATAACAGAATCTATAGGTTGGTTGGTTTATATTCTCAGTATAATTTTTTTCAGTATGCATTTTCAAATGATTGATAATCTTGGTCCGTTGGCTATAGTTTAGATGAGGTATTTGGAGGGAAGGAAACAATCTTCACACTTGTAAGTTTCGAAATTACCAATTTGTCAACAATCAACGCAATTTTTCTGTTTTCTTTCGTTATATTTCTATTGAAATTTAAAATCCATTGTTCAAAAATTTCACTTGTCATCCAAGGTTTTTTGTTGTAGTCCAACTCTAACGACTTTACTCCTTTGAAGCATCAGGGTTGTTTACTTTTCCCTATTACCAAAAACTTCAGTTTTTCATTACCAGCCATATTTGCACCAACCAAGACTAATTTTCTCTCCTTACTATTTTTACCACCTAAACATTTATCACCTTTAAAAGTCAGTGTCTTGTTCGGTAAACATTTAAAAAATAGACCTATGTCATCACTGCCTTTGGACTCATAGTTCTCCATAATTTTTTTCAAAACTGTTTCTTTCCAATGGGTAGAGGCTTCGATTACAACTCCACTTTCACCAAAAATACCTTTTTTGAGTATGGCACTTTTTAAATTTGTCCAGCCAACCAGAACTGGCTTAGAATGTTTTTATGCCCCAGAAAAGATGAGAATTCAGTGATCAAAATGTAAATAACAAAATCTTAATTATTAAGCAATAAATCATTCCAATGTCTTCTGTGTTGAAAAACACTTACACAACTCTTGTAGTACTTGAAATTTAACCTTATTAGCAATAAGATCACTTTCACTGTCTCTAACTAAATTACCAATCTGCACTTTTAACCTTTCTCTATGTTCAACAAACAAATTACAATCATATAATAAATGACTCCAAGTACATAAAAGACAGCTGACCAGACCAAAGTAATGTAGTTGATAATTCAATAACCCATGGCCATGTAAAATAAACGACATTTGCATAGAAACCAAAAAAAACATTTGTTCTTACTATCAAAAGTAAATGTAACCCTGGGAATGAACAATCTAGCCACCTCCCCAGTTACACTAAGATCCCATCTCAGTTGCCTATACCAATGGACTGTGTTAGAACATCTTTCTTAGCTTTAGATATATCTATAGTGACATCAGAAGTAATGTTCATGAAAGAAACAACTATGCTTTTTTTAAATGTAATAACAAAAGGCTGATCCACAATATAGAGTCTAGAGGCAATTGCCCAGCCAAAACCTGCATGGCATTCGTTGAGACTGTTCTGCACAAACTAGAAATATAAAGCATTGAGTGCGGAATTGATAACAATTTCTGTTTAAATTTAACATTAATAACTGAAGTACAGTCAGTTCTCGTGTAACACATGTTTACACTACACTAATTTGATCATGAATGATATATATATAACATGAACTGAATTTCTTATGCACGATTCACCTTTGTGATTACAAGAAATGGCAGTCAAACGCAGGAATCACCCCAACTGAATGCATTTTTATATGATTGAAGATTTCATGGAAGGGGAAACATTTCACATAATAACGTAGAAACCCACAGAATTCCAGCTATCAGTATTATCGCAAATGCAATTAGATCGAGTTTACTGCCATTTATAAAGATTCCACTAGCAGGAACACCCAATAAACCAGAAACTACAAATTATTTTTATTGTTTTATGGTATTCACCTGCAGAAACATGCTTTAGTAAAATGTGAGCTAGCATGAGGTGATAGTGTTTCTGCCTTTACTGCGGTTTATTCAGTTGCCACACACATTCTGCTTTGCTTTATTTATGCATATCAAGTGTGCCTCCTCATTTTTGTTCTTTTTATACAGTAATTGTGCTTTATTCCCTAAAAATGAGTAAAATACTTGAATGAAGTGTGAAAAGGAAGCGTCCTGGTGAAGATACTACAGGTTCATAGAGAAAAGAAAAAGTGATATCGATAGAGGAAAAATATGAAATTGTGAAACACTGAATAAGTTTGCTTACGATAGAACAAAAGCGTTTGCAATATTTTATTATGTAATAATTGCAATAAAATACATATTTTATTGCGATTATTTATTGTGTTTGGTAATGTTTTGGTTACAAATGTGTCTCCAGTCTTGGGCTCCTAACCCTATTTTTTCTATAATACCTGTTATTTATATTGCACAATTCTGCATTGCATGAGAGTTTCTAGGAACACAACTACCGTGTTATACAAGAACTGACTGTACCATGCTCATGCTCCTTACACAACTATGGTTAAGAAAACTGCCTTATAGTATAAATTTAAAACAGACCTTTTCAACCCCCAATCTGACTTAGTTAATCGAATTATTCCTGCACTAAATTTTTTTAACTTTTTTGTGTAAGTAATTTAAATGTGGTTAAAATATCATCAATTCTTATACCTAGATATTTCATCTCAGATACTAGGGGAATCTGCTTCCCCTTAATTAAAGTTTTTGGCAGTCGTACGTAATTTAAGCAGCAGTATCATAATAGTTTTAGTTGTAGATATCAATAATTTATGCAGATCAGTCCATAACACTAGACTTTGTAACACCTGGGCCACTCTTATTTCAAGCACAGACCTGAATTTACCAGTAACACATAAAACCAAATCATCTGCATAAGCAATTTTATGCAGATTTTCAGCTGATTGTTTTAGCCATAAATTAAGTACTACATTCCAAAAAAGTGGGTCAAATACAGACCCTTGAGGACATCCTCTTGTAAGATTTATATTTAACTGTAGATGCTTAGATTTAAGTATAATTTTCCGACCATACAAATAACTCTGTATCGTTCTATACAATAAGTCTGGACACAAGGAAACACATGGGTTGTGTTAGGGTAGCTAAGAATAGGAACAGGTGCATGTATCTTGCATGTACACCAATGCTAGGAGTTTGGTAAATAAATTTGATATGTTGGTCAAACCATCAAAGGCAGATATTGTTGGGATATCAGAGATATGGTGTCACACAGATATGGAATGCAGAACTGGAATTTGGAGAGTACAATGTGTACAGACAAGATAGGAAGGGAGGAGGGGTTATACTATTAGTTAAGAAACACATAAAAGCCAATGAAGTGCAGCCGGTCAACATCGCTGGACAGTACAGTGTCGAGTCAGTTTGGTGTGACATAAGCACTGGGAAATCAACATTGAGAGTAGGAGTGTGTTATAAGCCTACTGACTCTGATGAGTATAATAAAAAACGGTACAGGGAAATAGAGTGGGCCAGTAAATCAAAGAGTCTTATAATGGGGGATTTTAATTTCCCGGATACTGACTAGAATTTGTGGGTTGGTTACTCACATACTAGCAAGGCTTTTGTGGATTTATTGGATGATTGTTTTCTATATCAGCATGTTTGGGAGGCAACTAGAGGGAGTAATACTCGTGATCTGATTATCAGTAGTGATTCCTCATGCATTAAGAATCTGCAGATAAAGGAACCACTAGGTGGCAGTGATCACAGTGTGATGAAGTGGGATTTACTCAAAGAAGTAACTACCATAAAGGGTAAAGGGAAGGGTTTTTGCTTTCGTAAAGGTTACTACGGAGGTCTGAGACAGTATTTAAATTCTATACGGTGGGACCAACTTATGATGTTACCAACAGCAAATTCAAAATGGGAAGCATTCAAAGAATTAATTTGAATTCTTTGACTCCAATGCCGCACTGCACAAATTGGAGCAGTGCGGCATTGGAGACAAATTGCTGCTACGGATAAAGGGATGGTTAAGTGGGAGAAGACAGAGTGGTAATCAGTGGACACTGCTCTTCATGGACTAATATTATTAGTGGAGTCCCTCAGGGTTCAGTGTTGGGTCCATTGTTGTTTTCTGTATTTATAAATGATATTGATGATGGTATATCACGCTTAATGTCCAAGTTTGCAGACGATACGAAGGTTGGCAGGGTTGTTAATGACCGTATACTGCTGCAACAGGTCCTAGAAAAGTTGAGCAGATGGGCTTAGAGGTGGCAAATGAAGTTTAACCTTGACAAATGTAAAATACTACATATGGGAAGCAGTAACCCCAGACTAACGTATCAACTCTGTGGTACTACACTAACAATGGTAGAGAATGAAAAGAACCTGGGGTAATTGTGCAGGCAGATATGAAGTTTGCTGAGCAGTGCAGAGGGTCTGCAAGAGTAGCTCATGGTGTCTTGCCAATGATATACAGGAATTTTTCTAGCAGGGATAAGGAGGTGATTATCGCCTTGTATAAAGCGATGGTCAGGCCACACCTTGAGTACTGTCTGGAGGCCTAATTTTAAGAAGGATGTAGAGCTGTTGGAACAAGTACAGAGAAGGGCAACAAGATTAGTGAATGGAACCAGGCCGGCTGGTGGGGGTAGACTTGGGTAACGTCCAGGATGACATAAGCACTGTGAAAGCAAAAATGATAGTAGGCATGTGCTATAGGCCTAATGACGCTGATGAATACAATGAACAACTGTACAGAAAAGACTGAGCAAGTAAAGCGGAATGTCTTATAATGGGGGATTTTAGCTTACCAGATATTGACAGGAACTTGTAGGTTGGTCACTTTCACACTAGCCAAAAATTTTTTGAATTTTTTGGATGATTGTTTTCTAGACCAGTATGTTCGAGAGGCAACTAGAGGGAGAAATACACTTTATCTGATTTTCAAAAGTGATTATTCATACCTTAAGGATCTGTAGATAAAGGAAACACTAAGTGGCAGTGATCACACTATACAGATGTGGGATTTATTTATTTTTTTTTTTTTATGAAAACCCCAAACACGAGAGGTATTAGAATCTACAGTAGTTAGTACCTTGCTTGGGTTGGAGGTTGAGAAGACGAAAGATGATATTTGTTGACATTTGACTTGAACTTCTGTAGACTGTAATTTTCAGGAAATACATATGAAGGAATGTTGTTCCAGAAAACGGCAGTTGAATGAATAAACGAGGAAGATGAAAAGTTGGTTCTGTGAATTTGAAGTTGGACAGTAAATGGCTGGTGGCGGCACGTGTTTGGACTGTTTTGAAAGAGAGAGTGGTAATTATAGAAGCCAATTCAGAAGAACAGTGCCCATGGAAGTATCTGTAGAAAAGGCATGCAGCAGAAACAGTATGCCTATGAGACAGACAGTGGAGAGACTCTGTTAGAGAGGAGTCATTAATTAACCTAAATGCCCTCTTCCGAATGGAATCTAGAAGCACCAGAGAGAGAGAGAGAGAGAGAGAGAGAGAGAGAGAGAGAGAGAGAGAGAGAGAGAGAGAGAGATATATATATATATATATATATATATATATTTTGGGGTCCCCGCCCCAGATGTGAGAACAATATTCCATGATAGGGCAGATTTGCGATTTGTACAGAGTGAACAGCTCTTTGGAAAAAAAGTAACGCCGAAAGAGAAAACCAAGTTTTTTAGATGCAGAGGAAGCAATATTTGTAATATGCTTGTGCCAAGAGAGATTAAAAGTCAGGGTAATCCCCAAAAGAGATATTATGACTAGAAATCGGAGTGTCACCAATGACAAGCATAGCAGCAGAAAAACCCTTTTTGCGAGATATAAGACAAGACTGAGTTTTAGAAGGATTGAAATCAACTAAGTTGTCTTTGCCCCACTGGAGAATTACCTGGAGATTGGCATTTAAGGAATTGGTAGCGGATATTCAAGAAGTTGAAGCTGATTGAGCAGGGCAAGGTTTCTCAAAATGGAAAGTGGAATGCAATGTGCTCTCATTGGCAAAACTGTGGATAGGATTTCCAGTCAATGGAAGAAGGTCATTAATATACAAGGGGGAAAGAATTGAACCTTGGGGGACACCAGCATTAGTGGAGAAGTTAGAACACAGAGAGACATCTACCATCACCCTCACTGGGTGATCAGAGACATAACCAATTACAAAAAAACAGTTGGCAAACCATAAGATGGAAGCTTGTTTAGAAGACCTTTATGTCACACACATGCTCAAAAGCCTTTGAGATGTCAAGAGCAACTGCTTGTGTTTCACCGAACTTTTCCATGAATTTGTTCATAAATGGGTAACATAAGCCAGAATATCACTAGTGGATCAACACTGACGGAAACCACACTGGCAATCGTTGATCAGACGGAAGGTTTCTAGGATAGTTTAAGAGTTGGCAGTTAATTGATTTCTTCCTTACTTTAGAAAGAATAGAAGTAATTGCAATGGGACGATGATTGGATGGAAGAGATTTGTCACCCTTTTTAGGAACTGGTTGGATATGAGCAAATTTCCAAGAAGGAAAAACGCCTTCTGAATAAGAAAGAATAAGAAAGTGAAAAAAAGCAGCAAAGAACAGAAGTAAGTTCAGGAGCACAGGTTTTGAGAACAAGTGGAGAAATGCCACTAGGACCTGGAGCTTTCTTAGCATCAAGATTCGTCAAAATCCTTCTGACATCCTTTTGACGGAAGACCACAGGAGGCATTGAATGGAGTGTGTTAGGAATGGTGGGAGGTGTTTTACCAAGATCATTAATACATGAGTTGGAAGAAAAATTGGATGCCAGCAGGTCAGCTTTATCCTTGGCTGAAGTCAGAATAGAACCATCTGGTATTGACAGGGGTGGGAGCAGAGATGGCCAAAATTTTCGGCCAATAGTTTTGGCAAGAAACCAGAATGCTCAGCTACCATTAGGGCAAGAAGCAAGTTTTCTACTCTTAGCCTGTTCAAAATCTATTTTGGACTGATTAATAAATGCTTTACAATTGTTGCGAGCTTTGGTGTAAGCAGAAAATGAAACTGAAGAATTGGAAACAAGCCAATTACGATATGCAACGTTTGTTCTTCTTTTGTACAGCCTTAGCACATTTATTGGTAAACCAAGGTTTAGATAAAGGAAGAAATTTTAAAGTGGAGTGTGAAATGAAGGATTCGATTCCTACAAGAATAATTTCACTGACACAATCTGAGCAAACGTTGACATCAGAAGTTTTGAAACAGTAATCTGAAAAAGGAAAATAAATCTCACAGGTCATCCCATTTTGCATTCTTGTAATGCCAAACAATATGAGGTTGGGAATAGCCATGAGATAAAGGCTCCACTGGAGAAGAGACAATCACCAAGTTGTGATCTGAGGTGTCTAAAGGACCTCTCACTTCAATCGTGTACTTAGAAGGCTTGTTTGTGAGAAACAGATCAAGCGTGTTGGCTGTATGATTAGGATTGTCCGGTATTCTTGTAGGTAAATGAACAATCTGTGCAAGGTCATCAGTAATTGCAAAAGCCTCAGCATCTCTACCAGCTGGGTTGGTGTGTCTAGAAAACGGGAGCCCGGTTTATCTTTTCGCAGATAAGCTTACTCTAATAGTTTGACAATTCATAGTGTGTTCAATAGTAAGAAAATATGGGGGGGGGGCACACGTTGTATGAAGTAATGAAATTTTTGGATATGGCGTACACATAGTAAGAATATACACAGATCCTTTACATAACATGGCCTCGACAATGCCCCTTGCATACACACTACTTGAACTCCCTCTGATCACTATCTGGCAGAGTAGAGGTAGCAAAATTTAGCATTAGCATTAGTAGAGGCATATGATGTAAGAAAGCAAGCTTATGCAGAATCAGCCAAAAAAAAAAAAAAAAAACCCACTCCCATTTCACTCCTCTGTTTGTTCGAAATACCTGTCCAGCTGAGCCTTAAATTTATTTAGGCGATCAACTTCCACAACAAGGGATGGAAGTCTGTTCCACCAACCAACTACCCGCTGGCTGAAGGCAAATTTCCGCACATCTATCCTACATCTGTCTTTCCTCAATTTGAATTTATGCCCTCTCAGGTGATTATTCTGAGCAAGAGGAAGAATCCCATCGGCATTGAGCATGCTCAAACCATTCAAGCCTTTATACACCTCTATCAGATCACCTCGCCGGTACCTAGTCTCCAGACACTGTAATTTGCAAAACTTAAGCCTTTCTTCGTAAAAGCAATCCTTTTCTTCCATTCACTAATCTTGTTGCCCTTCTCTGTACTTGTTCCAACAGCTCTACATCCTTCTTGAAATGAGGCCTCCAGACTTGTATACAGTACTCAAGGTGTGGCCTGACCATTGCCTTATACAAGGGAATAATCACCTCCTTATCCCTGCTAGAAAAATTCCTGTATATCATTGACAAGACACCATGATCTTGCAGCTCTGCACTGCTCAGAAAACAAGATTATACACTAGCTGATCATCTGGAAGTCTGAAGAGTTACCAATAGGTTCGGTCTGGTTTACTAACTAGTGGCCGGTCTGCAAACACCGTTTTAGGGCTGTACCCTCGAAATATAAGGAAGATTGGATCTCGCCATGATGTTCATCATAACCTCAAAATCATCAATCATACTGCATGATGAAAAGCATTGACCGGAACTTAACTCTGGAGATTAAACAAGGGTTCCACCAATTGAAACCACCAATAAGCAAAGTGGTGGTATTGCACCGGTTGATGAGAGTCATCTACCACCTAATAAGGTGGTATATGGCACTACCACCCACTTAAAGATGTAACTAGCATAAGGGTAAAGGGAAGGTTTTTTGCATTCATAAAGGAGACCACTGTGGTCTCAAACAGTTTTTAAATTCTATACAGTGTGACCAACTGATGACGTTATAACAGAAAACTCTAAATGAGAAGCATTCCAGGAATTAATCTTGGAAGCTACTAAGCTTTTCATAACAAGAAATACCGTTCAAGGTTTAGACCTAAATGGATGTCAAAAGAACTAATGAGACTCGTGGCAGAGAAGCAAAATGCATATAAATTATCAGGCAACACAGAAGCCTGTGGTAGATATAAACTAGTCTGTAATCAAGTATCAAAGGAGGTTAGGCAAACAAAGGCAGATTACAAGAAATCTTTGGCGAAGGATGCAAAGAAAAACAGAAAAAACTTCTTTACTTATATAAACTATAGAAGGAAGGGGATGAATCAGTTTGGTCCACTTGATATCAATGGTTCGACTGTTGATGATCCTGCACAGGTAGCTGACAAATTTATGGGTATTTTGAATCTACATTCACACATGAGGAATTCTGTAGGGAAGTGCAGGCCAGAATCTTGTCAAACTCTAATATGGAGCTAAATGATTTTGTAATAAACGAGAGGAAATTGTTGAACTTAAACATAAGACAGATCCCATCCACTCCAGGGGGGTGGATGGGATCTGTCCAGTTATATTAAAGGAGGCAGCAAAGGAAGTAAGCAAACCTTTAGCCATAATTATGAGAGCGTCCTTGGACTCAGGGGGGGGGGGGGCCTGATGGACTGAAGATGTGCAAATGTATCCTCAATTCACAAAAGGGATCAAATGATGACAAGTAATTAATTACAGACCTGTTAGTTTAACTTCTGTTCCAGGGAAAATAATGAAGGTCACTGGTTAAAGAAGCGGGTGGTTGTGCTGGAACAAATGTCCATCTGTCATTGTGGAAGCTGATAGCTTAAATAAATTCAAGGAAGAACTGGAAAGCATTTGGAGCAAATGGATCGGTAAAATGGGAAGTTTTTTTTATTTTTTTTAGCTGATAGTGTATAAGCTTGTTTTCATATGCCTCTGCTAATGCTACTAATCTCCAGTCTATAGGGACCTCCTCTGGATCCAAGAATGCTCCAATAAATATGGCCAAAACATTGCTTATTGCACCTGCTGCTGCTTTTAACATTATTGGATAGACTACATCAGCACCAGATGTCTTTTTTACTCCTAGCTTCAATTTCTCTTCCCAGTTATTGAAAAATAATTTATCTCTATTATATAACTTGGTATACTTATGGTATTCGCATGCCTAAAAATGTCTTACATAAATACAGATGTAAAATATATTTAATCAGTTTATGCACCTCAGTACATCTCCTGCACCTCTTGTACTCAGTTTATGCACCTCAGTACTCTCCTGCACCTCAATCAGATCACCTCGTACGTGCCTAGTCTCCAGATGCTGCAATTTGCAGAACTTAGGCATATCTTGGTAACAACAACCCTTTGTTCCACTCACTAATTTTGTTTCCCTTCTCTGTACTCATTCTAGTAGCTCAACATCTTTCCTAAAGTGTTAACATAAGCCAAGAATTCTTTGCATTCTTAGCTAAAAAGTTCTTGTAATCTGTCTTAGCATTAGTAGAGGCATGTGATGCAAGAAAGGAAGCTTGTATAGCATCAGCCAAAAAAAAAAAAAAAAAAAAAATCCCTTCCCATTTCTCCCATCCATTCACTCCAAAAGTCAGTCTAGTTCAGCCTTGAATTTATCTAAGCTGTCAACTTCCCCAAACGACAGATGCAAGTTTATTCCAGCAAAAGTACCCGCTGGCTAAAGGCAAATTTCTACAACTGTCTTTCTGCAATTTGAATTTATGCCCCCAATCTGAACAGGAGGAAGAATCCAATCAGCACCGAGCTTGCTCAAGCCATTCAAGACCTTATACATCTCGTTCAGATCACTTTGCTGGTGCCTAGTCTCCAAACGCTGCAATTTTTGCAGAACTTAAGCCTTTCTTTGTAAGAGCACCCCCTTTTTCCCTTACCAGTCTTGTTGCCCTTTTCTGCACTTGTTCAAACTGCTCTAAATCCTTCCAAAATGAGGCCTCCTGACCTTTATGCAGAACTCAAGGTGTGGCCTGACCATTGCTTCATACAAAGGAATAATCACTTCCTTATCTCTGCTAGCAAAATTCCTATACATCATTGACAAGACTCCATGATCTGCTCCGGCAGCCCCGTCTGCATTGCTCAGAGAACTTCAATCTGACTGCACAATTACCCCCAGGTCTTTTTCATTCTCCATTACCCTGAGTGTAGTACTGCACAGTTGGTATGTTACTTTGGGGTTACTGCTACCCATATGTAGTACTTTGCATTTGTCAATGTTAAATTTCAGGTGCCACCTCTCAGCCCATCTGCTCAACTTTTCTAGATTCTGTTACAGTAGCAATGATACATTTGTATTGTCTGCAAACCTGAACATTAAGCCTGATATACCTTCATCAATATCATTGATAAATATAGAAAACAACAATTGTTCCAAAATGGACCCCTGGGGAACTTCACTAATAACATTAGTCCATGATGAGCAGTGTCCATTGAATTTGCCCTCTCGGGTGCAGAATCTGAACAAGAGGAAGAATTTCATCAGCATTGAGTTTGCTCAAACCATTCAAGATGTTATACACCTCAATCAGAACACCTCGCAGGTGCCTAGCTTAGCTTGCTTAATCCCCTTTGTGACTTGACCACAGACTAGTTTGTACTTAGTGTAGGTTTCCCTGTCTCCTGATAATTTATAATTGCCCTATGCAATTTTAGGCATGTTAGCCTATATGCATAAGGTGTCTATTGTGTTAAGAATTATTAATATTTATAATTAACCACCCTTTTACCACGTAGTTTTTAATATATATTTTATTAAGCATAGCCTAAACTAATATACACAAAATAGTGTGACATTCCCAGGTATCTTGACGATACCCATCATCAGACCGTGCTGCTGACTGCCCTCAGACCTGAAGAGAAATGGGAAGTGCCTATTGTCTTTTGTATGTTCATATGTCAGTAACTTATACACAAGCAGAAATAATAATTATTTTTTGTTGAAAACTTTTAATTTTAAAATGTTTTAAAAAAACAATGAAAAATAATGCAGTTAAGTTTTCTTAAAACACTTCATTGTATAAATTTAATGGTGCTTAACAGTTTAATGTTTCTATTTTAAGAGTATATATTTTTAAAATTCTAAGCATAATTAATAAATTTTTTGTGTCATTAAAGCTAACAATATTTCTAATAGCCAAAAAACACAGCATGTACAAAAGTTTGCATTATTATTTAAAAATAAACTTAAGTATAACAATCTACTGGGAAAAGATAGTGTATGAGGATAATATAAGCATAATTTAAAATGCCCAATTACTTTTTTTGAAATACATTTACCAAAGTAAAGTCTGTCAGATCACCGATTTTACAAAACTGATGTTATTATGCTTATCTTCGAAAATAGTGTTGGTTCAGTATAATAATTCAAACATAAAACTGAAAATGTATAACGTTTTATTACACAAAGAACTAGATGTGGCCAGCAACAGTGGAGATACATTAGCACATACAAGCCTAAGTAAGGACTTCAATAAGAAGATAAAAGAAGTAATGATAAATGATCCCCAACCAATGAGTCACAAGTAATATTTTCTGTAGGGAGACAGTCAGACCATGCAAATACTGCTGGTTAAAGACTATTCCTAGACATACAAGATTACTAACCTTTTCCAGTTTTTGGTTTTTGTAACTGATATTCATCATGCCAAATTTTCTATAGCCTTTATCTAATTAATTCAGGTATTCCTCAGTATTTTGCAGGCGATTGTTTAACAGCAGAATATCATCTGCATATAATAATCATTTAATCATTTTAATTAATTTAATCAATTATAATAATCATTTATCACCAACTTTCTGTCAGCCTTCTTTTATTAAATGGTCCTTGAAAATTAAAAAGGGAAGTGACAATAACATACAGCCCTGCCTCATTCCAAGTTTAAACTTAAACTGTTTTCCAATGCTTCTTTCCAATGCTTCTTTCAGGTCCTCAGTGCCGATTTTTCATTTTCATACCAACTTATTATTCTCCTCAAAAGATTATTCTTGGTATCATTCTTCTCAAAATTTTATAGATATTTAATTACATGGTTTTTCAAGATGAACAAATAAATCCTAAATGCAGGTTCTTGTTATGTTCTCGTGACATTTCTATAATTTGTTAAGTTCAAACATGCTTTTATTTCTCACATAGATTTTAGATAAATAGATAGATTTTTGCCCCTTACCTGATATGGTAAAGAGTGAAATTCCTATTGTAATTGCCATACATATTCAACTTTATTTCCCTTTTTTTATATATATATATTGACACACTCACATTCACTCTAAGAATTAATTCTTTGTTGAAATTAAAATTATAAACAATTATTTTTGTTGTGCAATTTATGCGGAAACAGTACTGTTTTGTATTAATATATATATTTATTTTTAGGTTCAATTCCATGGTTTTTGGTAACTGAACTATTTGGACAGGGTGCCAGGCCTATAGCAACCAGTATTGCAGTAGCAGTTAACTGGAGTGCTAACTTCATTGTTGGCCTAGGATTTCTTCCACTGCAAGCAAGTATCAAATCAACCATCAAATTTCTTTTTAAATATAAAATTCTTGATACTCTGCTAAGTCTTCAGCTTGTATTTTTGACTCAGATGGGAGGGAGTGGCTGAACAAGTTTACTGATACCACCAGTCAATGATTGAACTTATTCTTAGAAATAAGTTAAATCAATTTTCACCTCAATCTGATTTAAGGGAAAAAAAAAAAAAAAAAAACAGTGAATAAGGCCTAACCATTGTCAGTTGAATTTTTTCATCTAGCATTCTATGGTCTGAAAACTGCTACAGTTTGTCAAAAACTTTGAGAACAGCTGATCTGGGAAATCTGTAATTCACTAAATAGCTACTTTCATTTGGTAGCATTCCAAACAAGTATTAAGTTGTTTTATCCATTTTGATAATTGAATTTGTAGGATCACTCTTAATGTCCTCTAAAAGTTGTAGAATTTTTCTTTACTGTAATTGGGGGGCATTAATTTCATTACCCTTATTTTGCCTTTGAGATCTGTATTTCTTTGTTTTAATGTTTTTTTGTATGATGAAGAAATTGTTGTTATTTCTGATGCAAGGGCTGCTATCAATGATATGGACTATATGTGGTGACTCTTAATGAGAACAATCAGAAATTATCATATAATTGTATCTGTTTTAGAAAGTAGAAAAACTCCAGCAGATTATCATTACTATCCTATGATACGGCCAAGTGTCAAAGGTTCTTTAAGATTTGATAGAAAACTGAATGAGATTTTTCAGACATGAGTGTATAATGTACATTCAACAAGAACATGCTTAATCATGAGTGGAGAGTTGCAGTGCGTACACTGAAAAAGATAATTTTCTGCGAGGAGAAAATGATGAGTAAGCTGACTGTACTCTGGCTAGGATTACTTCATTTCTGTTTACACAGAAATGAAGAGACCCAGAGAGGCCCATAACTGTGGTTCAAACTTTATTTGAAGGAACTTATTATGCATTGAACTTTTCAATAGAAGTGTCTGTTGTTCTACATATTCTTCATATATCAAATCTGTAGTTAAGATATGGAAATGATAATGTAATGCAGCTGTGGTGTTAGATGGATGTTTGACAGTGTAGTCTGCAGATTGATTTCCTGATGTCTCACTGAGGGCTGGGATCCGACTATTTGCTGGTGTTCTTGGATATGCACCAGCTTTGTTTTTATGTGCTTTATTTCTGTTTACACAGAAGCTGGAGGTGAGGAGGTATTTTGTAAGGCTAACAATGCAATCTGTGAGTCCATATGTATTATACTTTTATGCATTGGCAGATATAGGATATTTTCTAGGGTAAGCTTGATTGCATAATGCAGCTGTATAGCTGCTGCATTCAGTGAAGAGTGATACAGAAACTGTTATAAGGGAAGATGAATGTGGCATCCACTTTATATTTGCTTGTTCCATGATAGCTCGTCATGTCTCAAAGTCACTGACAACTTGCTTTCTAGGCTGCTGCACATTCCAACAGAAGCAATACAAGAGTCACTTCTGCCCATGGCTACTGTTAATCTAAAGTTTCAGGAATACTATAATTAGTTATATGAGCAGAATGTTCAGAGTCAAGTGTAGTACATGGCATCACTACAGTTTTCACAATTGGAGGGGGAAAAACATCTAATTGTGCATAACCTTTAGGAGGGGAGGGAAATTCAGTATTAAAAATTTGAATTTGCTGTTGAAGATCCAAAAATATGAGGATAAGTTGAGACTAAAATCCCCAACACACTAAATGAAGTCTGAAAGTCAATTACACATACTGGCCAAAAAATATAAACCCCTATATTAAGACAGTCACAGACATAAGAAATGCAAATAACACTACAATGCCTTGTTTGGTATAAAAACTGCCATGGGGAAATTTTGGCTCCTTTCAGCCATCTGCAACGTAAGGATAATTATTTCAGTTTTATATGTTGTGAATATATAGTAAATGGTAACAGTAGCAATCATTTGTAAGGGAACACGACAAATGTTCTCGTGAAAACATTGCATATTCACTGTATAGTAATGCATTTCTTTGGCCTTCTTAAACTCTTTCACAAGTAAGTTTCTGCATAGTATGCTGTCAGTTGGAGTGTATTTTTTTGAAGAATCTGGAAATTTTGCTAAACTACTGTAATACCTTGTATAATGCGGTTTTGATCAGCGCAGTTTTTACAACAACAACGTGGTATATATAATTTTAAAAGATTTATAATTTTAAAACAAAAACAAAACGGTTTATGATTTTAAAACAAATCTGAATGTTAAAATCAGTTGTCAGCCGCAACTGCTGCATGCAGTTCACACTTCAGTGTTGTATTAGTGTAGTTGGAGGACAGTTGTGTCTGTTCGTTATCGTCTTGGTTGCTCACGGTTATATTGACTCTATCTTGTGGTTTGCATTGTGAAAATTATTTTATTAATACAGTAATTATGAGTGAAAAAAGGAAAGGCCAACAAGATAGTGCATCAAACAAACATAAATGATTATCACTAGAACAAAAACTTGAAATTATAAAGAGTCACGAAGATGGTGCATCATTTGCTAAAACAGCATGTGATAAAGGAATGAACAAGTCCTCGGTAAGAACTGTAATTAAAAACAAAACGAATCTGAAACGCAAATTAACCATAACATTTCCGAAAATGTCACTCAGCTTGGAAATGATCTCAGATTTGAGAATTTAAATGCCACAGATATACGCCAGTATGTGGAATCGCATTCACAAGAGCTTGATGATGAAACTCTTCTGAGGAGCAGCGAGCATACGAAGATGAGGAACTAAAAAATAATGAAGATGTCCAGGTGAACAAGGGAATTTTCATTAAATGATCTTTTGACGTTGCTCAGGGAGGTTGAAGATGTTTCTGATTTTCTTATGAATGCTGATCCTAACATTAGACGAAGCTCTAGAGTTTGACATGCTATAGAAAATGCAGTTCGTTGTTATAGATACATGCATAGTGAGAAACAGAAGAAAAAGTGTGTACACACTTCATTGTTTAACTTTTTTTTATAAAACAATAAAAAATTGTGGTGAAGGTAAAGAAAGCCCACACGAGAAGCACGCAAAAGTTCGATAAATTTACCGGTAAAAGTACTTTGCTGTAACGGCATTTGTATTGTTGCTTGCTCGGTAAACATACAGTGGGTGTTATTGGTCAGGAGTAGAAATTGAATCCTGTGAGAGGTTGAACCTCTCCCGAAGTGGAGGGGATAACCTCACCTTTTTTCTTTAGAATCACTGGTGGACTAGTGGATAAATTGTTTATTGAGAGAAAAAAAAAAAGGCAAAGGTAAAGGAAGCCCACACAAGAAGCACGACAAACTTCGAAAAGGTTTACCAGTGAAACTACATTATGAACATTTTTTACAATGCCAGAACTTCCTATATGACTTTGTTCGTGATTCAATTATGTAGTTAATTTAATTAGTGATTCTAAAGAAAAAAGGTCAGGTTACCCTCCCTCCACTTCAGGGGGATTTCAACTTCTACTCCAGACTGATAAAACCCACAGTCTGTTTACCGAGCGAGCAACAATGCAAATGCCATTATGGCAAAGTACTTTTACCGGTAAATTTCATTGAACTTTTTGCATGCTTCTCGTGTGGGCTTTCTCTACCTTAGCCAAAATTTTTTCTGGCTTTCAGTAATAAACATTTCTAAAAATACATGTTTTTAATTACTACTATTTTTCCTATTGAACATTAGAGTAAGATCATTTTCCAAAATAAAATCAAGGTCAAAATTTGGTTTTATAAAAAAGGTTAAAAAAAGCAAGGAAAAAAACCTAAGTTTATATATTGATTTCCTGCCTCATGTGATAATGAAAAAACCATGATTACTACTGGTGGGAAGAGAAAGGGTGCACCGAAATCTGAAAAGCTGCTTAAGGGTGCCATGCCAAAAAAACAGTTAAGAAACACTGCTCCACATGGAAGTGGTGCCATCTATTAAATATGTTTACAACTAATATAAGCCATTTTTATATGTAAAATAATTTCAAAATCAGTATGGGAAGATGCTACCTTTCAATACGGTTTGACATAAGCTGAAAGTGAAATTCTGGAGTTCAAATCCAGAAGTTGATGAAACTGAATTATTTATTTTCCTTGTTAGTAAACTTTCTTAGTTTCAACAGTTTATTGTAGGTATTTACATGGCACATAAACAAATGCTGTGATACATAATTCACTAGCAAGTAACTGATATTTTTAAAAATAAATAACATTACATCACTTGTGAACATTTAGATACAGAAATTTTAATTCAAAATATTGCAGTATGCAAAGTGCATATTATAATATTGTTTATCATGACAAATGTTAATAATGGCGGGGTGGGGGGAGGGGGGTAAACAACAGCAAGCAGTAGAATTTGCATGGCACCCAGACGGGGAAACACTGCTGTTGAGTTTCAAGACTGTTAGTACATATAAAGATGTAATTTTTTGACACTGCATCAAAATGAATGATAAAGGTTAATTAAAAACTGAATTACCTTGGTAATGTTAACTATAGCAAGTCTCAGAAATAAACTACAGAGATATAAATATGCATGCAATCCATTGCAAACAATGCCATTTTTCTATAATGATAATACTGATACCCATGTGTTTTGCTTTCAGAGTATCCTTGGCAGTTATACCTTCCTTGTGTTTACAGTACTGTTAGCCATTTTCTGGATTTTCACATATAAGAGAGTTCCGGAAACAAAAAACAAGACTGTGGAAGAAATTGCTGCCATTTTTCGGCAAAAAGCATATCAGTGATAGGAAAGAATGTGGATGCAGAAACTACATGACAATTTGGCAATAACTACAAATTATTATATTGCCAACAACTATTTTTATGGTGATAGTGTAAAATTTAGTGTGGAATATATGCTTCACTGAATCACTGCAATAATATATGCCAATGGAAAAAATAAATAAATAAAAAAACCTGTAGTATAAATTGACTGTCACTTTTTAAGTGCCCACAAGTGGTGTGATAGCTATGGGAACTGTGGAGTAATTCTGACTATTTTAAAATGGGCTTTCACTTGGTTTGAAGACAAGACTCGTGCCTCTGCCTCCAAAAATTACTTGTATTTGTGTATATTTTAATTAAGCTTGAGAACTCTTGTACTATTGATAATTTTAAAAATGCTTTGTTCAGCTTTACTAAAAATTAATTTCCATAAAACGGTTAAATATGATTTTTAATCCTTTTCTCATTTTGGTTTTTTTAAATCACTTAAAATATTTTTGATTAAAAAAAACATTTTCAAATGAAATTGTAAAATTCTGTAAGGTATGTAATATATGTGTTTATTTGTATTGAAAGCCTCCTCATAAACTGACTACGCTAATGTGATTTGCAGTGTGAGCATGGGTGCTATCCACATAGGAAGCAATTCATTGCAATACCGCAGCTTTAACATTATCACATTATTGTTTTGACGTTGTGATTCATTATACATTTTAATTAAATGTTAATTTATTATTATTTTTTTATCTTTATCAGATATGAGTTACATTAGATACAAAGTTTTAAGAATGTTAATTTTCAGAACCAATATGTGAATTAATTTTTTGTTTCTGGAAATTAACAAAGAGGGAGGTTTGGACATCTTCCCTTTCCTGATTTAATTTCAGGTGGATTTGTGAGTAATTGCTAACTATGTGACTTTTATAAATCTTAACTTTTAAGTTTTGTGAAGATATTGGAATTTATATAAATGAATTCTACCTGTTTCAGTGATGAGAAAAGATAAAAGTTTTAATGTGAATACTTGCCATTCTAAGTTTGGTGCCATGAAGACTATTTTTGTAGAAAGTCATTCCACATATGAAGAAAATACAAAATTATGGCAAATAATAATAATAAAAAAAAAGCAAGCATTTTCAGGAGATAGCCTCCCTATTTAAGCAGATTAGATAATGCTGAACCTAGATTTCATCACATATGTACTGTATATAGAGAGAGATGCTTATATATATAATATTTTGATGTAGCATATCATGTAAATAGCACTTTCAGTGAGTTTTTTTATTTAGACTTAATGACAATTGTAAATTATTTTATCAGTTTAACTTATTTTAATGATGTATGTTTTGAGATTTATTAATGGTTTAACTGTTGTGGTATCAGCTACGTTTTCCTTGAATGCAACAAGCTATTATAAGCAGTTGTGACATTAGTTCAAGTAACTGAAGGTTTCATTTGATTTTCTTATGTGAAGAGCTATATTCTCTTTTTATACAAATAAATTAGAGAAAGAAAAAAAAAAAAGTTGGAAAAAAAAAAATTTGAGTAGTTTTTATTCAAATTTAGGTGAAATATCACATAAAATATTATTATATTAATTCATTCAATCTTGAGGTGTCTAGTTTAGAACAATTGCAAATATACTCACAGATAAATAGCTAAAATCCATATATTTCGACGTGCAGTTAAATTATGGTCCTTTATATTTTCTGGAGGGCTTTTCCAATGTGACCCATTAATGAACAATAACTGGGCTTTAGTATTCTCATTTCATTAGAAAAATTATTCTGACAGATATAAAATACTCCCTACCACAAGCATCCATGGAATCCTTATTTTGTTGCCAAATGATAGTAATACACTACCATAATGAACCCCTCTTCAGTTTTTCATATTTATGTGCATTAAAAAGTACAGCATTAGCAATCTGTTCATCTGTTTTAGTTTGTCCATAGTAATCTAGAAACTCTCCATCTGGATTAATTAAATATATGATGATAGAATGGTCTACCTGAAAGTTTAAAAATATATATCTTAATAATTAATTTTATTCAAATACTATACACACAACTTATATTTTGAATAAAATATAAGTCAACACATTGTTATTTAAAATGAAAACCTGAGGAAGTGGGTTATGTTCCTTGACCATAAGAAGTATAGTATGGCATGAATATTAGCTGACATGTATAACATTGCATGCCTGAGAACACAATTTTTCAGGGTTTTTTTTCTCTCATCATATGGTAGGAAACCATATGATGGGAGAAAAAAATATTGGAAATGAATAATCTCTTGACAACTGTGAATGTGAGATGACATTTTGTATTTTCATACCAAAATTATTTATTAACTATATCAGAGGAGCAAATTTTTCAAGAGCTATAAGAACAAAGAGTCATAGCAATGTGAATCATGACTCAAAAAGATGGTAGCCTTGTTCCAACAAGGAGCGTAATCTTCACTTTTAGCTCTCCAAACTTACCAACGTCTGGCAAAGCAGCTATCTCCACTGTGATCCCTGACTTTGCATCCCAAACCCCATTAGGTACTACAAGTGCCAAAAATATGGTCACTCCTAAACTACATGTTGAGGCAAGGCAATATGTCCTAACTGTAGATCAAAGTGGATATAACCATTCTGTTTGCACCATTATGACTCCTCATTGCCCAAACTGTAAGGGTAACCACCCAGCATTCTCCAGAACATGTGAACTATGGAAGTAAGGGGAAAAAATTCCAGAAATATAAAGTGGAGAACAGAGTCACATACTTAGAGGCAAATAATCAAAGCAGAGTCAAAGCTAATCCCTGCCTGATGCTTATCAACTTACCCTATTGAACATTGATGGGCCTACCTATATCCATATTTCTACAGGATATGCCACAGCTACTCAAAATTTTTTGTCAGTAGGCATTCAGACAGATATCTCAATCGCTAATTCAACATGTTCTTTGCTCTCTAATTCCAAGCTGTGTCCATCACAACAAACAACTAAACAAGCTGGTAATACCCCAATTACCATTCCAGCCAGTGTTCCTCCAAAGACAATGAAATCAAAAGTGACAAAAACCATCACACCCCACTGGAATGGATATTTATGAACAGAATGATCCAGATGATGGAATTGTAGAACAATGAGATGGACTCAGACTCTTCTTATATCTCACAAAAAGCATCTTCTGCTCCTATGCTTTTCTTCTATGAAACTCGATTTCTAGGCAAGTTCTCCTTTTCTAAGAAAAACAACTAAAAAGCAATCAGAATCAAAAACAACCCATAAAATCACATCCTTAGTCCTGTCGCCAACATTCTCTCAGATATGAATCAAGTGGACCTAATTTTGACAAAGTCCGGTCAGTCCATGGCGGCCAAATCCTCTGCTTACACCTTCACGATAGTGGGACTGTTAGTAACCCTGGGTAATAACCCCAATGTGCAAGTCCTGAAATACGGCACACTGCAGGTGACCATCTGGTGTAAATGCCACATGGAGGGATGCTGCCCCTCTTCTTAGTATTGCCTAGTCATTTACTAGGCAATACTAAGTGACAGATGACGCATCAACCAGTGCAATACCACCACTTAGCATATTGGAAGCTTGAAGTAGTGGAACCCATGTTTAGTCTCCAGAGGAAAGCTCCAGCAACCTCCCCACACTCACACAATCTCTTATTCTTATTTCATTCAGTTCGTTCATGTCTTCTGAGGTTATGAGGGACATCATAGTGAGATCCAATCCCTTACATTTCGAGGGTACAGCTCTAAAACAGTGCTTGCAGGCCGGTGCTAGATAGTCCACTGAGCCAAACCTATCAGTAACTCTCTAGGAGGCTTCTGGATAAGCTTATGCAGAATCTTGCTGCTTCTACCCTGCCAGATAGTGACTGGAGGGAGTACAAGTAGTGTGTATGTGGTAAGGAAGGGGAGGTCATTGTCAAGGAGTTGGGTATATTCTTACGTGTACTCCATATTCAAAAATTTCATTCCTTCATACACATGTCCCCTCCCCCCACCTTTTTTTACTATTGAATACTCCATGAATTGTCAAACCAATAGAACAAACTTATCTGTGAAAAGATCTAAACCTCCCAAACACTTCCTCATTAATTTCACAAATATACATGATCTCAGTTCTAATCTAAATAATGTCTCTTTACACTTTTCCTGACAGAATCCCAGTTGTTGGTTGATTCAACCACTGCTCATCTCAGTTGTCCAAATTTGCTATATGATTCCCTTTGCTTCAAAGGTAGTACTTTTGCATATGTTCATTCGGATATTCCCTGACAGAGACAGTAATTTGGAATCTCCTCTTTTTGATCTTCTCTTAAAATTTCTCTAATACATTCTCTGTCAAATTCATCTGTTGCCACCATCATTCTCCCAACTCCACTTATCACTTGAACGCTTTGACTTTCTCCAGTCCAACTTGCTTAACAGTGAGGTAATTTCCTTGGCGATTTTAATGTTCACAACTCCAGTGGCTTTCGTATTCTAGACACATGGTCCCAGCCAGTTGAGATGCTGAGGCTTTTGCAATTACTAATGACCTCCCACAGATTGTTCATTTACCTAACAGACAATCACAACCACACTGCCAACATGCTTGATCTTTTTCTCACAAACAACCCTTCTAAGTACGTGGTCCTCTAGGCACCTCAGATCACAACTTGGTGATTGTCTCTTCTCCAATGGAGCCTTTATTTTATGGCTATTCCCAATCTAGTGTTGTTTGGCATTAAAACAATGCAAAATTAGATGATCAGCGAGATTTCTTTTCCTTGATCGGATTACTGTTTCAAATCTTCTGTCAATGTTTGTTCAGTTTGTGTCAGAGAAATTTTTCATGTAGGATGGAATCCTTTATTCCATACTCTACTTTCAAATCTCATCCTTTATCTAAACCTTGGTTTTCCAATAAATATGCTAAGGCTGTTCAAGACAAGAATGTTGCATATCACAATCACTAAGAGTAGAAAGAACTTGAGTCTTGTCCAAATGGTAGCTAAGTATTCTGGTCTCTTGCCAAAGCTATTGGCCACAACTTTTACTCATCTCTATTCCCACCTCTGTCAAAACCAGATGGATCTATTGCCACTTCAGCCAAAGATAAAGCTGACCTGCTAGCATCCTATTTTTCTTCCAACTTGTGTATTGATGATCTTGGTAAACTACCTCCCAACATTCCCAGTACACTCTAATCAATGCCTCCTGTGGTCTTCCATCAATAGGATGTCAGATGGATTTTGATCAATCTTGATTCTAAGAAAGCTGTAGGCAAGCTTCTCCACTTGTTATCAAAATCTGTTCTCCCAAATTTACTCCCATTGTGTTGCCTTTTTTTCAATTTCTTATTCCAGAGGTGTTTTTCCTTCTGCTTGCAAATTTGCTCATATACAGCCAGTTCCTAAAAAGGGTGACAAATCCCTTCCATCCAATTATTGTCCCATTGTGATTACTTCTACTCTTTATAAAATAACAGAGAAATCAAGTAACCGCCAACTCTTAAACTATCTAGAAACCTTCCACGTTACCAACAATCTCCAGTATGGATTCCTTCAGTGTCGATCCACTGGTGATATTTCAGCTTATGTTACCCATGTATGGACAAATTCAGTGGAAAAGTTTGGTGAAATCAAGCAGTTGCTCTTGACATTTTGATCATGTTTGGTATAAAGGGCTTCTAAATAAGCTTCCATCTTATGGTTTGCCAACTGGTTTTTGTAACTGAGTATCCAGTTTACTCTCTGACCACTCACTGCAGGTGACTGTAAATGGCTCTCTGTCTTCTAATGTGTCCACTAATGCTGGTGGTTCTCCAAGGTTCAGTTCTTTCTCCTACTCTTTTCCTTTTATATATTAATGACCTTCTTCCACTAACCAGAAATCCTATCCATAGTTTTGCTGTTCATAGCACATTGCATTCCACCTTCCAGTTTGAGAAACTTTGCGCTGCTGAAACTGTTTCAACTTCTCAAAATTCTCTACCAATTCCTTAAATGCAGATCTCCATTCGATTGATTTCAATCCTAAAACTCAGACTCTTCTTATATCTCACAAAAAGCATCTTCTGCTCCTATGCTTTTCTTCTATAACACTCTATTTCTAGGCAAGATCATATACCTCTATTGGGGATTACCTTGACTTCTAATCTCTCTTGGCATAAGCACATTACAAATATTGCTTCCTCCGCATCTAAAAAAACTGGGTTTTCTCTTTCATTCTCGCCATTACTTTTGTTTCAAACAGCTGTTCACTCTGTACAAATCACAAATCTGCCCTACCTTGGAATATTTTTCCCACATCTGAGGCAGTGTCCTCAAAACCTCTCTCAAGCTTCTAGATTCCATTTAAAGGAGGGCAGCTAGGTTAATTAATGACTCATCTCTAATAATTCTCTCCATTCACTGTCTAATAGACATTGTTTCTGATGCATGCCTTTTCTGTAGATACTTTTATGGGCACTGTTCTGAATTGGCTTCTATAATTTCCACCCTGTCTTCCAAAGCCATCTGAACTCATGCTGCAACCAGTCAACATCCTTTTACTGTCCAACTTCAAACTCAGAACCACCTTTTCTTCTTCCTCATTTATTCATTCAACTTCGGTTTTCTGGAACAACCTTCCTTCATATGTATTTCCTGAAAATTACAATCTTCAGAAATTCAAACTAAAATCAACAAATGCTGGTGTCTGTTCCCTTCTTTAATCTCCTCAACCTTCAAGCCATGTACTGTAGTAAAGTACTATAAAAGTTCTAATACTTCTCATGTTTGAGGTTTTCATAAGAAATAAAATCACATAATGGAAAGAATCCTTGTTCGATCCAAACATGTTTCTCTTGAGACTCCTTTAGAGGTAAGTCATTGTAATATGTCGTTCTCCTCAGATGGTCTAGAAAATCTAACAGATCAACTGCCATCCCCATTCTGCTTACTTGGGGATTTAATGCACACCATCTGCTGTGGGGATATGCAATAACTGTCAAGAGAGATAAGCCAATCCCTGCTTGATGTTTATCAACTTACCCTGTTGAACACTGATGATCCTACCTAATATCCATTTTTCTACAGCATCCATGACTGCTGTAGACCGTTCAATCTGTTCTCTTACAATATATACTAATACGGAGTAGTTTCTTGATAATGTAATAAATAGTGACCATTTACTGATTTTCTGCAAGTTCCAAAATTGGGTAAACTCACCTCTACTGCATTGCACCACTTGGAAATTTCGTAGGGCATACTGAAATGAATATGCCTATCACATTATTCTCACATCACTGAACATATGACTAATCTGATTTTATAAGTTGCTACCTTTGCAATACCATAAGTATTACAGAGATAGTAATACTGTAATTACTAGTGGAATCAGTGTATACAATAAATGGGAACAAAATAGAGTTTAGAATTTGTTTTGAAAATTTCTTACAACTAGTAAACTCTAACTTTAAAGGACTTAAAGCCAAGTTCTGCCAAATATGAAGAAAAGCAAAGAGAGAGGTGTCTGGATTAGTTTTGCTTCAACTATTAACAACCCAAAGGTCACGGGTTCGATTCCCGCCTCGGGCTTGGATCAAAGTACTGCAAAAACCTTGGGAGGTGCAATATGGCCACAGAAGCCGATGTGCCAACAAGTACCAAATCAAAAAAAAAAAAAAAAAAAAAAACTATTAACAAGAACACAGACACTAGATTCAATCTGGAGAAAAATTCAAACACTTAATGGCAAATATGTGCAGCTTCCAGCCTCAATGCTAAGCTGAAAGAAATACAGAATGCCTTAGCTGAATAATTTGCCAGTATATTAGCAGCATCCACTTACAAACCAAATGATTAAGGCATCTATCTGCAGAACAACATAAAATCTACAAATATTTTTGACTAAATGTCTAAGAGTATGAAAGAGTTGGTTTATGCATGGTTACTGCACATATATCATTTCTACTACCCAGGTAGTATGAATGCATTGTTTAATTATATCTAATATTGTGAATACCTTCACGATAGGGTGACACGTGGTGACAAGCTTTCCTGAAATCCAAATATATGATATCAAAATTATTTTTTGCATCCAGTTCCTTTGTAACCATATGCAGTACTCTGCAAAGTACTGCATATGGGTAGAAGTAACTCCAGAGAAACGTACCAACTATGTGGTACTACATTTAAGGTGGTAGAAAATGAAAAAGACCTGCACAATTACTCCCAGGTCTTCAGATATGAAGTTTTCTGAGCAATGCAGACAGGCTGCCAGGGCAGGTCATGGGGTTTTGTCAATGATTTGCTAGTAGGGAAAAGGAGGTGATTGTCCCTCTGTATAAGGCAATGGTCAGGCTATGCCTTGAGTACTGCATACAGGTCTGAAGGCCTCATTTTAGGAAGGATGTAGATTTGCTTGAGCGTGTACAGAGAAAGGCAACAAGATTGGTGAGGGGAATGAAGGGATCCTCTTACCAAGAGAGGCTTAAGTGCTGCAAATTGCAGTAGCTGGAGACTAGGCACCTGCGCGGTGATCTGATTGAGGTGTATAAGGCCTTGAATGGGTTGAGCACACTGAATTCTGATGGGATCCTTCCACTTGTTCAGATTATGAACCTAAGGGGGCATAAATTTAAATTAAGAAAAGACAGATGTAGAATAGAACAGATGTGCGGAAATTTGCCTTTAGCCAGCGGGTGGTTAATTGCTGGAACAAACTTCCATCTGTCATTGTGGAAATTGATAGGTTAAATAAATTTAAAGAGGAACTGGACAGGCATTTGGAGGGAATGGTGTGATTTTTTTTTTTTGGCTGATGCTGCATGAGCTCATACACTTGCTTTCTTGCATCACATGCCACTACTACTACTACTACGAGTGGCCGAGGTATTGCAATGCTTTGAATAAGTAACGCTTCACCAGTGGAGAAGACTAATGTTACTATTCTCTGCGGATACCACCCACCCAGATGGCACCGTTTCGAAGCTTGTTGGCTTACTCATTGGTGGGTGGGCAGGTACCCTGTTGTTGCAATAGTGAAACCCAGTTATGAAGTATAAGTCCACAATATGAGAGATGCTTGATGGTGTGTATAGTTTACATAAAAACAAAATCAATTTCTCTACTATGGTTTCACACCTGTACAACCAGCATTTACATTAACAGAACTTTTACAATCTCTCAATAAAACATTCAGTAGTGTTGCTGGTCCAGATGGAGTCTACTAAATAATGTTAAAACAATTAAACAACAAAGCAAAGAGCTCATTGTTAAAATTCTACAATCAAATGTTTTTAGAAAAATATTTACCCGAACTTCTGAGTTACTCAATTTTTCTAGCCCTCCTGAAGCCAGGAAAGGATCACACCTTTCCACATTACTACAGGCCAATTTCATTGATTAGCTGTTTAGGCAAAGTCTTGGAAAAAGTGGTCAGGCAGCTAATGTGGTTCCTGGAACCTAAAAACTTGTTAAACAATAATCACAACACTTTGGAAGAATCAGTCTACATTAGATGTCATGACACCAAAACAGAAGCAAACATTTGCAATGCTTTCATAAGGAGACAACACCTGGCCGTGGTTAACCTCAATACTGAGAAAGCATTCAATACCACCTGGTGATATAGTGTTTTTCAAGATCTTCATTCTTTTAGTTTGAGAGGTAGTTAGTTTCAGTTAACACAATTTATACAAAACTTCCTATGCCACAGAACATTTCAGGTTAGTTATCTGAATGTATCCAAATCATTTGAGCAAGGGGATGGTGTGCTGCAGGGTTCCATCATCAGTGCAACATTATTTACAATAAGAATTACAGGTATGATATGGTATATTCCAAATACAGATGAACCATATGTGCTTGCTGATGACCTTATTATCTTTTTATCAGTCACAAACATGACACTGAAAAGCAACTTCAATTTTCCACAGCCAAAATAGAACAGTAGGTTAAGGTAAAGAAAGCCTGCACGAGAAGCATGCACTTTGCAAAAAGTACTTTGCCATAACGGCATTTGTATTGTTGCTCGCTCAGTAAACAGACGGTGGGTGTTATCGGTCTGGAGTAAAGTTGAATCCCACGGGAGCTTGAAACCCTCCCAAAGTGGGGGGGTAACCCGACCTTTTTTCTTTAGAATCACTAATTGAATCACGAACAGTCATATTGGAAGTTCTGGCGTCATAAAAAATGTTCGTAACGTAGTTTCACCAGTAAACTTTTTCGACATTTGCCATGCTATATTGTAGTTTTAAATGTTTTTCACCAACCTTATGTAGAAATAAAACACAAAGAAAACAAAAACTGGAATCTTGATAACTGTATTTATAATAAGTTATATTTGTCTGTATTTACAATAAATTATATTTAACTTTACAACTAAAATATATACATATAAAATATACATTAAAATATACTGGGTTAAGAACAATAAAATACATTAAAATATACTAAATTAAAATCGATAAAACCAAAGCTTTCGAAGGCTCCTGCCTTCTTCTTCAGCGGTATTTTCTTTGTTCTGCGATGCGTCTTTAAATACCACAGTTATCAAGTTATCAAATATACAGTTATCAAGATTCCAGTTTTTGTTTTCTTTGTGTTTTATTTCTACATAAGGTTGGTGAAAAACATTTAAAACTACAATATGAACATACCCAACCTCAGAGGCCTGTTTGAAGAATTTGCCATGCTTCTCGTATGGGCTTCCTTTGCCTTTTTTTTTTTTTTTTTTTTTTTTATTAATGAACAATTTATCCAGTGATTCTAAAGAAAAAAGATCAGGTTACCCCTCCACCTCAGGAGGGTTTCAATCTCCCATGGGATTCAGTTTCTACTCCTGACTGATAACACCCACCATCTGTTTACTGAGCGAGCAACAATACAAATGCCATTACAGCAAAGTACTTTTACCGGTAAGTTTCATCGAACTTTTGCAGGCTTTCTTTACCTTCGCCAAATAGTATGCTACAGAATGGCTATTCCCTAGTAGAATAAGAAATCCACTGCAGTTCATTACTGTAAAAAATGAAAACTATATCCAGATATAGTTTTCATTTAATAATATAACAGTCTGTTTCCTCTTACAATAACTTTTAATTTATTGGGCTTGTATTTAGATAATAAACTTAATTTTGCTACTCATGTAGAACTTAATTGTCCTGCTTGGATTACATGGATCACCAATCTATGACTCTGCAAGGAAAAGTTCTCTGTTATGCTTTCATAATGCCCTAGGAAGAGCTGTGGTAGCCTTCAGAACATTTCTGGTTCACAGTCTGTGTACTAAGGCAAATGAATGTCCCCCCCCCCACCCTCTGAATTATTATTATTATTAGCTATATGGTGCAAGGAAGCCTGAGGCTCATGCTGCTCAGGAGAAAATCCTAACTATGCAGCAAAAATTAAAAGTATTCCATCTTACCCCAACTAAGTGTACTTATTTGACCCTCAATATATGTCATGCTATACCAAAATAAAGCTAATGAAAACCTTCCTGCAGGACTTAAATTGGAAGAGTTTGTGCACTGTTGAGACATTGACTTTCGGTATAGCTTCCAAGACACTGCTCCTCCTGATCCTCTTTGGACTCCATTCTCACCTCTTTGTGATGATTTCTTTCTTTGATGGGTAAAATGCTCCTTAGCAAACAACTTTCAACAGCTACATGAAGCATATACCTTGTAGAACCTCATAGTACCTACATATTTATACTGATGGCTCCAAAATAGATGCAGCAGTGGCTTTTTTCCACCTTCTCAGTAGCTATGTCTCATCCTATTGAATACATTATCTACACTGTAGAATTGTACGCAATAAAATTTGACTTATCAATAAGAATGCTCACAAATTTCGTCACAAATTTGTGGCTTATGTCCAAGACCTGTGTTACTGAGAAAAAAACCATCTATGCTAAATTCCACATATTTAACCAGGTGGTGGTGGTGGTGGCAGTTGTTACAATCAGGAATATAAAGTTGCCAACTTTCTTTTTTAATTTGTGAGTATCCTGATGACCCAGAGAGCTATGCTGGCGGTAGCTAGACTACCAGTAGAGCCACCCTAGCCAGACAGGTGAAAGGGTAGGGATCAGATGAAGAGTAACATACTGACCCTCCTGGGGTTGTGTAGGATGCTGGTTCCATCCCCATGTAAAAAAAAAACTCAAAGCTCAAAGAAGAATACCGGACGGACAAAGGGATGTGACAAGGAAATGAAAAGGAATAACAGACATTTTAAATAGTGTAACATGGAACATAAGAGGAGGATTAGGATATAAAGAAGTCAAACAACTTAAACACTTAAAACAGAAGAGAGTAAATATAGCAGTCAAAAGAGAAACAAAGAAAAAATTAAAAGATATGAAAGATTATGATTCTTATACAATGATATACAGTTGAGTAGAGCAAAAGGAAAGAGCCAGTGGAGGGGTAGCAATATTAATTGATCGTTAATGGAAACCCAAAATACAGAGCTACACATTTATAAATAATAACAGTAAGATTTAAATTAGACAGAGATTATTTATGTATAATTGGAATTTAGGCTCCAGAAGATGGAAAAGAGGAAGAAACAGATAAATTTTGTTTAGAGTTACAAAAAGAACTTGATAAGAATGTAAAAAAAGAAACATGTAGTTATTTTGGGAGATTATAATGCTCAGGTAGGGAATAAGCCAATAAAAAATATTATGGGATGTTATGGAGAAAATAAAGTAAATGGATATAAATTAAGAGATTTTGCAACATTTAATAATTTAAAGATAACAAACACATTTTTTAGAAAACATGATATATATAAATATACATGGTCGGCAAGAGGTACATAATCAATAATAGACTATGTAATAGTAAATCAAAAATTAGCAAAACAATGTTGAGATACTAAGGTGCTTAGAGGATATGATATTAATTCAGATAATTTTTTAGTGGCTTCAAAAATAGAGTTATGGGCTAAATAGAAGAATAGAAAAACTATTAAACAGAGGAAGGAGGAGTTAGTATATCTACAAAGTATATCTACTTCAAGAAGAAAGTATACATAATTTATATGAAAAAAAGGTTTAAAGACGAAATAAGTAAAACATCGGAGAGAGAACAAATAGAAGAAGAATGGAATAATATATGAAATATAATTCAAAAGATAGCAAAAGAGACACCAGGACAATTCAGGAAAAATTATAAGAAGAGGGGGAGAGTAAAGATATGGAATGAAAAATAGCTAAAGCAGTATAAGATAAATATCTTAAATATATACAAAACAGGACAAGTGAGAATTAAGAAATATATAAACAAGAATGCAATAAAACTAAAGATATAATACGAAAGGCTAAAGCAGAGTCATGGAATAGATTTATAAGCACAATAGAACATGATGTTCATGGAAGACAAAATTTGACATAAAATGATGAAACACTTGAATAGCACAGAGAAAGACACTTCAAGAATAAATATAATAAAGGAAGAACAATGGAAAAAACATGATGAAGAATTGTGTCAACATATCAAACAGAAGAGATACAGTTAGACCCAGTTAGTAACATAGATCTGATAACGAAAGAAGAATTGGAAAAGGCACTGAAAACTACAAAAAATAGGAAAGTAGTAGGAATGGATGGTATAAATGCAGAACTGATCAAGTATGGAGGAAGTTTTTGAAAACACAGGTTACTAAATTTATTTAATAAATGTTGGGAACAATATAAAATACCAGAAGAATGGAAGATAGCAAAAATTATTTCAATATTTAAAACAGGAAATAGAAATGATACAAAGAATTATAGAGGGATTAGCATACTAAATACAGTATATAAAATGTATAGCAAAATAATAAATAATAGAATTAAAATTATCTCTGATGAAATATTAATAAAAGAACAGGCAGGATTCAGAAGAGGAAGATCATGTACAGAATATACATTTATATTAAAACAAATAATAGAAAAACGAAAAGAGTTTAATTTAGAAACACATTTAGCATTTATAGATTATGAAAAAGCATTTGATCGAGTAAACAAATGAAAACTATGGGACATATTGAGTAATAAAGGATACCCAAAGCATCTTATAAAAATAATACAGAGTTTATATCAAGGAACAAAAATAGTAATAGATACAGGTAATAAATTAACAGAAGAAAGTATAATAAATCAAGGAGTTAGACAGGGATGTAGCTTATCACCAATATTGTTTAACATATACATCGAGGATATGATATGTAAATGGAAAGAGGAAATTAATACAGGGATATATTTAAATACAAAGAATAGGATTAATACACTGTTATTTGCAGATGATCAAGTAATTATTCAAGATAGTGAAGATAATTTTCAAAGAGCAGTATTTAAATTAAACCAAATAACAGAAGAATATAAAGTTAAAATATCAATGATGAAAACTAGAACAATGGCTTTTAAAGGGAAAAATATGGTGAGAACAAAAATAGTTATAGACAATAAAATATAGAACAAGTAAAACATTTTAAATATCTAGGATGTGATATAACATATGATGTTGAAGAAGATATGAACCAGAAATTGATGAAATTTCAAAATATATGTGGAACAATAAAAAGAACTCTGGCTAAGAAAACACAATTGAAATTTTACAAAGTAATGGCAATACCAACACTTATTTACGGTTCTGAAACATGGGATACCAAAACAAAGAGACATTAATAGAATACAAGCTGCAGAAATAAAATTTTTAAGATATGTTAAAGGATGTACAAAATTAGATAAAATACCAAACGTAAATATTAGAAAGGAATTAAAGATTTACTCAATTAATGAAAAAATTATAGAATATAGACAAAGATGGAAAGAACATGTAGAAAGAATGGAAGATAATAGATTCCCTAAATTAGCTTACACATATAGAGCAAAAGGAAAAAGAGACAGAGGAAGACCGAAGAAAAGATGGGCAGACCTCTTTGAGATCGTAACAGGCGGAACGCCTAATCTGTGAAGAAAGACAATTCTGGAAGGTGATTTTATTATTTTTTTTTTATGTTTAAACAATGCCAATATTTCATCATCTCTTAATGGATTGCAGTTCTTGTACACACTTTTTAAGCCTTAATAAAAACAAAATGTTATTTTAAAACATGCTGTGTTTTACACCTTTTATTTTCAAAATAAAAAAAAAAAATCTCTTGAAAACTTCAAAAGCATGTTTTAGACATAACATGCTAATTTCTAGTTTAAAAGATCTTTATGTATGCAAAATGTCAAACATGCACATGTATATACATTTTTTGTACATAAATATAAAAACACATATTATATATATATATATATATATATATCTTCAATGCGATTAGTTACTTTTGTTTTTCAGCTTTATTTCAAATTAGTACTGGCAATAAAATGTAAGAGAGCAAAGCTTATAATAGCACCAGCCAAAAAAAAACCTTTATTTTCCCCATCCCTTCCAATAATTTGTATGAACCTTCCTTAAATTTACTCAAAATATCCACCTCCACAACACTAGGTGGGAGATTATTTCAACAATTTACTACCCTTTTGGCTGAATGAAAATTTCTGTATACCTAATCTGCAACCATTGTTTTCCAATTTGAATTTATACCCCGTGCATGTTTCAACTGAGAAAGGGTAAAGATGCCATTGGTATTTAATTTATTTAACCATTAAAGATCATTTTGCTGGACATGATCCAACAGATCATTTCCTTCCAAAACTGTATGCAGTCTTCTAGATGGGGCTTAACCATTGCATTATACAACAGAATGATCACCTCTTTTTTATCTCTGCTAGCAAAAGTTCCTGTATATCACTAACAGAACCCTATGAACTGTTCTAGCAGCCTCTTTGCTCAAAGAATTTCATATTAGATTGTATAATCATTCCCAGGTCTTTTTTTTTTACTGCCTTGATTTTGGTGCCACCCAAATGCTACCTTGCCTTTATGACTGTTAAACCTGATTACCATTTTCCTAGCTGATCTGCATAGTTTATCTAGATCCTCTTTAAGTAGCTTTCCCTGATACTGTCATTAATTACTGTTCCCACCTTTGTATCATCCATAGACAAACTTGAAACACTTACATCAGTATCATTAATAAATATTAAAAATAGTAAAGAACCAAAAACCAATCCCTATGGAACTCAACTCACCACATTAGCCGTGAAGAGCAACCATTTATAACCACTCTGTCTCCTACCAGTTAATATCCCTTTATTCATAGTAATAACTTTCCCCTGATGCCACATTACTCTAATTTGTACAGCAATTGTACATGTGTACAGTATCAAAGACTTTCCTAAAATCAAAGTATACAATATCAAAATTATTCTTTGCATCCCTGGTGACAACCCCACAGGAGCTAAACAAATTGGTGAGGGATGATCTCCCTTTAAGAAACACATGCTGTGTTTGCCTTATGACTCTACTCTTATCAAGGTGTTCTTGCATTACTTCTTTAACTACTGACTTCATTATATCCCCTGGCACAGAGGTTAAACTTACAGGGCTGTAATTACTCACCTCACTCTTCAAACCATCCTTGTGAAAAAGGAGATGCATTTGTCAATGAGAAATAAATTTTCAGTTGGAAATTATATACAGATGGGAATCATACATTGTGGTATATTTTTACCACTTCACTGTTACATAGATCAGAATGGCTAAAGGTTCATAAGAATATATCATGAAATTGTCCAATTCTCATCTGTATGTAATTTCCAACTGGAAACAAATAGATGTTCTAAAACAAGTTAAAGTGCTTCATTCCTCTTTTGACAAGTTTTATATTATCTATGCACCATGCCACCCAAGCAACATCTAAAGGTGACATATTTGCACATCTCCAATCAGCAAGTACTTCTCTTGAACGAGGATGCTCTCATTATTATGGCTAAAGGTTTCACTACCTCTTTTGCAGCTTCTTTTAATACAATTGGATAGATTCCATCCACCCCAAGTGCTTTGTTTACTTTTAGCTGCAATTTCCCTTCACTTTTACTTTCTATTATTATAAAATCATTTCACTCCCAACAAGCTTTAGAGAGACTTCTCCTAACTTCATTTCTAAAAATTTCTTCCTAAATGAGTGTTGATGCAAAATATTTATTCAGTTTATTAGCAATCTATACAGGATCATCTATAATTATATCATTCGTATACAGCAGACCAATGTAATTCATCCCCCTTTCCTTCTACTGTTAACAAACAAAGAATTACTTGCTACTTTTCTCTGCACTCTTGATCAAGGACCTCTCAACCTTAGTCTGTCTAAACCAGTAAGTAACTTAATTACATACCAGTTTGTACTTATAGTAAGATTCTGTATTCCTTGATAATTTATAATCACCCCATATATTTTTCTTCCCTGTCAGTAAGGTTGTCACTAAATCTTGAACTGTACTTCTTAGTTAGTATAAAACGCTTAGCAGCCTCCATGATTACCCCTCTGAACACTTCCCATTTGGTGTTTACATATTTTAACATCAATTGGTCCACTGAAAAGATTTTAAAAAATGCCCGAGTCCATTATAATCATCTTTGCAAAAACAAAACCCCTTCCCTTTACCCTTGACAGTTGTTATTTCTTTGAATAACTGCCACTATGTTCACTGCCACCTAAAGGGTTAAAAAATACCTTACCCTAAAGTATTGTATATAATATGCATGCATAATGGGTTGCATTAATTGATGATGGATTCTAATTTTTTTGTAGGATCGGTAATACCTCCCCATGGAAGTGGATTTTTTAACCTTAACTCTCATTATGTTTTTGGGTAACTTTAACTGTCAAATGGCCAATTTAGGATCTTCTTCTCCATCACTGCAGACTAGGGCTCTCTTTAATATGCTTCACAGCTATGGTCTTGATCAAGTTTGTAATTTTCCAACCAGAGAAAATGCCTACCTTGACCTAATATTCTCCTCTACTCATACAGAGGTTCACAAAGACAACCCTATATTTCACTCGGATCAATCACCAATTACTTTTGACATCACTGTGACTTCTCATAACTTCAAATGCAGCTCCCGTTCTCCACGATTCAATTTCAGAATGGCCGACTGGTCTCAACCTAGCTCTCAGCAACATAAGCAGCTCTTTGACGCTATGGATGACATCGATGTGCTCACCAATAACCTGATCAACTGTGTCCACTCAGTTATATCTGACATTGTTTCTCAATCCCATCTGATGGCACGCTCTACCTATCCGCACTGGTATAACTGCAAACTAATACATAAAATTAAATCCAAAGAATACTATAGAAACAAGTATAAGCAATCAGGTGACAGTCAATACTATGAAATATTCAGCCAACTCCGCAAAGAAGTGAAAATGCTCATATTAAAATCTTACAATATGTGTACAGAGTCAGTTCAGGATAGTCTGCTTACTCACAGAGATATCAAACCATTCTGGAATTTCATGAAGCACAAGAATATAACCATTAGAAAATTACAACTCTATGATTGCAGATGGAATTCTCTTATCGGATGAATTCATTATTGCTGAAGAGTTTGCCAAACATTTTTCCAGAATTCAAACAAATGATGCATTGAGACCTGCCTCATTTCCTGACTTCACACCTGTTAAAGGTGATATCCTCATTAACCGCTTTATCACAGATGAAGATTTAAATCCAGCATTAAAAAGCATGAGAAATGACTATACTAGAGGTTCAGATGATATTCCAGGCTTATTCTGGAAAATGACTGTCACTACCTTAAAACCCCTCATACTGCAAATCTTTAACTTGTCTTGCAGGCTGGGGAAGTATCCTAAGCACTTTAAGCAGGTCAATATAGTTCCTATTTTCAAAAAAGGTGATAAAAATGATGTAACTGATTACAGACCCATATCCTTGCATAACAGCCTGGCTAAACTCTTCAACACAGCAGTACAAACATCTCTTTGAATTCTTCAGGCCTTTCATTGATCAGAATCAAAATGGTTTCCGCAGTGGCAAGTCAGTAGTCACAAATTTGCTTTCTTTCTGGCAATACACCTCTGAAGTTCTTGATAACCATCTTCAAGTTGACAGTCTACACAGATATATCTAAGGCATTTGATAAAGTCCTGAACGAACAACTTCTGAAAAAACTTAAGCTATATAGTATCCATGACCCTTTGCTCTCATGGCTATGCAGCTATATTATGCGTCGTTCCTTGAGTGTTACCATCTTTTTTTTTTTTTTTTTTTTTTGGGTAGTTGTTGGCGCATCGGCTTCTGTGGCCATAGTGCACTTCCCAAGGTTTTTGCAGTACTTTGATCCAAGCCTGAGGCGGGATTCGAACCCGCGAATTTTGGATTTCCAGGCAGGCACTTTACCCACCTGGCTAGCCCGGTCGGCGTGTTATCATCAATCAAGTGAAATCAGAGTGTTTTATACAACTAAGTGGAGTACCACAAGGCTTCCCCTTAGGCCCTCTTCTTTTCATTGTTTTTGTAAATGATCTTCCTTCTTTCATTTACACCTTCAATGTTCAAGTTGCTCTCTATGCAGATGATCTTAAGATCTACTCAGCATTGAAGGAGATTACCGATTCTCAACAGCTTCGATGTGCTCTCAATAAATTCTCTCTGTGGCTATCTCTGAATCACTTGTCTGCTAACCTCGAAGTGCAAAGTAATCTCTTTCTCATCCGGTAGATCTCCACAACTAATAAATACGGAGTACAGTATTAACTCTGCGACCATCGAAAGGCGTGACCAAGTTAACGACTTGGGGATTCTCTTCTCCAGCAGTGCTAAATTCGATGCCCATGTCCTTAAAATCACTAGCAAAGCATTCAAAACACTGGGATTTGTCAAACAGAACACTTACAAGTTTAAAAACTACAGATATGCAGTTATCCTTTATAAAATTATTGTTCTGTCAATCCTTGAATGCAGTTCACCCATCTGGAATCCTCACACAAAGACTAACTAACAAAACTGAAGCAGTCCAAAAAAATTTTGTCTGTTACCTTACGTACCGTAATCCTCTATTCTATCACTCAGTGTATTATGAATCACTGTGTGATTACTTTCATCTGAGGCCTCTGTGCACTAGAAGAGTTACTGCTGACATCACCCTTCTAGACAAAGTAATCACTGGAACTCATGAAGCATCTGATATCCTTATCAAAATCAACTTCAATGCTCCTTGTAGAAAAGTCAGGAACCTTACATCATTTTGCCTTGAATCTGCCACCACAGACTTTATGAAGTTCAGTCCACTGAACAGAATCAGCAAATGACTCTCTCACTGACTTCTTTGACAACTCCCAATCACTGATGAATGCCATCCACAAGTTTGCCTCTTCAATTAAACTGCAAAGTGACTAGCTCTGATCTAATTATTGTAGTTTATTATTTTTCTGTTCTCTAACTGATTAATTATTACTTGTTTTACCGGTAACTTAACGCAATCCTCTTTTGTACATACGATTTTAATGTTTGAATCTATATCAATGTCTATCTTTTTGTTGCATCTCTTATTATTGTTATTGCTTTCGTTGTTCTGATCTCAGATACACTGTTAATGGTTACCTGTTGTGTATCTTGTTATTAATAAAAATAAAAAATAAAAACAATAAAATTATCAAAGAGTGACCACAGCAATATCCTATTCCCACCTTTCTTCTTACTCTTCTTCAATTTTCCATTAGTCATTAATGCTAATTGGTAATGACAAACATATAGGTCCGTAGTGTATAAATAGCGCTTCACTGTGCTACATTTTAGTTAATGGTGATATCATGAACTGAACATTTCGTTTGCTCAACTTAAAATTGGAAGTAGAAATTCCATAGGGCCATCAGAACTAAAATTTTATTATTTATTTTAGTAATAAATGCACCCTTTATCAAGAAATGAAGCAAGCAAGGAAGCTGTAATCTGCATAGAAAAACTTCACTGTTACATATATCAGAAGTTATAAGCTATGCTGAGGTTCACAAAGGTTGACAAAGCCAGGCAGTTGCAAAAAGGGTTTTAAATGCAACGAAATAGGCACGAGTACAAGCAGTTCTCGCTTTACGATTTTTTTGTTTATTTTACAAGTATCAATAAAATCGAAAATATGAACATTAATTGCAAAAAATGAATGTTAAAATTCATAAATATAGCATTTCAAACCACACGTGCAGCTATACAATACAGTATACCCCGCTTTACGATATTAATCCGTTACCATTGTATCGTGTAAATATCGTAATGTGAACCCAATAACACATTTTTTTTTGGTAATTCATTCCACGACCTCGGAAGTTGAAATTTTCTCTATATAACTCTCTAAAAGGTCTTTTTTATAGTGTAAATTGTATTTGTTACCAATTCAAATCATTAAAACGAACTACACTTTCATTGTTATCATATGTTCTGTTATAAGAACCAATTTTGAACGCCTTTGTGATATTTTTCTAAAGCACATTTCCAGAGATCACGACCATAAAACAAAAACAATTTGCACTTTCCAGTTTATTAGGCTTTTCTGTTACGGCAAGCAATTATAAATGGGTAGTAAACTCAATGTTATTGCATTTGCAAGTAGGTCTGTGCTTGTCTCAATATCAAATGACAACATAAAAATTTAAAATGGCTTGTACTTTTAATATTTCACAAATTTTAATTTTTTTAAAGTTTTAGCTAATATTTTTTTAAAAATTGATCTGCATATTTTTTAAATTCCTTATTCCCAATGAAAGAGAAATTTTTTAACTGTGGCATGTGTATCATATATTCCCTAAGCTGACATTTCCAAAGTTAATCTCAATTTAAGTGATGTCTCAGTAATCTATTTCCTTCTTCTTGAAGTTTTTCACCCAATTTAATCAGACATTCTGTGGTATAACACCAGAGGGCAAAGGCACAAAAGCCAATTAGGATTATATAGTTCTGGGAGGACATTTTCTCCATGTCCATAAATGAACTAATTTCATTTTTCAGTTAATTTTTCTCAAACATTTTCATTCTTCTTAATCATCCCAGTTGTGAAGAGTACAGATCTCTATATTTCAAATTTAATTCAAATATTCCTAAAAGTGACAGAATGAAATTTTTTTTTACTCAAAAAAACTGAATACACAGTTAACTCTTGAGTATAAATTTTCCTAGTAATTAATTAAAGCAATGAAAAGTAAACAAGGACAAACCAATGTTGGTTCCTCCAACTTTCATCAGAGCAGGTCAGGGACCTGCTTTGTCTTATCTTCCACCAGTTTTTCTGTTCCATCATTTGCAATTCCAGACAACTTTATTATCTAACTGACAATATAAAGCATCAGGGGAAAAATATGAGATGAGGGCTGAGATTGCCTAGGACTATCATAAAGCCCATTTCATGGCATTTTATGATATCAGCATCATATACAGGGTGATTCACTACCAGTGCGACAAACTTGCAGGAGGTGTAGGGGGCACAAAGACGAATCGGAATCACATAGCATTGCAGGGTCCGAAATACCTTCGTCATGAAGTAGAAGACGTTGAACAGGAGGTCGCGTGAACAGCGATCCTGCTGGAAGTCAGCATTTGTGAACCGTTTCTGTTGAAGAAACCAAGTAGCAAAAGTCCTCCGGAGTGGATAATCCGCAGGCTCCAATGATTGGACGTGTTGCAGATGGTATGAACTCATTTGGTTTGTTGACAGTATCCTCCATACAGTGGATTGGGAAATACCCAATCGTTGGCCTATCGCTCGAGTACTCGTACTCGGATTGCCTTCTTCAAGACGTAGGACATTCTCCTCATTGTCTGGCGTCCTCGTCATTCGCTCTAGATTCATGATACCTCTCGTGAAACAACCAGTCTCACGTAACCTTCTGTGCACACATGCGAAAATCGTATGTTGAGGAGCACCCCTGTGCGGGAAACGTTCCTGGTACAAGCGCAGAGCGGCGTGCCCGTTACAGTCCGCAGCTCCATATGCGAGGTGCATGTCAGCCAGTTCAAAGTTTGAATACTCGTCCATCCTACTGCCTTGGGAACCGGTTCGCAAATGCTGACTTCCAGTGGGATCGCTGTTCACGCGACCTCCCGTTCAATGTCCTCTACTGCATGACGAAGGCATTTCCGACCCTGCAGTGCTATGTCATTCCGATTCGTCTTTGTGCCCCCTACACCTCCTGCAAGTTTGTTGCACTGGTAGTGAATCACCCTGTATATGCAAGAAGTATTTCAGAAGTATTCAAAATAAAGATCTTCATCATCATCATCAACATCAGCCATTTTCAATCCACTGCAGGATGAAGGCCTCTCCAGCAACTTTCCAGTTCCTTCTGTTTTGAGCACTGGCCATCCATTTACTACCCAAAAACTCATGAATTTCATCTATCCATCTCCGCATTTGTCTTCCAGGTTTTTTTCTAACTCCTCTTGGGTACCATTCTGTTATTTTCTTAGTCCATCTGTCATCATGTCTTCGAGCTATGTTGTCCTGCCCAAGACCATTTTAGTTCTTTAGTTTTGATACTAATGTCCTTTACTTGAGTTTGCTGCCTAATCCATGTGTTTCTCTTCTTATCTAACAGTCTGATTCCCAATATAATTCGTTCCATTCTTCGCTGTGTAGTTCTCAGCTTCTCTTCCATTCTTTTGGTGAGTGCCCAAGTTTCACTTCCATAACTCATGGTGGGGAGTATACATTGATTCATTATTTTACGTTTCAGACAAACTGGGATATTGCTCGTCAGTATGTAACTATATTTCCTGAATGCTATCCATCCAAAATTTATTCTTCTCTTGACTTCCAACCATTTATCATTATTACAGCTAATAACTTGTCCCAGATAAGTATATGACTCCACCTTTTCAATTACTGCTCCTTCAATCATTATTTCCCTTTCCGTGGAATACTTGTTCATCATTACTTTTGTTATAGCCATATTCATCTTTAGTCCAAAATCCTTACTAACTGTGCATAACTGATTAAGATTTTCCTCTAATTCTTTGGGATTGTGACTTATGACCACAATGTCATCTGCAAATCGTAAATGGTTTAGGTACTCTCCATTCACATTGACTCCTTTCTGCGACCAGTCTATTCTTCTGAAAGCTTCCTCAACAGCAGCAGTAAACAGCTTCGGAGATATGTGTCTCCTTGTCGAACTCCTTTCTCGATTTTAAATTTCCTACTGTCTTTGTCTTGTCTAATAAAGGAGGTAACATTTTCATATATTTTCTTCAAAATCATAATATATGGGGTATCTATGCCTTGTCTTTCCAGTGCCCGAAACATTGCCTTATGCTGTATGGAGTCAAATGCCTTTTCATAATCCACAAATGCCAGGCATAATGGTGTTTTATATTCATTTGCTTTCTCCATTAGCTGTGATATTACGTGAAGGTGATCCATAGTTGAGAATCCTGTCCTAAAGCCAGCTTGCTCTTTCGGTTGATTCTCATCAAGTATTCTTTCTAATCTGTTAGTAATGACCCTTGTGAACAACTTGAGGATGTGGGATAACAAGCTAATTGGTCTATAATTTCCCATTTCTGATTTATCTCCTTTCTTATGCAGCAAAACTATGATTGCATTATTCCTCTGCTTAGGCGTCACACCTTTTCTAATGCACTTTGTGAAGAGCCTTGCCAGTTTTTGTGTTATGTCTCTTCCTCCCAATTTTAACAACTCTACAGTAACTTCACCTTCCCCCCGGGGCTGTCTGATTCTTCATTTTCTTCAATGCATGTTCTACCTCATCAGGAAGAATATCGGGTATGTCGTATGTGTTGCTACTTTGCAATCCATCTTCCCCACTGCTGGTATCATTCCCTCGCTCCTTGTATAATTCTCTATAGTAGTCTTCTGCTATTTGAATTATGCCTTCTCTGCTGTTTATAAGTACACCATCGCTATTCTTCAGTTTCAGTATCATTTATCTTTCTGTATTACTGCTCATGGCTGTTCATTTAAATCCTTTGTTTTCCCTTAATGGTTGTTCTACTTTTATTGTGTTAAATCTTCTTATGTCCTCTCTGAGTCTCTTTCTAATGGCTTTGCATAACTCAGTATATTCAATTTTCTTCCTGTCAGTGTTTTTCTTGCTCTTCATTTGTTGTCTTTGGTTCATCATGACAAGTGTTTCTTGACTAATTTTTTCTTCTTTGGATTTCTTTTTCCCTATAGGTTTCTTGGGCTTTATCACTTTCAGAAAGTTGTAATATTACTCGTCGATATCTTGGTCCTAAGCAGTCTGCAGAAGCTCAAACTTGTTCTTAAGTTCCAGTACATACTGCTTTTTCTCCTCCTCTGTTATCTCAAAGACCTCTGTATTATTTACTCGAGTCAGTTTTTTCCTTTCCTTTCCTGCATTAGCATTAGTAGAGGTATTTGATGCAAGAAAGCAAGCTTATGCAGCATCAGCCAAAAAAAAAAAAAAAAAATAAATAAATAAAAAATAACCACTTCCACTTCACCCCTCTGTTCCTTCGAAATATCTGTCCAGCTGAGCCTTAAACTTATTTAGGCTATCAACTTCCACGACAAGGGATGGAAGTCTATTCCACCAACCAACCACCCGCTGGCTAAAGGCAAATTTCCTCACGTCTATCCTACATCTGTCTTTCCTCAATTTGAATTTATGCCCTCTCAGGTGATTATTCTGAGCAAGAGGAAGAATCCCAACAGCATTGAGCATGCTCAAACCATTCAAGGCTTTATACACCTCTATCACATCACCTCACCGGTGCCTAGTCTCCAGACACTGCAATTTGCAAAACATAAGCCTTTCTTCGTAAGAGCACCCCTTTGTTCCATTCACTAATCTTGTTGCCCTTCTCTGTACTCGTTCCAGCATCTCTACATCCTTCTTGAAATGAGGCCTCCAGACCTGTATACAGTACTCTAGGTGCGGTCTGACCATTACCTTATACAAGGAAATAATCACCTCCTTATCCCTGCTAGAAAAATTCCTATATATCATTGACAATACACCATGAGCTACTCTTGCAGCCCATCTGCACTGCTCAGAAAACTTCATATCTGCCTGCACAACCACCCCCAGGTCCCTTTCATTCGCCACCACTGTCAGTGTAGTACCACAGAGTTGATACGTTGCTCTGGGGTTGCTGTTTCCCATATGTAGTACTTTACATTTGTCAATGTTAAACTTCATTTGCCACCTCTCAGCCCATCTGCTCAACCTTTCCAGATCCTGTTGCAGTAGCATAGTGTCAGTAGCGTCCTTGACAACCCTGCCAACCTTCATATCGTCTGCAAACTTGGGCATTAAGCTTGATATACCATCATCAATATCATTTATAAATACAGAAAACAATAATGGACCCAATACTGAACCCTGAGGGACTCCACTAATAACATTAGTCCACGATGAGCAGTGTCCATTGATTACCACTCTCTGTCTTCTCCCCCTCACCCACCCCTTTATCCATAGCAGCAATTTGCCTCCAATACCACACTGTTCCAATTTGTGCAGCAGTCTTCCATGTGCAACAGTATCAAAAGCCTTTCTAAGATCCAAATATATAATATCAAAGTTATTCCCTGCATCCATTTCTTTTGTGACTGCATCATAGTATCCAATCAAATTGGTCAGGCAAGACTTCCCGTTAACAAAACCATGCTGTGTCTGAGCTATAACTGAAGTCTTGTCTAGATGATCCTGCAGTGCTTCTTTAACCAGTGCCTCCATTAATTTTTCAGGAACAGAAGTTAAACTAACAGGTCTATAATTACTTGTCACCCTTTGATCCTCCTTTGTGAATTGGGGTCACATTTGCAGATCTCCAGTCCATGGGTACTTCCCCTGAGTCCAAGAAAGCTCTCATAATTATGGCTAAGGGTTTGCTTACTTCCTTTGCTGCTTCCTTTAATATAACTGGATAGATCCCATCCACCCCAGGTGCCTTTCTTGTATTTATCTTCAACAATTTCTCCTCCACTTTACTCTCAGTTATTACAAGATTCTCTAGCTTACTGCCAGAGTTGAATACACCTCTGGCATTCCCCTCGCTGAATAACTCCTCATGTGTGAATGTCGATGCAAAATATTCATTCAGTTTGTTAGCTACCTGAGCAGGATCATCAACAGTTGAACCATCGATATCAAGCGGACCAATCTGATTCAACCCCTTCCTTCTAGAGTTTACATAAGTAAAGAACTCTTTGCTGTTTTTCTTTGCATCCCTTGCCAAAGATTTCTCGTAATCTGCCTTCGCCTGCCCAACCTCCTTTGTAACTTGGTTACAGATCAACTTGTATCTATCATAGGCTTCTGTGTCACGTGTTAATTTGTATGTATCCCATGCATTTGTCTTCTCTGCCATATGTCTCATTAGTTCATCTGACATCCACTTAGGCCTAAACCTTGAACAATATTTCTTAATTGGTATGTAAAGCCTAGTAGCTTCCAAGATAAGTTCTTTGAATGCTTCCCACTTTGAATTTGCTGTTGGTAACATCATCAGTTGGTCCCGCTGTATAGAATTTAAATACTGTCTCAGTCCATCGTAGTCGCCTTTACGAAAGCAATAACCCTTCCCTTTACCCCTAATGGTAGTTACCTCTTTGAGTAAATCCCACTTCAGCACACTGTAATCACTGCCACCTAGGTTCATTTACCTGCAGATTCTTAATACATGAAGAATCACTACTGATAATCAAAACAAGGGTATTACTCCCTCTAGTTGCCTCCTAAACATGCTGATGTAGAAAACAATCATCCAATAAATCCACAAAAGCCTTGCTAGTGTGTGAGTGACCAGCCCCCAAATTCCAGTCAATATCTGGGAAATTAAAATACCCCATTATAAGACTCTCTGATTTACTGGCCCACTCTATTTCCCCGTAGAGTTTCTTATTATACTCATCAGAGTCATTAGGCCTATAGCACACTCCTACTCTCAATTTTGATCTCCCAATGCTTATGTCACACCAAACTGATTCAACACTGCACTGTCCAGCGATGTTCCCTTGAAGAGAACCTTACGTCTTGAAGAGAACCACTCTACACGTTCGTTGCCACCTAAGTGACGTAACAGGGCTTACCATCGAGAAGGTGTGCATGAGTGGATTTTAGGGAGGCAGGCCAGTTGATTTTAGTGGATTTTAGGGAGACTTCTCCTAAATCTTCTGTAATAGAGAGATATTGGATCCATCAGTGTTTTAGGCTGAGTGTCTGATAACACACAGGATACCTGTTCCCCTCTAAACCCCTTAAAAGATCTTATTAAATATTAATAACAATGTTTAAATCTTTAAATAACAAACAACATGTTGATGTTTTTGAAAAACTCTACGAGAATGTTCAGGAAAAAGTGATCCCAACGAACATATTTAAATCAATACAATTTCACTTATGTTAAAAAAAAAAAAAAAAAAAAATTGCTCTATTAGTAATGGTACTTACAATATAATCTGCATCTGAATCTTTTGGCCCTGAACTGTAATATATACGAAATGACTTAGCAGTCTGCTTGATTTGTTCTTTTGTTCCTGTCAATCCAATAATTTTAGGTGAAAATTCTGCAAAAAGAAACAGACAAAGATATATAGCAAAATGATTTACAATTGATGTTAATAGAGAAACTTATACTCTGGAAATGTTTATGAATGAATAACTGCTATAGCTGTACAAATCAAATTAACAGCAAAAGTCAAAACGCTCACATCATATATGTCATATGAATCAATATAACAAAATATGGACATTTTTTCAGTGTAACATTAACTGTTAAAAACTAATTTGGCATTGGGGGAGGGGAGAAGGAGGTTTACACACATAAAGCCAGAATGTTAATCCTTTGATGGAAATTCTAAAAGTGAAAACAACCAAAAGTTAGCAAATTTAAATTCGCATAGTCTGCATAGATGCATATGCTTGTTTGCATTTATTAATACTGTGGTGTAAAATATATTAAATTTTTAAAATTAAATTATCAAAAAATAAAAAAGTAAACATTTTTTATCTAAAAATTTCTCATAAACAGCGTAAAAACAATAACTGGTGAAACTTGTCTTGAATGGAGAGGAAAGAGCTAGCAAAACAATTAGCACATGTAGAATAAGTGGACAAGATTGGCGAGGGGAATGAAGGGATCCTCTTACCAAGAGTGGCTGAAGTTCTGCAAATTACAGTGTTTGGAGACTAGGCATCTGCTAGGTGATCTGACTGAGGTGTATAAGGCCTTGAATGGGTTGAGCATGCTGAATTCTGATGGGATTCTTCCATTTGCTCAGATTACAATCCTAAGGGGGCATAAATTCAAACTGAGGAAAGACAGTTGTAGAATAAATGTGTGGAAATTTGCCTTTAGCCAGCAGGTGGTTAATTGCTGAAACAAACTTGTTGTTGTGGAAATTGATTGCTTAAATAAATTCAAGGAGGAACTGGACAAACTTTTAGAGGGAATGGTTGTGTGAATTTTTTATTTATTTATTTTATTTTTATTTTTTTTAATTTATTTTTTTATTTGGCTGATGCTACATAAGCTCATACGCTTGCTTTCTTGCATCACATGCCTCTATTACTATTACATTCGTTGCCAACATAAGTGTGCAATGTGCAACCTCCTTTGCAGTCATCATATTTGTTGCATTTTTTTTCTATACTTGAGATAGTTTCTTTCTTAAAAAGTAATTTTATTCTAAGAACTAAGTTAACCTTAATTTTATCCTTAAAACTAAGTGAAAGCGATGATAATGATGAAAAATGGAAATGTGCAATATAGTGAACATGAAATGAAAAATTATTGAAAGAGCACAGGCAGATCGTGCTGTCACAGCAGTAGGTAGGGATTACAGGTTTGCACAGTCTACAGTACAGACAATAACAAAAAGCAAAGACAAATTAAAAGAGGCAGGAGTTTTACATCATCGGCAGCTACTAAAGTTTCTTGTATTTTTAGTTTATCAGTGACTGAAATGGAGAATTTATCAAATATTCTGGATAAAAGTCAAAGTTGATTTGGATCAATTTCGAAAAATATTTATCAATTAATCTCTATGCTCTGACTAAAAGAACTTAGCCTAGCATGACAGTGATTAATCTGAAGAGACTTTTAGATCAACTGAATTCTGCAGTGTTTAAACAAAGGATCACTTTAGATTTCAGTATATAATTTTCACAACCTAAGAATGAATCAGAGTGAAAAAAATAAGCAGAAAATTATCCAAAGGAGTCCCATGAGCATATGAAAAGGGCCCAGAAAATTTAATTCTTAATGTGGATGAAAGTGAATTAGAAGAGCCTGTTTCAGGCTTTTCTGGAAATGGATGCCATCCATATTTATTTCTAGGAACGGGAAAATTAATTCAAAATTGCTAAGAGTGGTTATATATCCTCCAGAAAAGCAACACTTAACTGCTGCAGCATAACATTAAAGCCCATTTTAGTTTATCATTCAGCAATATATGATTCTTTCAAGCATATTAGCAAGGCTGATTTACCCATTCTGTAGCACAACAAATGCAGGTAACACAAGATTTATTCACATGTTTGGTTTAGCTCCTGTTTTCTTTCCTAAATTGAAAAATATTGTGAGGACACTGATGCTGAACTTACACTGCTGGTGATCAGGAAGCACAAAACTATCCTCTCAAGAAAACTTCATATCCGCTAAAGGCAGATATGAAGTTTTCTGAGCAGTGCAGATGGTCTGCAAGAGTATCTCATGGTGTCTTGTCAATAATATACAGGAGTTTTTCTAGCAGGGATAAGGAGGTGATTATCCCCTTGTATAAGGCAATGGTCAGGCCACACCTAGCGTACTGTATACAGGTCTGGAGGATTCATTTTAAGAATGATGTAAAGCTGTTGGAACGAGTACAGAAAAGGGCAACAAGATTAGTGAATAGAACAAAAGGTTGCTCTTACGAAGAAAGGCTTAAGTTTTGCAAATTACAGTGTCTGGAGACTAGGCACCTCCGAGGTGATCTGACTGAGGTGTATAAAGTCTTGAATGGTTTGAGCATGCTCAATGCTGATGTGATTGTTCCTCTTGCTCAGAATAATTGCCTGAGAGGACATAAATTCAAATTGAGGAAAAGTGGTTGTAGGATAGATGTGCAGAAGTTTGCCTTTAGCCAGCAGATGGTTGATTGCTGGAACAAACTTCCATCTGTCATAGAAGTTAATAGCTTAAATAGATTCGAGGCAGAACTTGACAAACATTTGGAGCGAGGGGATGGGTGAAATAAGGGTTTTTTTTTTTTGGGCTGATGCTATTTGCACTCCTTCCACTGGATGAAAAATTGGTGCAACAGGACTAGATAACAGAACCAGGCACAACTACTCATGCTTAGAAATGGGCAGTGATTGACAGGGTGTTGATTGCTATAGAGTGTAGACAGTTACTCTCTCTCTCTCTCAACACAGATTTTCCAAGGTGGAGTTCGACTAAACGTCTAAGTGCCACCAAAAACAAGTCTATACGCATGCATGCATGCATACATACATAGTATAGCTTTTATTGTGTTTTATTGCTTGCAAGTGAAGCTATATAATTAAAATTGTTTCATACGCAGAAGGCGATGATTGTAAATAGAAAGTGTTTGTATATTTGTATATATGTAATAAAAATGTATGTAAATAAAAAATACTTCCGTCGTCCAGAACAAAAATAGTTGGTTATTGACAATTCCCGCTGGACCCAGCATTGAGCAATCCTTCCTTTCCAGTGTTGGACGATAGTGAGTGCTCCCACCTCGTGGTATCTAGGTCATTGCCTGGGGCTGTTCAAGACTGCGCCTGAAATAAACTAGCGAGCTGTGCTTGCTAGTTTATTTCAGGCCTCCTTTATAGCAACTGTCTGAAAGTGTTCTGCTTTGCCTTCGGTAGGGTATGCACATGTCTATTTTGCGATTTCTATTTTCGTATGCGCGTGCGCATGTCTATTTCCGTATGAGCGTGCGCATGTCGATTTCTGTATGCGCGTGCGCATGTCTATTTTCGTATGCGCGAGTGCATGTATATTTTTGTATGCGCGTGCGCATGTCGATTTCCGTATGCACGTGCGCATGCCTATTTTCGTATGCGCATGTCGATTTCCGTATGCGCATGCCTATTTTCATATGCGCGTGTGCGTGTTTATTTCCGTATGCGCGTGCGCATGTCTATTTTGGTATGCGTGTGTGCATATCTATTTTTGAATGCGCGTACACATATGCATTTTCGTATGAGCATGTCTATTTTCGTATGCGTGTGCACATGTCCATTTCCGTATGCGCATGTTTATTTCCGCGTGCGCTTTTCTTTGGTAAGAGCACCAATCTCACTACCCTTCTCTGACCTTGTCCAGCAGCTCTACATCCTTCCTAAAATGAAGTCTCCAGTACTCTGGGTGTGGCCTGACCATTGCCTTAAGATGCATTTGCAGGATCATCTAGACAAGACTGCAGCAATAATTCAGACACAGCATGGGTTTGTTAAGGGAAAGTCTTGTCTGACAAATTTGATAGGATATTATGATGTGGTTACAAAGGAACTGGATGCAAAAAATAATTTTGATATCATATATTTGGATTTCAGGAGAGCTTTTGACACTGTTGCACGTGGAAGACTATTGTACAAATTGGAGCAGAATGGTATTAAGGGTAAGTTGCTACAATGGATAAAAGGATGGTTAAGTGGGAGAAGGCAGAGGGTGGTAATCAATGGGTGCTGCTCTTCGTGGACTAATGTTATTAGTGGAGTCCCACAGGGTTCGGTGTTAGGTCCACTGTTGTTTTGTATATTTATCAATGATATTGATGAAGGTATATCAGGCTTAATGTCAAAGTTTGCAGATGATACAAAGGTTTGCAGGGTTGTTAATGACAGTAATGGCAGTGTGCTACTGCAACAGGATCTAGATAATTTGGGCAGATGGGCTAAGAAGTGGCAACTGAAGTTTAACCTTGACAAATGCAAAGTACTGCATATGGGTAGAAGTAACCCCAGAGAAACGTACCAACTGTGTGGTACTACACTTAAGGTGGTAGAAAATGAAAAAGACCTGAGAGTAATTGTGCAGTCAGATATGAAGTTTTCTGAGCAATGCAGATAGGCTGCCAGGGCAGGTCATGGGGTTTTGCTAACAGGGAAAAGGAGGTGATTATCACTCTGTATAAGGCAATGGTCAGGCCACGCCTTGACTACTGCGTACAGGTCTGGAGGCCTCATTTTAGGAAGGATGTAGATTTACTTGAGCGTGTACAGAGAAGGGCCAACAAGATTGGTGAGGGGAATGAAAGGATCCTCTTACCAAGAGAGGCTTAAGTTCTGCAAATTGCAGTGGCTGGAGACTAGGCACCTGCGCGGTGATCTGATTGAGGTATATAAGGCCTTGAATGGGTTGAGCATGCTGAATTCTGATGGGATCCTTCCACTTGTTCAGATTACGAACCTAAGGGGGCATAAATTCAAATTAAGAAAAGACAGATGTAGAATAGAAGTGCGGAAATTTGCCTTTAGCCAGCGAGTGGTTAATTGCTGGAACAAACTTCCATCTGTCGTTGTGGAAGTTGATAGGTTGAATAAATTTAAGGAGGAACTGGACAGGCATATTTGGAGGCAATGGTGTGATTTTTTTTTTTTGGCTGTTCTGCATAAGCTCATACACTTGCTTTCTTGCATCACATGCCACTACTTATACAAAGGGATAATCACCTCCTTATCCCTGGTAGCAAAGTTCCTGTATTGACATCCCATAATCTGCTCTGGCAGCCTGTCTGCCAGAGCAGCTTATGGCATCTTGTCAATCTTGCTCTGGCAGATTGTCTGCACACCTCTAAAAACTTCAAATATGACTGCACAATTACCCGCAGGTCTTTTTCATTCTCCACCACCCTGCACAGTTGTTATACTACTCTCAGGTTACTGCTACCCATATATACAGTACTTTGCATTTGTTGATGTTAAACTTTAGTTGCCACTTCTCTGCCCAACTTTATTAGATCTCGTTGCATCATCATTACTGTCATTAGCAGCCCTGCACACATTTGTATCATCTGCGAACTTGGATATTCTGGATATTCTTCTTCTTCAAGAGGAGTGTTTCCATTTACCATGGGTTTCCTCAGCTTAAAAGTTATTTCTTGTTAGGAATTTTTTCCCGCCATAAAGTGCGGTTCACGTTGTCTTGGTCGGTTAAGCCTCGGGCTGTCATGCACTCCTGTACTCCATCCATCCATGTCCTCCTAGGTCTTCCTCTTCTCCTTCTTCCAGGAGGTGTCCATTCCAGGATAGCCTTTGGATATCTGTTTTCTTGCATCCGTTTTACATGTCCATACCATGTTAGATGCTGTTCTCTGATGGTGTCAATAATAGTCTTTTTCACTTCCATTTTTTCCCTTATGTCTTCATTCCATTTTCTGTCTCTTCTAGAAGTTCCTGCTGAGCGTCTCCAAAAATCCATTTCTGTGGAGAGCAATTTGTTTTCTGCTCGCCTATTCAATGTCCAGGTTTCTGCTCCATACAATAGAAGACTTTGTACAATTGTTTGAAATATAAGTTTCTTTGTTTTATGTAGGATATTTTTGCTCCACAGAACAGAGGTTAACATGCCAATAGCCTTTCTGCTGCCTGTAATTCTCTTATTGATCTCTGCTTGGGATGATCCATCACTTTGTAAGATTGATCCCAAATATTTGAATTTATCGACTTGTTTGATTTTAAAACCTGCAATATTTAGAATGTGTCCTGGCCCTGAAGACATTTCAGTCTTGCTAAAATTGATTTTTAGACCCCACTGTTTATATTCCTCAAACAATTGACGACATGCATGCTTTGCATCTTCTAAGTCTTGTGCTATCACCACCTGATCGTCTGCAAAAAGTAAATTGTGAATATAGGTGTTCTTATTAATCGGCAATCCCATTTTATTACATTTTTTTAACCAGGATCTTAGGCAGATGTCGATATAAATTTTGAAAAGTGTTGGTGACATGCAACAACCTTGTAATAAGCCTTTTGACGTGTGGAATTCAGGTGACAAAGCTGATCCCACTTTAATTCTGCATCTATTATTCCTGTAAATTACCTTAATAATGTTAATCAGTTGTCCATCAATATTTGCCTCTTTCAGTGCTTCCCATAAGAGTTTTCTTGGAACACTGTCATATGCCTTTTCAAGGTCAATGAAAATCATAAAGATTTTTTTTCCTTTTGATTGGCATTTTTCAAGGATCTGTCATACTGTTTTGATATGATCTATACATGACCCCTCCCAGGTGAAAAACCACTTTGTTCTTCTGATACCTTGATTCGGGCTTCTAAATGGTTCCTGATCCATTTTCCAAGGATCTTTAACAGTGGGCTCAGGACGCATATTCCTCTGTAATTTGAACAGCTTTTCCGATTGCCCTTCTTATAAATTGATGTAATATATCCTGTTATCATTTCTTTCGGTATTTCTTCTCCTCTCAGTATACTATTTCACAGTTTTTGTATCAAAACAGCCACTCCTCTTCCTCCATATTTCAGAAGTTCCATGTAAACTCCTCCAGGTCCAGGTGATATGCCATTCCTTCCTTCCTTTAGCAGGAGTTCCACTTCCCTAACAGAAACTTTTAAGCCCAAGTCTTCTACACCAAAATCCTCCATCGTCTTGAACTCTTCCCAGTCTTCTTTTAAAAGTCCTTCATAGTACTCCGTCCAGTCTTTCAAAGGTATTAATTGAAAACCAGCATTGTGTTTATTCTGTTTTCTCAAGTCTTTAAGGACCTTCCATGATTCCGCTGATTGCTCGAAGCCCAATTTGCTATTAATAGTTGCACATTTCCTTTCCCATTCTTCATTTTTCGCTTCTACTACCAACCGATTGGCTATTTTCTTTTTTTCAACATAAATGTTCCTATATGCATCATTCCTATCACCCAGCCATTTCTGATATGCAAGTTTCTTTTCCTCTACAGCAGCTCTTACTTTCTCTGTAATCCAGGTTTTTTTGGTCCTTGGCTCTTCTTTTTGCCTAGGATTTCATGAGCTATTTTTTTAACAGTATTTTTTAAATATTCGTAGATTTCTTCAGTATTACCTTTTATCTCTATGTTAATTGCAGCATCCAGTCTCTGGGTGAAGTTGTTTCTAATGCTGTCGTCCTGGAGTAGGTCAATGTTAAATTGATCCACTTGTAGCATTTCTCCTTCCCTGCATTGTTGGTTGTCCACACATATTTTATTAATCCAGTTCCACCTCAGTGTTGTTTTAACAAGAACTTGGATATTAGGCCTGTTATTAGCAGAGAAATAGAGTGGGCCAGTAAATCAGAGTGTCTTATAATGGGTGATTTTAATTTCCCAGATATTGACTGGAATTTGTGGGTTAGTCACTCACACACTAGCAAGGCTTTTGTGGATTTATTGGATGATTGTTTTCTACAGCAGCATGTTCGGGAGGCAACTAGATTATCAGCAGTGATTCTTCATGCATCAAGGATCTGCAGATAAAGGAACCACTAGGTGGCAGTGATCCCAGTGTGCTGAAGTGAGATTTACTCAAAGAGGTAACTACCATCAAGGGTAAAGGGAAGGGTTTTTGCTTTTGTAAAGGTGACTATGGTGGTCTGAGACAGTATTTAAATTCTATACAGTGGGACCAACTGATGATGTTACCAACAGCAAATTCAAAATGGGAAGCATTCAAAGAATTAATCTTGGAAGCCACTAGGCTTTTCATACCAACAAAGAAATATTGTAAAAGATTTAGGCCTAAAGGGATGTCAGATGAACTAATTAGACATGTGACAGAAAAGAAAAATGCATGGGATACATATAAATTAACATGTGACATAGAAGCATAAGATACAGGTATAAGCTGGTCTGTAACCAAGTTACAAAGGAGATTAGGCACGCAAAGGCAGATTATGAGAAATATTTGGCAAAGGATGCAAAGAAAAACAGCAAAGAGTTCTTTACTTATGTAAACTCTAGAAGGAAGGAGATAAATCAGATTGGTCCAATTGATATCGATGGTTCAACTATTGATGATCCTGCTCAGGTAGCTAATAAACTGAATGAATATTTTGCATCGACATTCACACATGAGGAGTTATTCAGGGAGGGGAATGCCAGAGGTGTATTCAACTCTGACAGTAATCTTGTAATAACTGAGAGTAAAGTGAAGAAGAAATTGTTGAAGATAACCACAAGAAAGGCACCCGGAGTGGATGGAATCTATCTAGTTATGTTAAAGGAGGCGGCAAAGGAAGTAAGCAAACCCTTAGCCATAATTATGAGAGCTTCCCTGGAACTCGGGGGAGGTACCCATGGACTGGAGATGTGCAAATGTCACCCCAATCCACATAGGAGGATCAAAGGGAGACACAGGTAATTACAGACCTGTTAGTTTAACATCTATTCCAGGGAAATTAATGGAGGCACTGGTTAAAGAAGCATTGCAGGATCATCTAGAGAAGACTTCAGTTATAGCTGGGACACAGCATGGGTTTGTCTTGTCTGACTAATTTGATTGGATACTATGATGTAGTCACAAAGGAACTGGATGCAAAGAATAACTTTGATATCATATATTTGGATCTTAGAAAAGCCTTTGATCTGTTACACATGGAAGACTGCTGCACAAATTGGAGCAGTGTGGCATTGGAGGCAAATTGCTGCTATGGATAAAGGGATGGTTCAGTGGGAGAAGACAGAGTGGTAATCAATGGACACTGCTCTTCGGGGACTAATGCTATTAGTGGAGTCCCTCAGGGTTCAGTGTTGGGTCCATTGTTTTCTGTATTTATAAATGATACTGATGATGGTATATCAGGCTTAATGTCCAAATTTGCAGACAATACGAAGGTTGGCAGGGTTGTTAATGACACTAATGACAGTACACTGCTGCAACAGGATCTAAAATAGTTGAGGAGATGGGCTGAGAGGTGGCAAATGAAGTTTAACCTTGACTACTACACTGACGAAAAGGACCTGGGGGTAATTGTGGAGGTAGATATGAAGTTTTCTGAGCAGTGCAGACGGTCTGCAGGAGTAGCTCATGGTGTCTTGTCAATGATATACAGGAATTTTTCTAGCAGGGATAAAAAGGAGGTGATTATCCCCATGTATAAGGCAATGGTCAGGCCACACCTTGAGTACTGTATACAGGTCTGGAGGCCTCATTTTAAGAAGGATGTAGAGCTGTTGGAACGAGTACATAGAAGGGCAACAAGATTAGTGAATGGAACAAAGGGTTGCTCTTACGAAGAAAGGCTAAAATTTTGCAAATTACAGTGTCTGGAGACTAGGCACCTGCGAGGTGATCTGATTAAGGTGTATAAAGCCTTGAATGGTTTGAGCATGCTGAATGCTGATGGGATTCTTCCTCTTGCTCAGAATAATCACCTGAGAGGGCATAAATTCAAATTGAGGAAAGACGGTTGTAGGATAGATGTGCAGAAGTTTGCCTTTAGCCAGCAGGTGGTTGATTGCTGGAACAAACTTCCATCTGTCGTTGTAGAAGTTGATACCTGAAAGAGATTCAAGGCAGAACTTGACAAACATTTGGAGCTGGTGGATGGGTGAAATAAGGGGTTTTTTTTTTTTTTGGGTGATGGTATATAAGCTTGCTTTATTGCATCATGTGTAAATGCTAATGCTAATTTGATAGACTTATGCAAGAGCTGGATAAAAGAAGTAATTTTAACATTGTTTACTTGGATTTCAGCAAAGCATTTGACAATCTCACATGAGTAAATTAGTAAATTTACCATATTAGTAAATAAATTTGATGAATTTGAGGTGTTGGTCAAAACATCTAAGTATGCCTTTGATGTCTTGACCATATGTCATTGGGATATCAGAGATGTGGTGCCACACAAGGACACCACGTCTCAGATATAAGGAATGCAGAATTCGAATTTGGGAAGTACAATGTGTACACAAAGAATAGATAGGATAGAAAGAGTGGAGGGGTTATACTGTTATTTAAGAAACACACAAAATCTAAAGTAGTGCAACCAGTTGATGTCGGTGGAAAGTGCAATGCTGAGTTGGTTTTGTGTGACATAAACAAAGTAGGAGAGAATAGAAGTGTGTTATAGGCCTAATGACTCTGATGAGTAGAATGAACAACTGTACAGAGAAATAGAGTGGGCCAATAAATCAGACTATCTTATAATGTGGAATTTTAACTTCCCGGATATTGACTGGAACTTGTAGATTGGTGACTCGCACACTAGCAAGACTTTTGTGGGTTTATTGGATAATTGTTTTCTACAGCAGCAATTTCAAGAGGCAACTAGAGGGAGTAATACTCTTGATCTAATTATCAGTAGTGGTTATTCATGCATTAAGAGTCTGCAGATAAAGGAACCACTAAGTGATCACAGTGTACTGTGATCACTTAGTGGTTCATTCAGTGATCATTCAGAGATGTAACTACTATCAGGGGTAAAGGAAGGGTTTTTGCTTTCGTAAAGGTGACTATAGTGATTCAGACAGTTTTTCAAATCTATACAGTGGGCCAACTAATGATGTTACCAATAGCGAATTCTAAATGGGAAGCTTGTTGTTCTGTTATTTGGTTTTTAGGAGCATTAGTAACTAAGGCCAAAATGCTCCAGGGATATGCGATGGTCATTCCCTGACCTTTCTGCATCCTCTGTATTTGGTGGTCATGGGCTTGAACCCCGGTATAATCAAGAAGCGCATGCTACGCACTACTGCTCCTACCCACCTGGCTATTGAGGTGCCGAAAGTGGAAGCATTCAAGGAATTAAGTTTGGAAGCTACTAGGCTTTTCATACCAATTAAGAAATATAGTTCAAGGTTTAGGCCTAAATGGATGTCAGATAAACTAATGAGATTCATGGTAGAGAAGAAAGTCATGATTTAAAGGACAGTTTTCTGACTGTCCTTTAAATCACGACTCGGCAGCAGAAATCACCTCATCATCAGTAGCAAATTGTAAGTGTTTCTCCACAAAGAATGGACTTCAGGGCAGGAAAGAGGAAGTAATCTGAGGGTATAATCATGGGAATAATCAAGATATGGCAATACTTCAAACCCACATTCATGGGCACACCTCACTACAGCATGCAAGAAATGCTGCAGGGGAATTATCTTAGAGGTGCACACCTTTTGACAGCTTTCCCCATCTTTTTTCTTTTATAGCATCCCATAGCTTTATGAGGAGGTTGGAATAATACTTGGGCATCACAGTACAGCCCTTTTGAAGGTAATCTGTTGATATTATGCCATACTATCCCAAACAGACATCATATGGTAGCACTTGGTTGCATGTTTGCATTTTAGGGGGGGGAGGTGATTCTGCATGCTTCCATTGTTTTCACATTTGTATAGTTTTGGGATCATAGTCATGGATCCATGTTTCATCCATGGTGACTAGCAGTGAAAAAACCTCTTGCCTTTCCTGGCATATTGACAACATTTCGTGTGCACATTGTCCCCTTTCCTTCTTCTGATAACAGGTCAGAAGTCTGGGAACCTATCTAGCAGGCACTTCTACTCATATGCAACTGCTGATGAATGATGTTCTCCACCGACTCTACACTAATTTAGATTCTGCAGCTAGTTCATTGATGCTAATATGGCAATCTTCTAGGATTAATGCCTCAATTTTTGCAACAATTTCTTCTGTTACAGGAGTTGCTGGACATCCTGGAATTTCTTCAAAATGCACTGAGGTTCTTCCACATTTAAATTATTTATACAAATGTGCACCAAAACTGTAACCTGGGCAGTCTTCTCCATAAAGAGCAACCATTTCTTTGTGGATTGTTTTGGGTGTTTTTCCTTAAGGAAAGAAGAACCTAATCACCGATTTGTATTCCACTTTATCCATTGTGGCACTTCACCTCATTTAGTGCTGTAAAGAAAAAAAAAACGAATTTTCAGATCGAAACCAAAATTTGTGGTTGCTATAGAGATTTCAAGGTGTCAAACAAAAGAAATTTCATCTTTCTATCACAACTACTTCTGGATGAATACAAATTTTTTTGAACTCCTCTTCATATACAGGGGAACTTCTCTATTACAAACTTCTATTTAATGAATTTTTCTATATTATGAATTTTTTTTTGCAAAACATTGCACATTGAAACAAAATTACATGTAAAATCAATGCCATATAGTGAAGTGTTAGTTCTCAATATAGCAAATATTTAAAAAAATTAGCAAAACCATTTTTAAAGATTTTAAACTACTGCTAATCAGCTGCTTAAATATAATACGGCCTCCTTCCCACCAGAACTGCCCATTAGCATCTGGAATTACCCATCCTTTAGACATTTGTAAAGTTTAGAGAACACTTGTGACCATTGACACACTAGAAGGTCTTTGTTTCATTTTAAAGGTTTGTTACAGGGAAAACAAATAAGTTTTCTTAAATGTGATCAGAAACTTTGCAATAAATAGGGCACATATGTAAATTGATGTTGGCTAAATACAATAGATGGAAAATGAAATTCACTGACTGAGGTGAAGTCTTTAACACGCTGAAGCAGCAATATACAGAATTCTTTAGTAGTCTGTTTTCAGCACCACCCACTCAGTAGGTGGTGTTTTCAGCACACCTACTGAGTGGCATGCACTTCGCATGACCTTTCCATTGATCAATGTGTCTTGACACCAGTGGCGGCTCGTGACTCTGATGTATGGGGGTGCTGCTTCTTAAAGTTACATTAAATTGCCTTTGGTTATAAGACATGTCAACACAGACAGTAATAATAATAAGCAAGTTAAAAATACTACAAAACATTAACTGGACACTTACCATTAACAGACTTGGGTAATCTTGAAATTTCATTTAAAAATAAAATCCATTCTTCAGTTTTTATTTGTTGAAAATAGATTAATAACCTTTTCATTCAAGTTTGGTGCACTGTTCAAATCAGCACTGCTCGCTCCACAGTTCCTTTGACTCAGTTTATCAGCTCTAAAAAATGCATATTGGCAACCTGCCAACTAAGCATTGACTCAACCGCTGGGGCCAAACTGTGGAACTGTGTAGTCCACAGTTTCACCTACGGCTAAACTTCAAAGTTGAAAACAATTTCGTGTTTTTATTTGTTTATTATTGGAAATAGAGGATGAGTATACTATATGTGGGACCTGTTAATAAAAATATTCATTGTGTTGCACTGTTCTTCACAAAAATTCATATAACTCTGTTGACTGTATATTTAGATTTAAAAAACTGGGGGTGCTGCAGTTCCGCAGTGCCTACCGACAAGCTGCCCCTGCTTGACATGTGAATTTCCTGTCACTTATTATATGATGGTTTTGTATATGTCTGGTCTGTTCTCATTTAACTTGACTCCCAGTAGATGGATTTTCAAGATATTTTATATTTTGCTCTTTTAGTCATTTAAAACGATTTGTCATTAGACCAATCATTAAATTACTGTATTATTTCTTTTCTTCATAAAGATCAATGTTGGCTTTCCATATGTTTTTTTTTTCCCTCTGAAAGGTAACATACAGCATACATTAACAATAAATTTTCTTTCATGTATATATGAAAGCAGATTAAAAGGAATTCACAAAGTCACATATCTCTTCTAAGTGACTAATAGAAACATTCACTTGATACTGTTGAATTTACAAGCAAACATCACTGCGTAGGCAGTACTAACAATTCACCCTATAGCTAGCACAGTACAGTTTACAGTGGCTACATGGTGAATGTATTGGTAGTGAGCTACAGACTGTCACAGCTGAGTAATATTTACCATCACAGAAACAATGCCAAAGAGAAACTATTAAATTTGATGTATTGGCTAAGTTCAGTTTTGTGGTAATGTGCAAATAAACTGGCTTGGTGACAGTATGCTCTAATAAGCCAAGATTCTTCTTGAACTTGACCAGGGTTTTAAGAAAAAAGTTACTGCCGAGAAAAATAGCATACCTTTAAGCAGTTTATCTATGATTTTAAAAAAACTGAGTATCAATTTTAAATACAATTGAAGGAGGATTAGACAAGAAGCAAATTAAGTTGTGGTATACAAAGATGTTCATACAGCTGTTCTAAAATGGATGTAAATGATATGTGAAAAGAATATGCCAATATCAGGTTCAATAATTAAGCAACAAGCTCTGAAATTTGCAGCCTCTTGGACATATGGAATTTAATGCTAGCAATGGGTGGTTAAATAAATTTAAGAAGTGCCACAGAATTGTGGAAAAGTTATTTGTGGAGAAAGTGTTGCTGTAAGCGAAGAAGATTGTAAGAGTGGAAGATTTTGGAAGAATATGAACCTAAGGGCATTTTTAATGCAGATGAAATGAGTTTATTCTTTAAATGTTTACTTAATAGAAAAATTTGATTTTAAGAATGATAAATATTTTGGCAGAAAACAAAACAAAGAAAGAATCAACTGTGCTAGTTGGAGCTAACATGACAGGAAGTGAAAAATTAAGACTATTAGTCATTGAGAAAACAAAAACTAACTCCAATATGTTAATCTTGCATACAATGGCCAAATATCACACTTCGCTTCACTACGATAAAACATCTTACAATTCCAGTTGTGTTCTATATTACTACATAGATAGCATTCTTCTCCCTTTCTATAATGTAAATTTTCCATGCTATTGTACTAGCAATAATCATGTTCCCTCTGTCTCAAATACCATTGTCATCAGTAAACATCACTTTTACGGTTAACTTTTCATTGCTAATGAGAGTGTATTTTCTTTCTTTACAAAAATGCATTAAAATAACATCATGAAAAATTTCTAGAGAAATTATATTATTCAACTTTCATTAATAAATGCAAGTAAAACATTTTTACAATTTTACCATTATCTTTATAATGTATTTACAGTAAATAAGTTTCAAAATTAACTTTTCTAAACAAGGCTTACTAATGTATTTATGTTATCAGACAATAATCTGTCATCATTTTCATTCCTGTGGCATGATCAATGCCAACTTATAACATATATAAGATTATTAAAAATAAAATTAAGAATGCATTTCTTCCACACTGGAAAATCATTTTTATTAAGATGAGTTAAGTTTCCAACTGGCTTTAACAATAATGTTGAAGCTAGTTAGAAAACTGTGTTAAATTTTAACATTAATCTCTAAATGATAACCAAGAATGAAAATTCACCCAGAGGAATCAAACTGATTTTTTCCTTTCAATAAGGGAGTTGTAGATTTAAATTTTAAGATTAAAGAAGTTTCTAGACAAACTAAAATTGATGTAATTAGACTTATTGAGATTAATTTTCAAACCAAAGTGATAGGTAATAACAAAAGATCTAATCTTCTCTTTGAACCAACTTCTGTAAGTGCCAACAGAATTTCAAATAAGAGGTGCTTCAAGACTGGAGAAAAATATCATCAGCATAGTGAAAAATACTTTCCTACCTATTAAGAAAGGAAGCAATAAACAAAAAATATGGCAGTTGAAAGGGAGCCTGCTACTCTAGTTCAATCTTGTTCTTCTAATTCCACTTCTTTGTCATTTTAGTTTCTAAAACTAATGGTATCTATTTTGATTAAATGAAATAGCAACATATTTTAAAATAAAAAATAATGCTATTATTAAAGATTTAAATTAAATACAGTAAACCACCGCGAATAGCGGGGGTTACGTTCCTGAGAAATGTCGCGAATACCGAAACATGAATACTGAATTATGGCTCCCATAGTAATAAAGGGGTTCCGTTCCAAAGTATGTAATATATAAGAAAAACTAGTCTAAAATTTTGTCTATGTATGTATTACTATATATGTAAAATTGTATGTATGTATTATGTACCATCATAATATGACTATGTACATAGACAGTACATAGTGAAATGCAAGCATATGGCATCGAAATGAAAATAAGAAACAATTTAATATTAAATGTAATATTTATTAGAAATTTCAAACAAATCTTTCAAACTAGTGCCTTTGCTAGCTAAAAAACTTATCCCGCCAGTGCTATCACCAGTTTCGCTAAAGTACGCTGGAGAGCGAAACAACACTTACTTCATTGCAACGATGCCGCAACCACTACCAGATATCTTCAAACCACTGTTTATCCGGTTATTTTATATGCTGCTGAGATTTGGGCATCTGCGTCGCCCTCACTTCAAAACCCGGGGTGTTCTCATGTGAATACTGGACCCTGAAATGGGCCACAAATAAGCATCGCCGACCCCCTCAATTGAGAACAACTGACATGGCTGAGCAGCTAAATGTACCCAGGCTCCCGAGGTTAATTGACAGCAGGCGTTTAATGACTTCAGTAAAAATGTACACAGGAGTGATAAACGCCCCAAACATCTGGGATTTCTGTCAGTGGCATAATCCTCCACCATCCCTGAGGTCAGAGCCCACACTAACCCTCAAATACAACCGGCTGAAACTGTGTAGTCGGTTCCTGCCTGCCCAGACACTCCCCAAAATTCAGGCACTGCTCCGTCTTGGAGTCGACCTTCAGAAATTAGCTACCGACTTCAAATACCGTCACATGCTCCTCGAGTGGATTACATCTGTGGAACTGGGATAATTTCCTCCATATGACGTCAGTCCTCATATTTTCATTATTATAATTTCATTTTTACATGTTTAATTTTGTGTAACTAATAATTTCCATGTAACGGTAAAAATTTTTTTTTGCCAATTAATCTCATTTATAATGTAAAACTCCTGGCCATGTCGCCGTGATGAGTATTATTGTCTCTAGTACAAATTCTGTACTTATCAGCAATAAAGAATTTATATTATATATTGATAAATGAGTTTTGCCTTCTCACGAATGATGAGTGAACTTAACGGAATTTTATTTTGAGTTCGGTCTTCTATCCACAGATTTAAAGCCTTTTCCATTTTTTCTAATTTAACATCACGAGTTACAGAGCAAATTTTTGAAGCAATTAGCGCGTTTTCACGGACATTACGGCGGATTTTTTCTTCCGATTTTTTGATTGATCCGTTGACTCATTGATTTTATAATGTTTTGTCACTGAGGAGACACTTTCACCATTAGAAATTTTGTATAACTCAATTTTATTCACTAATGTCATCACCTTCTTTGATCTTTTCAAATTTCCCTTGTTATTCGTAGCCATATTTTTGTAGGGGTTAGAAAGAACTTGTCCACCTCCTTCTTCCGTTAACACACTCGAAAAAGTCTGTTTTACACTGCAAAACGGTAGATTTATTACTTTTGTAAGCATATCAATTTATAAATTGATAAATTTATTCAATTCATAAACATATAAATTAAAAGCAAACGATGAAACCTTCCATGACAAGTGCATAACACATATTGAACGAGGATTAGCAAGAAACATCCACGGTCGCGATTTTGTCACTCCTCTCCCCCACCCACTGAGCGCTGTTTTGACCAGGAAAGATAATTTTAGCCACGCCCATGTTCTTTTATGGCGGAAAATATTCATGGCGCTTTAAAATTCACATTTTTTTAGGTTTCATTTTATATTAAATCGGCGATCGCGAATACGCGAATACAGATACCGCGAATAGCGGGGGTTTACTGTATATCTTTCACATATTTATTCAATATAATAGCAAGTTATAAAACATGTCACCTTTAATATACTGGGCAATAATATCTGTAGTATCCCTTTCTGGATCCACAGTAATAAATAATGGTTGTACTTTAGGAGCATCCTTCATGCTATCTAAAAAAAAAAATATATCTATAAAGAATTTCATGTTGATAACAGTTAATGAGAATTAGTGAAAATGAGATTATTATAAAAGCGATTAAAAATCATAAAACAAATTGCTTCAATTTTAGCAGCTGTTTTTAATATAATCCTTATATGTGAAAATTTAACTAATTTCTTTCTTACTAAACAAAGAACTTAGTTAATTATAATTACATCCAATAAGTGTCTATCGATTATTACTTTTCACTTGTAAAAATGTTGCTTCCCTCACTACAAAGTATTTCTCCAGATTAATAGACTACTCATTTGGCTACAATGATTCAGAAGCAAACTATGTGGAAATTTGTTACAAATGGGCTTGTAGTTAATCTATCTTAATGTATTGTAATCAATATCTATATAATAAAATATGAGCTCACTAACTGAATGCTTCCCTAATCAGCATAAAGCTCTCATTAGTGGGAGGTATGAATAAATTCAAGGAAGAACTAGACAAATTCTTGGAGGGTATGCATGGGTGAAGTGTGTAGGTTTTTTTTTTTTTCTCTTTTGTTGTTACTTTATAAGCTTGCTTCCTTGCTTCATTTGCCACTACTAATACTAGCACTAACTACTTATTGTTCAAGGTTTAGGCCTAAATGGTTGTCAAATGAACTAATTAGACTCGTGGCAGAGAAGAAAAATGCATGGGATGCATATAAATTAACAGGAACACAGAAGCCTATGGAAGATAGGCTAGTCTGTACTCAAGTCACAAAGGTGGTTAGGCAGGCGGAGGCAGATTACGAGAAATCTTTGGCAAAGGATGCTAAGAAAAAAAACAGCAAGGATTTCTTTACTTATATAAACTCTAAAAGGAAGGGGATGAATCTGATTGGTCCACTTGACATCGATGGTTCGACTGTTGATGATCCAGCTCAGATAGCAAACAAACTGAATGAGTACTTTGCATCTACATTCACACATGAGGAGTTATTAAGGTTTGAAAATGCCAGAAGGTTATCAAATTGTAGCAGGATGCTTAATGATTTTGTAATAACTGAAAGCATAGTAGAGGAGAAATTGTTGAAGTTAAACATAAGAAAGGCACCTGGGGTGGATGGAATCTATCCAGTTATATTAAAGGAGGCAGCAAAGGAAGTAAGCAAACCCTTAGCCATAATTATGAGAGCATCCTTGGACTCAGGCGAGGTCCCCACAGACTGGAGATTATTATTATTATTATTATTATTATTATTGTTGCTCTTATATTATTTCTCCCTGATTGGGGGATTCCACTCCGTGACGGATACTGCTACCAAGAACACAGGGTGGTTGTAATGTCTGGTGTTACTGTTGGTTGAGGAATTCTCTGACTATTCTACAGGTGTTCGGGATTGCGACTTTCTGGAGTTCCTTGTAGGTGTTCTCTGGGAGACCTATTGCTGCTAGGCTGCTATGTAGTCTTTGGCACCATACCGGTGGTTCAGCATATAATTTAACATCTCTACTGATATGTTGCATGTAAATAAACTGTGAACAGACATAATTTGGCTTCAGTAGCCCTTGTGTCGTTAATCCTAATAACAACAACAACAATCGTATTTGTAGTATGGTACACTTTATTTGGCCAACTGGTATTTCCTCGCTAGCTTCTGATGTTATTTTTTTATTTTTAGGAGCATTAGCAACTAAGGCCATATTGCTCCAGGATATGCGGTGGTCATTCCCTGACCTTTCCGCATCCTCAATATTTGGTGGTGACGAGCGCGAACACCGGTCTAATCAAGAAGCGTGTGCTACACACTGCTGCTCCTTCCCACCTGGCTACGGAGGTGCCGCTTCTGATGTATTATCCTGGCTACCTGGTCGTGTCTATGAGTGTACTCAGTCTGGGTGATCACCTTGCAACCTGCGGTGATGTGTTGGATCGTTTCTGAGGCCAGGTGGCATCGTCAACATGTGTCATCTGACATTCCGGGCTCCTTTGCAATGTATTTTCTATAGTTTCTGGTGCTGATTACCTGGTCTTGGATGGCCAGCATGAATCCTTCAGTCTCAGGGGATAATATCGATAACATTGCTTCCAATGCATTGCTCACAAGTGTCATATGATCTTGATGGAGGTCATTGTAGTGTCTGCCATGGAGTGTCTTCTTTGCCCATCTTTCTAACTTCATTTCTTGTGCCATCTGGGTGGGTGGGATTCCTCGCTTAGGTTGAGTGGGGTATACCACTTAGCTATCTTCCTTATAGCCTGGTGGAGTGGTGCTGTGTTGTTCTCGAAGTAATCCTTCAGGTTAACTATCGTGTTTTCTGTTGCTCTATCAGGTCAATCAGGCCCATTTCTCCCTCTTTGTGAGCTATTGTTAGTCTCTCCACTGCTGACTTCGGATGGTGTTGGCAGCTCTTGGTCATCATTGTCCTTGTCTTTCGCATGATATCTTCTAGCTCGGTGTTAGTCCAATCTATGACCCCAAAGGTGTATGTTAGTACTGGAGCTGCATAGATGTTTATGGCGTTAACTGTGTTCTCTCCATTCAATTTTGATTTCAGCAGGCTTCTGAGTCTGATGATATTTTTCGGTCAAGCACTTCTTGATTTCCTTGTGCTCTAACTGCTGAGCCTGCATCATCCCTAGGTATTTGTAGGTCTCTCTTTCTGTCATAGCTTTGATCTCTTTACCAGTCAGCAGCTGGTAGATTTGGCCAACTAATTTTCCCTGGTGCAGTGTGTGGGTCCTGCATTTGTCTAGACCAAATTCCATCCTGATGTTCTTGCTGAATTCTTTGGTGATCCGGAGTAGTTCCTAGAGTTGCTTCTCGGTTGCCGCATAGAGCTTGATGTCATCCATGTACATCAGGTGGGTGAGGATATACGGGTTCTTTCTTCCTTCTTTGAGATTATATCCATAGTTGCTGCCGTTGATAGCAGCAAGTATGAGCATGGTGGATAGCGGGTTGAGTGCTAGACAGAACCACAGTGGGCTCAGAGCATCTCCCTGAAATATTCCTCTTCTAATGGGGATTGACCTCGTTGTGATGTTCTCGACCTTAATGGCGGTACTCCATTTCGCCATTGTTGCTCTAAGGAAGTTTGTCACTATCGGGTTTACCTTGTAGATCTTCGAGGTCTCTATTAGCCAGCTATGAGGTACGGAGTCAAAGGCCTTGAGGTAATTGATGTAGGTTGCGGTGCTTCTTGTAGGCTTGCTCCATAACTACGGAATCTATGGTTAATTGCTCCTTGCATTCTTTGCTCCTCCGCTTGCATCCTTTCTGCTCTTCGGTCATTATGTTCTGACACTCTCTAAGTGGTCTGATATCTTCTTGGTTATGCAGCTGGTCAGGATCTTGTACATCGTTGGGAGGCAGGTGATTGGCCTGTATTTCACCGGGTTTCTTGTATCTTCATCTTTAGGCTTCAGATATGTGACTCCTTTGGTGAGAAACTTCGGGATTGTCTCCGCGTGCCTTATTATTCAAATGAACTGCTCTGCTAGGTGCTTGTGTGTGCAGGTGAGCTTCTTGTACCAGTAGTTGTGGATGTCATCAATTCCTGGGGTTTGCCAGTTGTGGGTGTTCCTGATCGGCTGTTTTACTTCTTCTTCTCGAATCTCCCACTCTCTCATCTCTTGTATGTCCTTGGTTTCTTCTGTTCTACTTCTATCCAGGGTGCTCTGCTGTTATGTCTTACTTCACTGCTCCAGATATTTCCCCAGAACTCCTCGATCATCTTCTTCTCTGGTGGTCCGTTTCCTGCTTTCTCATCTTCACCCAGTTTCCTGTAGAAGGCTCTTTGGTCCTCATCAAAGATTCGGTTGTTTATTTTCCTCTGAGAGTTCTCTTTGTATCTGCGGTGCTTCTGCGGAAGGAGGTTCTGCTTCAGTGCATCCAAGTATTCTCCTATTCTATGATTTCTAGTCTCATGTTTGCTGTGGACGCTGTCTCTCTTGAGGTTGCTCTTCACCTTTCCAATCAATTTCTTACTTCTATTACCCTGTTGGTACTGGGTCAACTGACCTATCTTGACTCTTAATTCTTCTATCTTCTGATGAAGTCTTCTTTCCCAAGCTGGCGGTTCCTTCTGTTTTCGGGTCTTCTGCTGCTGGTCTCTTGTTTCTTTTCCATTAATCCTAGTAGCTGCTATGGCAGCACAGTATACGGCTGTGTGGATTCCCTCCAGCGTTGCACCATTGTTGTCAAGGTAATGTGGCATTATTTGCTGATTGAGGTGGTGTGTTACTCTCCACAGGATTTTATTTGGCCTCTGTTTAGGTATCACCTAAGTTGATCACTGGCATCCTGCTTGATTTTTTCCAGGGTGGCAGGAGCTATTAGGTTCTTCGTGATGATGGTCCTTCTTTGGTCTGCTAATCACTGTTCGGTGACTTGAATATCCGGGTATCGTTCAAACCACTTGGTATGTAGTCGCGACCTGTACATTGTCATATCGGTCTCTAGCCTGGTTATTTCATAGTATGCTCACATGATGTACATATTCATTTCAATGCTCCACTTCATGCGTTAGCATTTTCTTCCTTCCTGGGTGGTCACAAGCGCAGTTGCGCAGGAAGCACTTCCAGTTGTTGGGGCTGGATGGTCTTGCCTTTCCCTTGTGGTAGCCTTACGGGGGACAGCGCCACTTGCTCCACTGTCCTGCTCGGGAGACTGTCTCCAACTTTTCGAACCGACCCCTCTGCCTAAGGCCTGAATGCAAGTAACTTTATCCTGCGCCACACTCAATGCAGTATGAATAATATTTCTCTGCAACATCAGCCATCTATGGAGGTAGACTTGTTTAGCTTCAGCATAAGTCCAGTGGTTTATTTAATTTATTTTTTTTAGTTATTATTATTATTAGCCATATGGTGCAAGGAAGCCTGAGGCTTATGCTGCCTCCAACAAAAAAAAAAAAAAAAATTCCCACATTACCCTCAGAGAGAGAGAGACTCAGAAGTAGTAGTAGTGGCATGTGATGCAAGAAAGCAAATATATGAGCTTATGCAGCATCAGCCAAAAAAAAAAAAAAAAAAATCACACCATTCCCTCCAAATGCCTGTCCAGTTCCTCCTTAAATTTATTCAACCTATCAACTTCCACAACGACAGATGGAAGTTTGTTCCAGCAATTAACCACCCGCTGGCTAAAGGAAAATTTCCGCACATCTATTCTACATCTGTCTTTTCTTAATTTGAATTTATGCCCCCTTAGATTCGTAATCTGAACAAGTGGAAGGATCCCATCAGAATTCAGCATGCTCAACCCATTCAAGGCCTTATATACCTCAATCAGATCACCGCGCAGGTGCCTAGTCTCCAGCCACTGCAATTTGCAGAACTTAAGCCTCTCTTGGTAAGAGGATCCCTTCATTTCCCTCACCAATCTTGTTGCCCTTCTCTGTACACGCTCAAGTAAATCTACATCCTTCCTAAAATGAGGCCTCCAGACCTGTACGCAGTACTCAAGCCGTGGCCTGACCATTGCCTTATACAGAGGGATAATCACCTCCTTTTCCCTGCTAGCAAAATTCCTATATATCATTGACAAAACCCCATGACCTGCCCTGGCAGCCTGTCTGCATTGCTCAGAAAACTTCATATCTGCCTGCACAATTACTCCCAGGTCTTTTTCATTTTCTACCACCTTAAGTGTAGTACCACACAGTTGGTACGTTTCTCTGGGGTTACTTCTACCCATATGTAGTACTTTGCATTTGTCAAGTAGAAGGGAATCACCAAGAAAGAGAAGAATAATGATATTCAGCTCAGAACCCTGGGTTTGCCAAGCCCATACTAACCAGATGTGAGCCCCTGGGGTAATGTGCAAATGTATCCCCCAATTCACAAAGGGGGAGCAAAGGGTGACAAAAGTAATTACAGACCAGTTAGTTTAACTTCTGTTCTGGGTAAAATAATGGAGTCACCGGTTAAAGATGCATTGGAGGATCATCTAGACAAGACTGCAGCAATAATTAAGACACGGCATGGGTTTGTTAAGGGAAAGTCTTGTCTGACAAATTTGATTGGATATTATGATGTTATTACAAAGGAACTGGATGCAAAAAATAATTTTGATAACATATACTTGGATTTCAGGAAAGCTTTTGATGCTGTTGCTCATGGAAGACTACTGTACAAATTGGAGCAGAATGGTATTAAGGGTAAGTTGCTACAATGGATAAAAGGTTGGTTGAGTGGAAGAAGACAGAGTGGTGATCAATGGGTGCAGCTCTTCATGGACTAATGTTATTACTGGAGTCCCACAGGGTTCTGTGTTGGGTCCACTATTGTTTTGTATATTTATTAATGATATTGATGAAGGTATATCAGGCTTAGTGTCGAAGTTTGCAGATGATACAAAGGTTGGCAGGGTTGGTAATGGCAGTGTGCTACTGCAACAGGATCAGGAAAATTTGGGAAGATGGGCTGAGAAGTGGCAACTGAAGTTTAACATTGACAAATGAAAGTACTGCATATGGGTAGAAGTAACCCCAGAGAAATGTACCAAACGTGTGGTACTACACTTAAAGTGGTAGAAAATGAAAAAGACCTGGGAGTAATTGTGCAGTCAGATATGAAGTTTTCTGAGCAATGCAGACAGGCTGCCAGGGCAGGTCATGGGGTTTTGTCAATGATATACAGGAATTTTGATAGCAGGGAAAACGAGGTGATTGTCCCTCTGTATAAATCAATTGTCATGCCATGCCTTGAGTACTTCGTACAGGTCTGGAGGCCTCATTTTAGGAAGGATGTAGATTTGCTTGAGCATGTACAGAGAAGGGCAAAAAGAGAAGGGTGAGGGGAATGAATAGTTTCTCTTACCAAGAGAGGCTTAAGTTCTTCAAATTGCAGCAGCTGGAGACTAGACACCTGCGAGGTGATCTGATTGAGGTGTATAAGGCCTTGAATGGGATGAGCACGCTGAATTCTGATGGGATTCTTCCACATGTTCAGATTACGAACCTAAGGGAGCATAAATTCAAATTGAGGAAAGACAGATGTAGAATAGATGTGCGGAAATTTTCCTTTAGCCAGCGGGTGGTTAATTGCTGGAACAAACTTCCATCTGTCGTGGAAGTTGATAGATGAAATAAATTTAAGGAGGAACTGGACAAACATTTAGAGGGAATTGTTTTCTAAATTTTTATTTTTTATTTTGGCTGATGCTGCATAAGCTCATACACTTGATTTCTTGCATCACATGCCGCCACTACTACTACTACTTTTCTCTGCTGATGAAAATGAACAAATTCTTGGGATTTAAAAGGTGATTAACAATATTTTTGTGTAAAAATATATATGTAGTAGATGGGTATTAATTCTTGTCTTTTCAGTACTAGCACATACCTTTGATTCAAGCTTAAGGATTTTATACAAGGCATATAAGTTGACTCTACAATTTTAGCAATATTTTTAGTGGTCATCTTATATGCTGGAATATACAGCATTCCCCTGCAGAGAATTTTTCTGACACAAAGTGTAAAGCCCATTTTTAATTGAGTTCTATTGCATCAGCTGCCATAAAACTGAAGTTGTAAAAACTTTGCCTGCTTGCTGCCCTGGAGCATAAAAATATAATGTATAATAAATATTTTGAGTTTTTATTTTGGATAGTGAATTTAACAGTTTAATGAGTCTTCAGGCAAGTATTTTCCACTTTGGACTCCAACAGTGCCAACTTCAGTGCTTGCTATATGCTAAGGCAACTAAAGGTGTTGAAACATCAATACTATATATCAAGTAAGAGGAAGAAATCCAAGGGTGAAAGGTTGGGAAAATAATCAGGATATGGCAATACTTCAAACCCACATTTGTGGGTTTGAAGTATTACAAATTATAATTGAAAACTGCAATAAAATCATAGCAAGCTGTGAATTTGTGACAAATGTAAAGTACTACATATGGGTAAAAGTAACCCCAGAGTAACATACCAACTGGGTGGTACTACACTCAGGGTAGTGGAGAATGAAAAGGACCTAGGGGTAATTGTGCAGTCAAATATGAAGTTTTCTGAGACAGGCTGCAAGCCTGTCTGCACCTCATGGTGTCTTGTCAATGATATACAGGAATTTTGCTAACAGGGATAAGGAGGTGATTGTCCCCTTGTATAAGGCAATGGTCAGACACACCTTGAGTACTGCATACAGGTGTGGAGGCCTCATTTTAGGAAGGATATAGAGCTGCTGGAACGAGTACAGAGAAGTGCAACGAGACTGGGGAATGGAATAAAGGGTCGCTGTTACCAAGAAAGGCTTAAGCTCTATAAATTTCAGCATCTGGAGACTAGGCACCTGTGAGGTGATCTAATTGAGATGTATAAGGCCTTGAATGGTTTGAGCAAGCTCAATGCTGATGGGATTCTTCCTCTTGCTCAGATTACTCATCTGAGGGGACATGAATTCAAATCGAGAAAAAGACAACTGTAGAATAAACGTGCGTTAATTTACCTTTAGCCAGCGGGTGGTTGATAGTTCGAACAAACTTCCATCTGTTGTAGTGGAGGTCAACAACTTAAATAAGTTGACGGCAGAACTAGACAAACATTTGGAGTGAATTGGATGGATAAAATGGGCAAGGTTTTTTTTTTCTGGCTGATGCTATATAAGCTTGCTGTCTTGCATCATATGCCTCTACTAATGCTAATGTTAATTTATTGCAAAGTGATTATGAATATCAAATGCTTGGATAAAAGCACAAAATGCAGCAATGTGGTGACCAACATAAAAATACAACCTTGTATTTACATTATTTATAGTGCTCTTTCACAATAGCACTTTGTTTAACATAGCCTCTTTTTTTTTATATATAGAATCGTTTAACCAACACTATTTTTCACTTATAATTCTTAAATGAGCTAAATATCTATTTATGTTTAATTACATGTACTGCATTAAAAAATTTATTACGTACTAAATATTATTTAATTTTCTTAATTAATAAACCATTCTTAGTTGATGTTTGGTTTAGGTTTTATTGACGAGTTAGCAACTGAGGCTATAATGCACCCTTTGTTGATATACTTAACTCTGCACTCTTGTAGCTCTACATCTGATAGGAGCAAATTTTATTTTTAATTTCTTCAAAAAGTTAAGAGTTTTTTTGAACTCTGCTTGGAGTATATGAACATTTGATCTTTTCTCAATGGATTTCAATATGCAGTACCATATGTATGTATAGTATGCATTTTTTGCTTTTAAATAAAAAAAATTAAATTTTTTTTTATTAAAATGTCATGATTTTTACACCTTTTATTTAAAAAAAAAAAAAAAAATATATATATATATATATATATATATATATATATACTATTAATACTGGCTAAAAATTAAAATAAAAGTTATATGTATAAAATATAAAGAAACTATTAGTCTCTTCCATTTTCCAGTTTTAAAAATCATGCTAATGCTAATTTAATGTGTATAAATAGTTGTTAAAAAGATTGGAAAAAAAAAATTATATATATATTTAACAGCACTGCCTTTCAAATTTTGAAAATGCCAGTGAAAGGACATTACACACCAGCTCAGATCATCTTGCCTCCCCTACCAGCTATGTGCAGAAGGTAAAATTTTGTAAATACTGTTCTTAACTTCTATTTTTAAAATTTTATTTAAAAAATTTGGCATGCATGTTGCTAACTCTGAGTGATTAAGCATGTTAACTCTTCAAGGGATGTTATGGAAAGTGATTACTCATATGTAAGTGATAATCACTCAGAAGAGCAATTATCACTTTCCATTACCATGTTTATTAATCAAAAATAATAACGAATCTTTCAGATGAATTTTTCAAAAATACATCATTTATGACCATTGAAACTATTGATATCTATAGATCACATAGGAAGAGGTCTTTAAATAACAACAGACTGAAAAGAAACATAATTCCAAACCTATATGAGAGAGTACCAGTCAGTTTCTCAAGCTACCATTACTATGAGTAAAACAAAAATGGTGGGACTATACCTGCTGGGTGCACTCATGCTATAATTCTGGGAAAACGATAAATAGAAATTCAAACACTATACCAAGTAAAAATTTCTCTACATTAGGAAGATACAGAAAATCACAGATTTTTAATTTCAGAACAACTATTAACGCTGGCATGTTATTTTCAAGTTATACCTCACAGGTGTAACTTGAAAATAACATTTGTAACAAACTTGATAATAACAAATGTTACAAAAAAAAAAAAATAACAAATTACAAATGTTAACAGCACTGCCTTTCAAATTTTGAAAATGCCAGTGAAAGGACATTACACACCAGCTCAGATCACCTAGCCTCCCCTACTAGCTATGTGCAGAAGGCAAAATTTTGTAAAACAAAATATTCTTTTGTAGAAAGTTTTACATCTGCTTCAAGATTACTGATTTTTGTCTCAGTTTGGCAATTTTACTGCCTTGCTGAAGTGATGCATACCAGTTTAACTGTATGGGACAGTACAACTAAGTTTGTAAATATTTCTCACCAGCAGTGGTGAATGTATTACTGACATACTGTGCCATCTAATAATTTATGGCCATCACAAGTCTAATTGGTATTACTGCAATGATCCTGACCTTCACCTGCCTTCACTATAAATCCCACTGATCTACAAAAGCACACATTAATTACCCTTGTTCCTTTCCTTTGGTAGTTATTGGCGCATCGGCTTCTGTGGCCATAATGCACCTCCCAAGGTTTTTGCAGTACTTTGATCCAAGCCCGAGGCGGGATTCGAACCCACGACCTTTGGTTGCCAGGTAGGCATTTTACCTAAACGGTTAGCCCAGTCAGCAATTACCCTTGTAATTAACTGACTGAAAGTGTAACTGACACACACACACATTTCCACACATCATATCTGTATTAGAGAGTTCTGTTTTGGCCAGGTTGTTTACTAAAATTGAATATCTAAATACTCCTTGCCAAGACCCAAGCCTCAATAACCACAATAAGAGGTGAGGCATCCATTAAGGCAGGTTTTACTGTATTACTCATAAATATGAGAGGAACCAGCTGGGATGCCTAGTCTCTTTTGCTGTTTACTTAGAAAATGCACAATAAACAAACAAGAGAAGTTAAACATTAAATCTGAAGGGGAGAATGCTTTATATATGGAATTAAGAGGATCTGAGAATTTTCATTATAAAATAATGAAACTGTCAAAGGACCTGCTGAAACATTCTAGTCTCTTTTCTTCATCATGGAATATTTTTAGCATATTTTCATTTCATTTTAAAATTTTGGTATTGGTATTTGGTATTTTGCCTTCTGGACACAGCTAGTAGGGGAGGCAAGATGATCTGAGCTGGTGTGTAATGTCCTTTGACTGGCATTTTCAAAATTTGAAAGGCAGTGCTGTTAACATTTGTAATTTGTTATTTTTTTTGTAACAGCAGCAGTTATAAGAATGATGCAAGGTAGCACACTTCTGCATCTACAAAAAAAAAAAAAAAGAAAACAAGAAAAAAAAAAAGCAACACATTCACACATTTCCCATTCCCAAAAAGAAATCATCCAATTTCACCACAAACTTGACCAAACTCTCTGCCTTGGCTGGTTGCCAAGGCAGAATGAAGGGAGGCAGGTGCCTAGTCTCCAGCTGCTGCAAATTGCAGCAGCTGGAGACTAGGCACCTGCAAGATGATCATCTGATTGAGGTGTATAAGGCCTTGAATGGATTGAGCACGCTGAATTCTGATAGATTCTTCCACTTGTTGAGATTACAAACCTAAGGAAAGACAGCTGTAGAATAGATGTGCAGAAATTTGCCTTTAGCCAGCGGGTGGTTAATTGCTGGAACAAACTTCCATCTGTCATTGTGGAAGTTGATAGGTTAAATAAATTTAATGAGGAACTGGACAAACATTTAGAGGGAATGGTTGTGCGAATTTTTTTTTTTTTTTTGGCTGATGCTACTTAAACTCATACATACACTTGCTTTCTTGCATCACATGCCATGATTACTACTACTAATAACAAAAAAAGGTTGATTTGATCTTTTGCAGAATTTAAAGTTTGAGATCCTCAGATAATTCATCAATTCACTACATCACTGTAGAATTAGACAGGAAATATTCTGTAATTTTTTTCTCAATTTCCTCTCCAAATAAAATTCTGGTAGCAATCAGAATGCAAGGCTTTACAAGAGTTTCTCCAATGGTGAGGTTTCTTTTACTTTGAAATTAAAAAAGCTATTTCTACAAAACTTTCAGAGCCTTCATGGATTCCTGAAAGTATGCTGCAGTACTTTCCAATCTCACTTGGCAGAAAAAAAAAAAAACTCCGCCAGTTTTTTTGCTAGATTTTGGTAGTTTTAGTTCATATGTCGTTCCAGTTGAGAAGGTAGTGGTATCACTGCTTGGCATTTTTAGGCATACAACGTACTGAGAAATTTTCAGCCCATCTTTTGCAATATACTCAAAACCATATATGATATAAAACTATTGGAATTTTAATTTTTTGTCGCTATCAGAATGCAAACTAACTAATATTCTTGCAAATATCAGAATGCAACTACTGTAACTAATATTCTCGGATGTCACACTTCATACTATTGGCACTGTAGTAGCATGTGCAGAGTAATGAGACAAGCTATGTGAAGTGCAATACTGCACCACAGATGATGCCATTAAAACCGTCATTATTTTTGTAATATGATAACCTTAAATAAAGGCAACCCCCGTATAACATGGTACTTCTACAACACGGTTTCGCTCTAACACGATTAAGAAAACTCTGGCAATCCTCACACAACAAGGTTTTACTCTAACACGGTTTTGTGCTGGGAAAACCCTACTATTATGTTAGATGTAATTTTCAACGTTTCTATTCCTTTTTGTGAATCCTTGCTGTTGACTTGCTAGTTGTTATCCCCTTTGTGATATTTTTCTAAAGCACATTTCTGGAAGTCACTACCATAAACAATAAAAACAATTAGCAGTTTCCAGTTTATTGGTCTTTTCTGTTAGTGTAATCAATTATAAATGGGTAGTAAACTCGATCTCCTTGCATTTGCTATAGTACCGATAGCTGGAATTCTGTGGGTTTTCACATTATTATGGTGAAACGTGTTTCCCCTTCCATGAAATATTCAATCATACAAAAAACATAAATAAATTTTCAGAAACTCATTACTCCGTATCATGTTTGTTACAACTGGTGCATGCCGTCTTCTTTGTTATTAATTGCTTATCATTTTTACTGTTTTAAATTTTACAACAAAAAAAAAGTCAGTGAACAGAAATATCAATTAGTATGTACATATTGCAGTACGTATTAATTAAGCTATGTATGTAAGCGTAAATTTATTTTGATTTTGCTAACTGGAAAATATTCTTCCGATTTTCACGTATGATTTAAAGAGGGGTCCACTGTATTTCGTTGAGAGATTCCTGGGTTAGGAATATCTCAACAGTGCTCTTGAACTTGTGATTGTTTGAGACCATACAAAATAATTGTGACTTTGAATAGTGCAGTTCGTGACTTTTAAAGAGAGCAGAAGATACACGGAATCTAGATGCTGCAGAAGAGACTGTGCTTAACAGAGATGAAGAGGAAGAAAATTAAATTTACACATTCCATCAGTTATATAATTTTTAGAAAAGCTTCTTTGAAGTTCTTTTTCTGAAATTTCGACTGTGCTTGGTATAGTTGTGATAACTTCTACTTTACCAGAAAACTGTCTTCCCTTTAATGAATTCTTTAGTTTAGAGGTAAAAAATAAGAATATCACATGATACTGGGTCCAGTGAATAGGGAGGATATTATAAGGTAGGCAGTGTATGCTTAAAAAGATATCACACAATGAATAGAGAACAAAATCACACAATGAATAGAGAACTTTCATGGAGTAATTTTCAATTTTCACCTTGCCAAGGTGAGGTCTCTTCTTTCTGACTACATCTGTGAAGCACTTAATAATATCTAAATACGTAGTCTTATTAACAGTATGATCTCCTGGTTAAATTCATATGAATTATGCTAAATTACATTTAAATTAATTATGCTTAAATTATGTTATTTGTATGCTTAACTGAATAATTAAGCATAATGAATAACTAATGGATTATACCTGTATATTCAAAAAATAAATTACAGCATAACTTTGCCTTAAAACCTATCAATCCATATTTTCTTCTTCCTGGGAGACAATGGAAATTTCCATTCAAAGATCCAATATTTTATAGCAGGGGTGGCCAACAAGTCGATTGCGGCTTTAATTTCGGCCGATCACGATGAATTTTAAATATATATAAAAACAGATTAGTCAAAATATAAATATTATTATGTGCCCCACTATATATATGCTTTTACAAATCCGCTGAACCAAGTGACTACTCTTGTCGCTGCACTGCCTAGGCTTGTCTAGTGAAAATGCTTCATCGAATTGTTATTTAGCTTCTTATATTAATAACTGGACAGTTCTTATACATTAATTTAATAACCTTTGATTTAAAATTAATACTACGAAAAAGAGCAAAACGTATCATTTTCATCAAGAGTGAGAACTAGAATACTTTTTTGTAATGATAAAAGAAAAATGTTGTTTGATTTGCAATGCTTCTGTGGCTATACCCAAAAAAGGAAATTTAGAAGGCACTTCAACACACTGATTAATAGTATTTCTGCATATAAATATCAATTTTTGAAAATGGCTAAGGGTATCAAAGAAGGGGGGGGAAATCGATCATTTTGCAAATATGCAAGATCATTTGCAAAAATGTTCTGTTTTTGAATTTAATAGTGAGAAATATGTTTCTGAAACTGAGAAAGTTGTGGATGATTTTGAAACCAGATTCAGTGATTTTAAAACAATTGAAGACATTGTTCAATATATTTCTTATCCATTTAATACTTTAAGACTGAGATACAAAACAAATTGCAGAAAAATTCCGAGATTTTTCAGATGCAAAAAATATTACTTGAAAATGAAATTATTACATTACGAAATGATATCTTCCTAAAAGTCAGATCATCAGAATACAACATTTGGAAATATGTTTGCCGAGAGAAGTACCAAAATGTAAAAAAATGCAGTGAACTTTTAAATTCCTGTTTTGGTTCCACATATCTATGTGAATTGGCCATTTCGTATTTGAAACAAACAAAGACGGAGGATCGCTCTACTCTTATGGAAGATTCTTTAAGGTTGGCCTTATCACAGTATATCCCCGATTTTGAAAGCTTGGCAGATGACACGAAGACACAAACTTTGCATAAATTAAAATTTTTAAATACGTATGAATTTAAAATAAGAATTCTGAATTGTATTTCATTTTAAAATTTATAAACAATATTTTTCAATATGTGTTGATCAACTTTTTTCACCATGCGAAATGAAATTCTTGAGATGGTAGATTGCCGCACATTTTGAAGAAAAAAAGTAGATCTCATCACAAATTAAGTTGGCTGCCCCTGTTTTATAGGAAAGTTGGTTATACGATACATCTGCACTGAACTAGACAGCGTAAGGTTTAACGGAAAACTAGATAGCAAGTATAGTAGTATCAATTAATCAGTAAAATTTATTAATCTTATTAAATTTCATTGTCATTGAATTGTACTTTAACTAAATAAATATAGCGACCTAGTTTTTACAAACGTAATATCATAAATTAATACATATAAGTTGACAGGGGATAAGAAAGTCATACAACGTAACTCAGAGATAACATTCGATACAGAAACAAATATGTATATATAGTGTTATAACTGCATTGGGATATAAGTTTAGGGTTATATTTTGTATTGGAATTTTATTGAATTTGAATAGAAATCATGACTCAGACCAGAGCAGCAAAGCAAAAGGCTCAAACTAATGAAAGTGCTGTGGCTCAGGGGAGAACTGAGGGGGGGGGGGCAGTTGTCCTCTGAATCAGTCTATTGAAATGCACTGTTGTTTGATGTTTGTGGAGCAATCAGGAATGGGACATGACATGGTCTTTGTGTGTGCGCGCAATGTAAGGAGTGCAAGGAAATCAGGCGCCACCTTAGCATTGCTATGGGCTTATAAGAGAGTTTGAAGGATAGGGTGGATGCCCACGAAGGATTTAAATTGAGGGGCTCATCAAGCTCTCAGCTGCCCACATCAATGCCACAGCTTGCACTTGAACATCAAGCAACACAGCAGCAAACCCCAAGGCAGAATGCACTGGTCCCAAAGGAACTAGTTGTTGTAAGTGACGCTATTGTCAGGGAAACAGAGAACATATTGTGCAAAAGGGATAGATGGAACAGGACCAGGGTATGTCTGCCAGGGGAAAAGGTTGATGATGTTGTAGAGCAGATATCATCCTTTAAGGGCACAAGGTGATATTGTTGTACACGTTGGCACTAATGATATTAAGAGTAGGAGACCAGCGGAATTACTTAACAAGTACAAGTCAATGCTGAAAAAAAGCCATGAGTTATGGTTGACACCTCCTATTGTGTCTGTATTTCTGCCCAGACACGATAGGAGGGAGTATATGATGAGAGCCTTGTCGATCAATTCGGCCCTGGAGAGATTGTGCAAGGCTCAAGGGGTAGAATTTTTCTCAGCTTGATCTGTGCTTGTTAACAGGAGAGACTGCTTCTACAGGGATGGGATACACTTAAAGAGAAAGGGTGCAAGAATATTTGCTGATGCTATCGAGGCAGAGTTAGATGGGTAGGAAAACTGCTAGCTTGGGGGGGGGGGAATACACAGATTAATAGATTAACAGTAGCCACTGGCAGAGGTAAATGTGATTCTTGCATTACTTCTATTGAAATGAAATTGAGCAGCAGCCTGGAAAGCAAGGCAATGGGGATTTCCTGGGCTGTTGGGAGTCATAGTGGAACAAGTAAATACATGGGCTGTGTTAGGGTAACTAAGAGTAGAAACAGGTGCATGTATACTTGCATGTACACCAATGCTAAGAGCATAGGTAATAAATTCGATAAGCTTGAAGTGCTAGTCAAGACATCAAAGGCAGACATTGTTGGGATATCAGAGATATGGTGTCAGACAGACATAAGCAGTGCAGAACTGGAATTTGGGGAGTACAATGTGTACAGAAAGGACAGACAGGACAGAAAGGGAGGAGAGTTTATGCTATTAGTTAAGAAACACATCAAATCTAAGAAAGTGCATCCAATTGATGTTGGTGGACAATGCAATGCTGAGTCTGTTTGATGTGAAATAAGCATTGGGAAAGGAAAAATGAGAGTAGGTGTGTGTTATAGGCCAAATCAATCTGATGAGTATAATGAGCAATTGTGCAGAGAAATAGAGTGGGCCAGTAAATCAGAGTGTCTTATAATGGGGGACTTAAAATGATGGCAGGACACCTGATGTTCTTGCATCCAACTGACTCCAGAATACTGTAAGAAAATCACTTCAGAAACTATAGCAGTAAAAGTTCAACTATATTTAGGTAGGTAGAAAAAAATACAGATTTTTAATCACTGATTAATGGTTAAGGCAGGAATAGTTATTTTTGAAGGGCACCTGTGAGATTAGCATTAGTAGAGGCATTTGATGCAAGAAAGCAAGCTTATGCAGCATCAGCCAAAAAAAAAAAAAAATAAATAAATAAATAAAAAATAACCACTTCCACTTCACCCCTCTGTTCATTCGAAATACCTGACCAGCTGAGCCTTAAACATATTTAGGCTATCAACTTCCACGACAAGGGATGGAAGTCTATTCCACCAACCAACCATCCGCTGGCTAAAGGCAAATTTCCTCACGTCTATCCTACATCTGTCTTTCCTCAATTTGAATTTATGCCCTCTCAGGTGATTATTCTGAGCAAGAGGAAGAATCCCATCAGCATTAAGCATGCTCAAACCATTCAAGGCTTTATACACCTCTATCAGATCACCTCGCTGGTGCCTAGTCCCCAGACACTGTAATTTGCAAAACTTAAGCCTTTCTTCGTAAGAGCACCCCTTTGTTCCATTCACTAATCTTGTTGCCCTTCTCTGTACTCGTTCCAGCATCTCTACATCCTTCTTAAAATGAGGCCTCCAGACCTGTATACAGTACTCTAGGTGGCCTGACCATTGCCTTATACAAGGGAATAATCACCTCCTTATCCCTGCTAGAAAAATTCCTGTATATCATTGACAGACACCATGAGCTACTCTTGCAGCCCGTCTGCACTGCTCAGAAAACTTCATATCTGCCTGCACAACCACCCCCAGGTCTCTTTCATTTTTTACCACTGTCAATGTAGTACCACAGTGTTGATGGTAGTGTTGATGTCAGTGTAGTACCACAGTGAGTACTACATATGTTTCCCATATGGAGTACTTTACATTTGTCAATGTTAAACTTCATTTGCCACCTCGAAGCCCATCTGCTCAACCTTTCCAGATCCTGTTGCAGTAGCATAGTGTCAGTGTCCTTGACAACCCTGCCAACCTTCGTATCATCTTCAAACTTGGACATTAAGCTTGATATACCATCATCAATATCATTTATAAATACAGAAAACAATAATGGACCCAATACTGAACCCTGAGGGACTCCACTAATAACATTAGTCCACGATGAGCAGTGTCCATTGATTACCACTCTCTGTCTTCTCCCCCTCACCCACCCCTTTATCCATAGCAGCAATTTGCCTCGAATGCCACACTGCTCCAATTTGTGCAGCAGTCTTCCATGTGCAACAGTATCAAAAGCCTTTCTAAGATCCAAGTATATAATATCAAAGTTATTCCCTGCATCCAGTTCTTTTGTGACTGCATCACAGTATCCAATTAAATTGGTCAGGCAAGACTTCCCCTTAACAAAACCATGCTGTGTCTGAGCTATAACTGAAGTCTTGTCTAGATGATCCTGCAGTGCTTCTTTAACCAGTGCCTCCATTAATTTTCCGGGAACAGAAGTTAAGCTCCCAGGTCTATAATTACTTGTGTCACCCTTTGATCCTGCTTTGTGAATTGGGGTCACATTTGCACATCTCCAGTCCATGGGTACTTCCCCTGAGTCCAAGGAAGCTCTCATAATTATGGCTAAGGGTTTGCTTACTTCCTTTGCTGCCTCCTTTAATATAACTGGATAGATCCCATCCACCCCAGATGCCTTTCTTGTATTTATCTTCAACAATTTCTCCTCCACTTTAGTCTCAGTTATTACAAGATTCCCCACCATTACTTCGGGGTTAAAAAAAGAAGTTTTGGATGTTAGTTGTTTTAAGACATTAAGAATTACAATTAACTAAGGAATGCATTTAAAATTTAATAGCTTATCTTATGCTGGGTTGAGAAAAGAATTTAAGAAACAAACAGTTTGCACCGGATGTTTTTGTTGCAGTTTTTCAGTTTTGCTTGTTTGCTTTGAGAGAAACTATCTGAGAAGATGATATAACTTGTTTCAAAGGAAAGGAATTGATAAAATTAATGTTGCCATAACTGCATATCTGTAAATTTAACAATATATATATATGAAATGTATTGTTAATACAATATATTTAATTTAAACTCTTATGCTGTAATTTGCTTGTACTTTTGTATGCTATTACATTAGACTAACACTGACAAGAAACTTCACGAAACTAATGAATTATTTATAATTTTAAAAAGAAAGAAGACAAAATGACAAACAGTAAATGCTACAGGTTAGACATAGTAAATAATATGATTTTAAGCATAAATCTGGCATTATTTTGAAAAAGGTTTAAAACTTACCCAATATATTAACAGCTGAAACCATTTTTTCTATTTCATCTGGACAGATATCAGGACAATGCGTAAACCCAAAATACAAAAGAACCCACTGTCCAAGGAAATCTTTAGAGGAACATGGTTTGCCATTGTGATCTATAAGCTCAAAATTTGGTCTAATAGCAGCTTTACCAAGGGATCGTTTCCTTTCTTTCTCTATTTCTGAAATACCAAAAACTGTTCTAAACTTTTGGAATATAAATAAATACAGTATAACCCGGATAAGAAATTCCCGCATAAGAAGTTTTCCCCTGTACTAGGTTTGGTTTCTTAAGTCCCACTTTCAACTCTATATATTGTAATGTATTATTTTCCCACATAAGAAGTTTCCTGGGTAAAAATTTTTCCTGCATAAAAAGTTGGTGATAAAGAATACACAGTGTATTATTATAATGACGTTTTCTCACTTAATATGTTTTTTATATATAGAAATGCTTTATTTTTAATATTAAAAAATATTAAACAATATAAATGTTTTAATAATCAAACAAGTTAGTGCCAGTCATCATTTTAGTTCATAGTAAACCACTGAAGTAGATGAATTGGCATCGTTTTTGTTACATCTCATATTGTGAATGCCTTTACAATGAGTTGTCCTAATATTGCACTACCTCCAATAAGCAATGCTTTGCCAATGGAGAAGACTAATGTTACTTATTCTCGGCGGATCTTGGGTGGTAGTGGTATTCGTTAAAAATCTACTAACAAAGTGTTGCCAATTCGAGAATCCAGTATCGAAGTGTTGCTTATTCTAGGTAGTTCAATATCAGGACAACTTGTTGTGAAGGCATTCACAATGATATCACAAAAACGATGCCATCTACTTTGGTGATTTACTACGAACTAAAATGAAACTATGCACTAACTTGTTCAATTAGTGAATTTTCCGTAGTTTGAGACTTTCAGCCCTAAAACCTTTTTAGTATAAACATTTTGATATAATGGAAGTGGCATATTGTAATTGTTTTCATCGATATCAATAATTGGATAGTGTCATCCATGTGAAGCACAGTGAAGCATTTGCTGTTAAGTTCTGATTTTTCTGAATTACTCACTTAGTGGATTGTTGCTCTGTCTTATTATAATCGTGACCTTTTAAGGTATGTTGAAACTCCAAAGGAGCCTCATCCTTCCAACTTGGTAATGAGTTTAATGAACAGAATGTTAAGCAATTAGAAATCCTCAGTTTAAAAATGTTTCCCGTAGGCAGAGAGTAAAATATTTATAAATTCTGAAATAGTACTTAAAAATGATCTTTAACTTATGTATGTGTATCTTTTCATTTTAATTTGTGTAGTTAATATTTCATACCCTTAGGTCATTTTCCCTTCTAATAAGTTTTCCCGCTTAAGAAGTTATAAACCTCCAGTCCCTTGGAAAACTTCTTATCCGGGTTCTACTGTATTTGAAAATTTTGCTTAAAGGTGTAAAACTGTGCATACTCTAATCAAATTATAAAATTTAATTAATGCTCCTTATGTAGCAGTTCTTATTTAAAAAAATAATAATAAAAATAAAAGATATTACATGTTACCATAAAACCTGTTAGATAGTATGACACTCCAGTATTCTTCACAGAGTAAGAGCATTTTAAAAGCTTTCCACTGTAGAGTAGAGACCGACAAATTTAACAAGTTTTAAGATGCTCCCAATCAACAAATAACCTTTCTGCAGTGCACACACACACCTATGTTTATATTTTTTAAGGTCCTTTAAAATAACCTGTCCATGTGAACTGTCTTGAGATCTTACAGTACATACTGCCTTCTCTTATCTGTATTTCCAACTAATAGTAGATAATAGCTTTAAAAATCTGAGGTGGAGATTGGTCCTGCTGGCTGTTGTTGTTGTCTAGTAGGCCAAAAAATTGAAGAGATTCTCCTCTGGAATTAAGATCTAATGGTTGATGAAATTTAATCAAATGATAAAATAAACAGATGTAGAGCAGTGTTCCGTAACTTTTTTTAGTTACGGAACATGTTTCATCTCACAACATATTCACGGAACACTTACGAAACACAAGTTTAGTGGGAGCCAAAGAACTGTGAATGCCAAAGGCAGATATTGTTGGGATATCAGAGATGTGGTGTCACACACATATAAGGAATGCAGAACTGGAATTTGGGGAGTACAATGTGTATAGACAGGATAGGAAGGGAGGAGGGGTTATGCTATTAGTTAAGAAACACATAAAATCCAAGGAAGTGAACCAAGTCGACATCGCTGGACAGTGCAGTGTCAAGTCAGTTTGGTTTGACATAAGCATTGGGAGATCAAAATTGAGAGTAGGAGTGTGCTATAGGCCTAATGACTCTGATGAGTATAATAAGAAACTGTACAGGGAAATAGAATGGGCCAGTAAATCAGAGAGTCTTATAATGGGGGATTTTTAATTTCCCAGATATTGACTGGAATTTGTGGGTTGGTCACTCATACACCAGCAAGGCTTTTGTGGATTTACTGGATGACTGTTTTCTACATCAGCATGTTTGGGAGGCAACTAGAGGGAGTAATACTCTTGATCTGATTATCAGTAGTGATTCTTCATGCATTAAGAATCTGCAGATAAAGGAACCACTAGGTGGCAGTGATCACAGTGTGCTGAAGTGGGATTTACTCATAGAAGTAACTACCATCAGGGGTAAAGGGAAGGGTTTTTGCTTTCGTAAAGACGACTACGATGGTCTGAGACAGTATTCAAATTCTATACAGTGGGACCAACTGATGATGTTACCAACAGCAAATTCAAAATGGGAAGCATTCAAAGAACTTATCTTGGAAGCTACTAGGCTTTACATACCAACTAAGAAATACTGTTCAAGGTTTAGGCCTAAATGGATGTCAGATGAACTAATGAGACATATGGCAGAGAATAAAAATGCATGGGATATATATAAATTAATGGGTGACATGGAAGCCTATGATAGATATAAGCTGGTCTGTAACCAAGTCACAAAGGAGATTAGGCAGGCAAAGGCAGATTATGAGAAATCCTTGGCAAAGGATGCAAAGAAAAACTGAAAAGAGTTCTTTACTTATGTAAACTCTAGAAGGAAAGAGATGAATCAGATATTGATGGATATTGATGGTTCAACAGTTGAGGATCCAACAGTTGAATATCCCACTGGATATTGATGGTTCAACAGTTGAGGATCCTGCTCACGTGGCTAACAAACTAAATGAGGATTTTGCATCTACATTCACACATGAGGAGTTATTCAGGAAGCGGAATGTCAGAGGTGAAGTAAACTCTGGCAGTGAGCTAGATGATTTTGTAATAACTGAGAGGAGAAATTGTTGAGGATAAACACAAAAAAGGCACCCGGGGTGGATGGGATCTATCCAGTTATATTAAAGGAGGCAGCAAAGGAAGTAAGCGAACCCTTAGCCATAATTACGAGAGCTTCTTTGGACTCAGGGGAGGTACCCATAGACTGGAGATGTGCAAATGTGACTCCGATTCACAAAGGTTGACACAAGTAATTATAGACCTGGGAGCTTAACTTCTGTTCCAGGAAAATTAATTGAGGCACTGCAGGATCATCTAGACAAGACTTCAGTTATAGCTCGGACACAGCATGGTTTTGTTAAGAGAAAGTCTTGCCTGACCAATTTGATTGGATACTATGATGCAGTCACAAAAGAACTGGATGCAGGGAATAACTTTGATATTATATATTTGGATCTTAGAAAGGCTTTTGATACTGCTGCACATGGAAGACTGCTGCACAAATTGGAGCAGTGTGGCATTGGAGGCAAATTGCTGCTATGGATAAAGGGATGGTTGAAGGGGGAGAAGACAGAGAGTGGTAATCAATGGACACTGCTCATCATGGACTAATGTTATTAGTGGAGTCCCTCAGGGTTCAGTGTTGGGTCCATTGTTGTTTTCTGTATTTATAAATGATATTGATGATGGATGATGAATATATCAAGCTTAATGTCCAAGTTTGCAGACGATACAAAGGTTGGCAGGGTTGTTAAGGACATGATGCTATGCTGCTGCAACAGGATCTGGAAAGGTTGAGCAGATGGGCTGAGAGGTGGTAAATGAAGTTTAACATTGACAAATGTAAAGTACTACATATGGGAAACAGCAACTGCAGAGCAACGTATCAACTCTGTGGTACTACACTGACAGTGGTAGAGAATGAAAAGGACCTGGGGGTAATTGTGCAGGCAGATATAAAGTTCTCTGAGCAGTGCAGACGGGCTGCAAGAGTAGCTCATGGTGTCTTGTCAATGATATACAGGAATTTTTCTAGCAGGGATAAGGAGGTGATTATTCCCTTGTATAAGGCAATGGTCAGGCCACCACACCTTGAGTACTGTATACAGGTCTGGAGGCCTCATTTCAAGAAGGATGTAGAGCTGCTGGAACCAGTACAGAGAAGGGCAACAAGATTAGTGAATGGAACAAAGTTTGCTCTTATGAAGAAAGGCTTAAGTTTTGCAAATTACAGTGTCTGGCAACTAGGCACCGGCGAGGTGATCTGATAGAGGTGTATAAAGCCTTGAATGGTTTGAGTATGCTCAATGCCGATGGGATTCTTCCTCTTTCTCAGAATAATCACCTGAGTGGGCATAAACTCAAATTGAGGAAAGACAAATGTAGGATAGATGTGCAGAAATTTGCCTTTAGCCAGCGGGTAGTTGGTTGGTCGAACAGACTTCCATTCTTTGTTGTGGAAGTTGATAGACTAAATAAATTTAAGGCTGAGCTGGACAGGTATTTCGAACGAACGGAGAGGTGGAATGGGAGTGGTTTTTTTTTTGGCTGATGCTGCATAAGTTTGCTTTCTTGCATCATATGCCTCTACTAATGCTAGTGCTAAAAACTGTTTGCTAATATTTTATTACATATGACACACTGTGCACCAGGAGAACTTTATTTCCAACACAGTTAAAGCTGAAATTAAAATAACTGTCATTATACTTTTGTTTTGGTCTTTATTAGTTGGTTCCTGTTTTTTCACTTTGGATTTTTGGGGAACAAAAGGCTGTGATTGTTCATCCTCACTTTGAAGTGTTACAATATTGTGTACGTTTTCATCGACCACAGTTGCACTACTAGAAGTACTTTTCTTCTTATTTTAAAGTTCCTTTTTTCAACCACAAATCTATGGTCACATATTTTAATAATAATTTTTTGAAATACTAATAATTATGAAAAAAAATTTATACAAGGAAGTGAGTTTAGATATGGTGTTGGTTCACTTCCTCCTCTCCTTCTACCCATGTACTCCAGGCTAAATTGCATACGAATGGCATACTAGATCACCATATTGCTATTTTTTCGTAGGTGTCATTACCTCTACCTATACTTCTCTATGCAAAGCCTGCCAAAATAAAGTGTTCTGCGGTCTATTTGATTATTAGTCTATGCCAGTATATTAATAACCAAAAAAAAAATTATGTTAAATATTATAATGATACAAAAGTGGTGTACGCTACAAATATGCAAAATTTATTTATTTTTTTTTTTTAATTATTAATTATCATTTTTCGCGGAACACTTGTTCACATCTCAGGGAACACAGTTTGAGAAACGCTGGTGTAAAGGATATTACCCCATCAAAAAAAAAAAGGTAACTGAGGAGTTTATAATTTTTTTAAATTAATTAAAGAAATATTTAATTAAGTCAAAATAGAATAAATTAATATCTGAATGTACAAAGTTTTCATTTCAGGAAATGGATTAAGCGGTGAAGAAAGCTCTAATGATATTTTCTCCACTTATGAAAAAGAAGAATTTTTAAGTAAGAAATATTTAATTAATTTATTGGCAGTTAAAGGGCAATAAACTAATTAAATATTTCTTTAATTAGTTTATCCTTAAGCATGAAGACTGTATCAATATCTAATACAATTAGCTAATATGTAATATAAGCTAATTTAGGGAATCTATTATCTTCCATTCTTTCTATCTTTGTCTGTATTCTATAATTTTTCCATTAATTTAGTAAATTTTTAATTCCTTTCTAATATTTACGTTTGGTATTTTATCTAATTTTGTACATCCTTTAACATATCTTAAAAATTTCATTTCTGCAGCTTCTATTCTATTAATGTCTCTTTGTTTTGGTATCCATGTTTCAGAACCATAAAGAAGTGCTGGTATTGCTATTACTTTGTAAAATTTCAATCGTGTTTCTTTACTTGTTTTCTTAGCCAGAATTCTTTTTATTGTTCCACATATATTTTAAACTTTTGCCAATTTCTGGTTCATATTTTCTTCGACATCATATTTTATATCACATTCTAGATATTTAAAACGTTTTACTTGATCTATATTTTATTGTCTATAACTATTTTTGTTCTCACCGTATCTATATTTTATTGTCTATAACTATTTTTGTTCTCACCGTATCTATATTTTATTGTCTATAACTATTTTCGTTCTCACCATATTTTTTCCTTTAAAAGCCATTGTTCTAGTTTTCATCATTGATATTTAACTTTATATTCTTCTGTTATTTGGTTTAATTAAATACCGATCTTTAAACATTATCTTCACTATCTTGAATAATTATTTGATCATCTACAAATAACAGTGTATTAATCCTATTCTTTGTATTTAAATATATCCCTGTATTAATTTCCTCTTTCCATTTTTTTTTTTTTTTTATGTAAACCCCAAACACGAGAGGTACTGGAGCCTATAGTACTTAGTACCATGCTTGGGTTGGAGGTTGAGAAGACAAAAGAAGATATTTGTTGACATTGGACTTGAACTTCTGTGGACTGTAATTTTCAGGAAATACGTATGAAGGAAGGTTGTTCCAGAAAACGGCAGTTGAATGAATAAATGAGGAAGTTGAAAAGTTGGTTCTGTGGGTTTGAAGTTGGACAGTAAATGGATGTTTCCTGGTGGCGGCACGTGTTCGGACAGTTTTGAAAGGGAGAGCGGGAATTATAGAAGCCAATTCAAAAGAACAGTGCCCATGGAAGTATCTGTAGAAGAGGCATGCAGCAGAAACAGTATGTCTATGAGACAGTGAGTGGAGAGACTCTGTTAGAGATGAATCATTAATTAACCTAACTGCCCTCTTCTGAATGGAATCAAGAACCCTGAGAGAGGTTTTGGGGGGCACCACCCCAGACGTGGGAACAATATTACATGGCAGGGCAGTTTTCCGATTTACATAGAGTGAGCAGCTGTTTGGAAGAAAAGTAATGCCGAGAGCAAAAGAGAAAATCAAATTTTTTAGATGCAGAGGAAGCAATATTTGTAATGTGCTTGTGCCAAGAGAGTTTAGAAGTCAGGGTAATCCCTAAAAGAGATATCTTATTTTGCTTAGAAATCGGAGTGTCACTAAAGATAAGCATAGGAGCAGAAGAATCCCCTTTGCGAGATATAAGACAAGACTGAGTTTTAGAAGGGTTGAAATCAACTAAGTTGTCTTTGCCACACTGGAGAATTACCTGAAGATCAGCATTTAAGAAATTGGTAGCAGATTTTCGAGATGTTGAAGCTGATTGAGCAGGACAAGGTTTCTCAAAATGGAAAGTTGAATGCAATGTGCTATCATCGGCAAAACTATGGATAGGATTTCCAGTCAATGGAAGAAGGTCATTAATATACAAGAGGAAAAGAGTGGGGGAAAGAACTGAACCTTGAAGGACACCGGCATTAGTGGAGAAGTTAGAAGACAGAGAGCCATCTACCATCACCCTCAGTGAGCGATCAGAGAGAAAACTGCATAACCAATTACTAAAAACAGTTGGCAAACCATAAGATGGAAGCTTGTTTAGAAGACCTTTATGTCAAACACGATCAAAAGCCTTTGAGATGTCAAGAGCAACTACTTGTGTTTCACCGAACCTTTCCATTGAATTAGTCAATAAATGGGTACCATAAGCCAGAATATCACCAGTTGATAGACAGTGATGGAATCCATACTGGCGATCGTTGATCAGACGGAAGGTTTCTATGTAGTTTAAGAGTTGGCGGTTAATTGATTTCTCCATTACTTTAGAAAGAGTAGAAGTAATTGCAATGGGACGATAATTCGATGGGAGGGATTTGTCACCCTTTTTGGGAACTGGCTGGATATGAGCAAATTTCAAGCAGAAGGAAAAACACCTTTGGAATAAGAAAGTGAAAAAAGGCTGCAAAGAATAGGAGTAAGTTCAGGAGCACAGGTTTTGAGAACAAGTGGAGAAATACCATCAGGACTGGAGCTTTCTTAGCATCAAGATTCATCAAAATCCTTCTGATATCCTTTTGACGGAAGACCACAGGAGGCATTGAATGGAGCGTGTTGGGAATGGTGGGAGGTGTTTTACCAAGATCATTAATACATGAGTTGGAAGAAAAATTGGATGCTAGCAGCTCAGCTTTATCCTTGGCTGAAGTCAGAATAGAACCATCTGGTTTGGACAGAGGTGGGAGCAGAGATGGGCAAAAGTTGCGGCCAATAGCTTTGGCAAGAGACCAGAATGATCGGCTACCATTAGGGCAAGAAGCAAGTTTTCTACTCTTAGCCTGTTCAAACTGTAGTTTGGACTGATTTATAACTGCTTTACAATTGTTGCGAGCTTTGGTGTAGGCAGAAAATGAAACTGAAGAATTAGAAACAAGCCAATTACAATATGCAACATTCTTCTCTTGAACAGCCTTAGCACATTTATTGGAAAACCAAGGTTTACATAAAGGACGAGTTTTTAAAGTGGAATGTGGGATAAAGGATTCCATTCCTGCAAGAATAATTTCACTGACACGATCTGAGCAAACGTTGACATCAGAAGTTTTGAAACAGTAATCCGACCAAGGAAAAGAAGAAAAGAAGTCTCGCAGGTCATCCCATTTTGCATTCTTGTAATGCCAAAACACATGAGGTTGGAATAGCCATGAGATAAAGGTTCCATTGGAGAAGAGACAATCACCAAGTTGTGATCTGAAGTGCCTGAAGGACCTCTCACTTCGACCGTGTACTTATAAGGATTGTTTGTGAGAAAAAGATCAAGCGTGTTGGCTGTATGATTAGGATATTCCGGTATTCTTGTAGGTAAATGAACAATCTGTGCAAGGTCATTAGTAATTAGCATTAGCATTACTAGAGGCATTTGATGCAATAAAGCAAGCTTATGCAGCATCAGCCAAAAAAAAAAAAGTAATAATAAAAAAATAATAAATAAAATTAAAAAATTTTAAAAAAATAAAATAAATAAATAAAAAATAATAAATAAAATAAAAAATAAAAAATAAATAAATAACCACTTCCACTTCACCCCTCTGTTCATTCGAAATACCTGTCCAGCTGAGCCTTAAACTTATTTAGGCTATCAACTTCCATGACAAAGGATGGAAGTTTATTTCACCAACCAACCACCCGCTGGCTAAAGGCAAATTTCCTCACGTCTATCCTACATCTGTCTTTTCTCAATTTGAATTTATGCCCTCTCAGGTGATTATTCTGAGCAAGAAGAAGAATCCCATCAGCATTGAGCATGCTCAAACCATTCAAGGCTTTATACACCTCTATCAGATCACCTCGCTGGTGCCTAGTCTCCAGACACTGAAATTTGCAAAACTTAAGCCTTTCTTCGTAAGAGCACCCCTTTGTTCCATTCACTAATCTTGTTGCCCTTCTCTGTACTCGTTCCAGCATTTCTACATCCTTCTTGAAATGAGGCCTCCAGACCTGTATACAGTACTCTAGGTGTAGTCTGACCATTGCCTTATACAAGGGAATAATCACCTCCTTATCTCTGCTAGAAAAATTCCTATATATCTTCGACAATACACCATGAGCTACTCTTGCAGCCCGTCTGCACTGCTCAGAAAACTTCATATCTGCCTGCACAACCACCCCCAGGTCCCTTTCATTCTCTACCACTGTTAGTGTAGTACGACAGAGTTGATACGTTGCTCTGGGGTTGCTGTTTCCCATATGTAGTACTTTACATTTGTCAATGTTAAACTTCATTTGCCACCTTGAAGCCCATCTGCTCAACCTTTCCAGATCCTGTTGCAGTAGCATAGTGTCAGTAGTGTCCTTGACAACCCTGCCAACCTTCGTATCGTCGGCAAACGTGGACATTAAGCTTGATATACCATCATCAATATCATTTATAAATACAGAAAACAATAATGGACCCAAAAATGAACCCTGAGGGACTCCACTAATAACATTAGTCCACGATGATCAGTGTCCATCGATTACCACTCTCTGTCTTCTCCCCCTCAACCACCCCTTTATCCACAGCAACAATTTGCCTCCAATTACGAAATTTTATTTTGTTTCTCAGAGCAAACTAAACATAATTACAATAATAGATTGAGAAACAAAATAAAATTTTCGGATTCAATCCAGAGCACGTAGGCCTTTTTTACTATTGCCTCCAATGCCACACTGCTCCAATTTGTGCAGCAGTCTTCCATGTGCAACAGTATCAAAAGCCTTTCTAAGATCCAAGTATATAATATCAAAGTTATTCTCTGCATCAAGTTCTTTGGTGACTGCATCATAGTATCCAATCAAATTGGTCAGGCAAGACTTCCCCTTAACAAAACCATGCTGTGTCTGAGCTATGACTGAAGTCTTGTTTAGATGATCCTGCAGTGCTTCTTTAACTATTGCCTCCATTAATTTTCCAGGAACAGAAGTTAAACTAACAGGTCTATAATTATTTGTGTCGCACCTTGATCCTCCTTTGTGAATTGGGGTTACATTTGCACATCTCAAGTCTATGGGTACTTCCCCTGAGTCCAAGGAAGCTCTCATAATTATGGCTAAGGGTTTGCTTATTTCCTTTGCTGCTTCCTTTAATATAACTAGATAGATCCCATCCACCCCAGGTGTCTTTCTTGTATTTATCTTCAACAATTTCTCCTCCACTTTACTCTCAGTTATTACAAGATTCTGTAGCTTACTGCCAGAGTTGAATACACATCTGGCATTCCCCTCGCTGAACAACTCCTCATGTGTGAATGTCGACGCAAAATATTCATTCAGTTTGTTAGCTACCTGAGCAGGATCATCAACAGTTGAACCATCGATATCAAGTGGACCAATCTGATTCATCCCCTTCCTTCTAGAGTTTACATAAGTAAAGAACTCTTTGCTGTTTTTCTTTGCATCCCTTGCCAAAGATTTCTCGTAATATGCCTTCGCCTGCCTAACCTCCTTTGTAACTTGGTTACAGATCAACTTGTATCTATCATAGGCTTCTGTGTCACATGTTAATTTGTATTTATCCCATGCATTTTTCTTCTCTGCCATATGTCTCATTAGTTCATCTGACATCCACTTAGGCCTAAACCTTGAACAATATTTCTTAGTTGGTATGTAAAGCCTAGTAGCTTCCAAGATAAGTTCTTTGAATTCTTCCCATTTTGAATTTGCTGTTGGTAACATCATCAGTTGGTCCCACTGTATAGAATTTAAATACTGTCTCAGTGCATCGTAGTCGCCTTTACGAAAGCAATAACCCTTCCCTTTACCCCTAATGGTAGTTACCTCTTTGAGTAAATCCCCCTTCAGCACACTGTGATCACTGCCACCTAGTGGTTCATTTACCTGCAGATTCTTAATGCATGAAGAATCACTACTGATAATCGAATCAAGAGTATTACTCCCTCTAGTTGCCTCCCGAACATGCTGATGTAGAAAACAATCATCCAATAAATCCACAAAAGCTTATTACAAAGTTTCTGTTATTACAGCTATATTTACTTTCTTCTGTTTTAAATGTTTAAGTAGTTCAACTTCTTTATATCCTAATCCTCCTCTTATGTTCCATGTTACAATATTTAAAATGCCGTTATTTCTTTTTTTTTCCTTTTTCAGTCCAAGTCGTATCCCTTTGTCCATCCAGTTTTCCTCTTTGAGCTTTATGAGTTTTTATTTTTTTTTACATGGGGAGGGAACCAGCCTCCCGCACAACCCCGAACCTGGAGGACCAGTATGTTACTCTTTGTCTGATCCCTACCCTTTGACCTGTCTGGCTAGGGTGGCCCTACCGGTAGTCTACCTACCGCCACCATAGCTCTCTGGGTCATCGGGATATTCAAGCCTCCTCATCGCGAGAAGGTGGTAACATTTCGGGGTGGGAAGAAGAATGTATGGAATGCATATAAAGTATCAGGCGACACAGAAGCCTATGGCAGGTATAAACTAGCCTGTAATCAGGTCACAAACGAGGTTAGGCAGATTATGAGAAATCTTTGGCAAAGGATACAAAGAAAAACAGCAAAGAGTTCTTTACTTATGTAAACTCTAGAAGGAAAGGGATGAATCAGATTGAACCACTTAACACAGATGGGTTGACTATTGGTGATCATACTAAGGTAGCTGATAAACTGAATGAGTAGTAGTGGCATGTGATGCAAGAAAGCATGTGTATGAGCTTATGCAGCACCAGCCAAAAAAAAAAAAAAAAATCACACCATTCCCTCCAAATGTCTGTCCAGTTCCTCCTTAAATTTATTCACCCTATCAACTTCCACAACGACAGATGGAAGTTTGTTCTAGCAATTAACCAACCGCTGGCTAAAGGCAAATTTCCGCACATCTATTCTACATCTGTCTTTTCTTAATTTGAATTTATGTCCCGTTAGGTTCATAATCTGAACAAGTGGAAGGATCCCATCAGAATTCAGCGTGCTCAACCCATTCGAGGCCTTATATACCTCAATCAGATCACCGCGCAGGTGCCTAGTCTCCAGCCACTGCAATTTGCAGAACTTAAGCCTCTCTTGGTAAGAGGATCCCTTCATTCCCCTCACCAATCTTGTTGCCCTTCTCTGTACACGCTCAAGTGAATCTACATCCTTCCTAAAATGAGGCCTCCAGACTTGTACGCAGTACTCAAGGCATGGCCTGACCATTGCCTTATACAGAGGGATAATCACCTCCTTTTCCCTGTTAGCAAAATTCCTATATATCATTGACAAAACCCCATGACCTGCCCTGGCAGCCTGTCTGCATTGCTCAGAAAACTTCATATCTGCCTGCACAATTACTCCCAGGTCTTTTTCATTTTCTACCACCTTAAGTGTAGTACCACACAGTTGGTACGTTTCTCTGGGGTTACTTCTACCCATATGCAGTACTTTGCATTTGTCAAGGTTAAACTTCAGTTGCCACTTCTTAGCCCATCTGCATAAATTATCCAGATCCTGTTGCAGTAGCACACTGCCATTACTGTCATTATCAACCCTGCCAACCTTTGTATCATCTGCAAACTTCGACATTAAGCCTGATATACCTTCATCAATATCATTGATAAATATACAAAACAACAGTGGATCCAACACCGAACCCTGGGACTCCACTAATAACATTAGTCCATGAAGAGCAGCACCTATTGATTACCACTCTCTGTCTTCTCTAACTTAACCATCCTTTTATCCATTGTAGCAACATACCCTTAATACCATTCTGCTGCAATTTGTACAATAGTCTTTCATGTGCAACAGTGTCAAAAGCTTTTGACACTGTTGGGGAGTGCCAGAAGATTATCAAACGCTAACAGGGAGCTAATTGATTTTGTAATAACTGAGAGCAAAGTGGAGGAGAAATTGTTGAAGTTAAACATAAGGAAGGCACCTGGGGTGGACAGGATCTATCCAGTTATATTAAAGGAGGCAGCAAAGGAAGTAAGCAAAACCCTTAGCCATAATTATGGGAGCTTCCTTAGACTCATGGGAGGTCCCCACGGACTGAAGGTGTGCAAATGTATCACCAATTCACAAAGGAGGTTCAAAAGGTAACACAAGTAACTACAGACCTGTTAGTTTAACTTGTGTTCTGGGGGAAATAATGGAATCACTGGTTAAAGAAGCATTGCAGGATCATCTAGACAACACTGCAGTAATAGTTAAGACACAGCATGAGTTTGTCAAAGGTCTTGTCTGACCAATTTGATTGGTTACTATGATGTGGTCACAAAGGAATTGAATGTCAAAAATAATTTTGATATCATATACTTGGATTTCACGAAAACGTTTGACACTGTTGCACATTGAAGACTGCTGTACAAATTGGAGAGGTATGGCATCAGGGGTAAGCTGCTACAATGGGTAAAGGGATAGTTGAGTGGGAGACAACAGAGAGTGGTAATCAATGGGCACTGCTCTTCATGGACAAATGTTATTAGTGGAGTTTTCCAGGGTTCGGTGTTGGGCCCATTATTGTTTTGCATATTTATCAATGATATTGATGAAGGTATATCTCGTTTAATGTCCAAGTTTGCATATGATACAAAGGTTGACAGGGTTGTTAACGACAGTATGCTACTCCAACTGGATCTAGATAAATTGGGAAAATGTGATGAGAAGGGGCAACTGGAGTTTAACATTGATAAGTACTGCATATGGGTAGCAATAACTGAAGAGAAACGTGCCAACTGGGTGGTACTACACTCAGGGAAGTCGAAAGTGAAAAAAACCTGGGGGTAATTGTGCAGCCAAATATGAAGTTCGCTGAGCAGTGCAGATGGGCTGCCAGGGCAGGTCATGGAGTCTTGTCAATGATATATAAGAATTTTGATAGCAGGGACAGGGAGGTGATAATCCCGTTATACAAGGCAATGGTCAGGCCACACCTAGAGTACTGTGTACAGGTCTGGTGGCCTCATTTTAGGAAGGATGTAGAGTTGCTAGAGCGAGTACAAAGAAGGGCAATAAGATTGCTGAGGGGGAACAAAGGTGTGCTCTTCCCAAGAAAGGCTTAAGTTCTGCAAATTGCAGCACCTGGAGAGTAGGCACCTGAGAGATGATCTGATTGAGATGTATAAGGCCTTGAATGGGTTGAGCAAGCTGAATGCTGATGGGATTCTTCGCCTTGCTCAGACTAACAACCTGAGGGAGCACAGTTTCAAATTGAGGAAAGATAGTTGTAGAATAGATGTGCAGAAATTTGCCTTTAGCCAGTGAGCCGTTGATTGGTGGAACAGGCTTCCATCTTTTGTTGTGGAAGCTAATAGCCTAAATAAATTTAAGGTTGAGCTGAACAGGCATTTGGAATGAATGGAGGGATGAAAAGGGAAGGGTTTTTTTTTTTGTTTTTTTTGGCTGATGCTGCATAAGCTTGCTTTCTTGCATCGTATGCCTCTACTAATGTTAATGTCTCATTAGTTCATCGGACATCCATTTAGCCTAAACCTTAAAGAATATTTCTTAGTTGGTATGTAAAGCCTAGTAGCTTCCAAGATTAATTTTTTGAATGCTTTCATTTTGAATTTGCTGTTGGTAACATCATCAGTTGGTCCCCCCGTATAGAATTTAATTACTGTCTCAGACCACCGTAGTCACCTTTATGTTTTTGAAAGCAAAAACCCTTCCCTTTACCTCTGATGGTAGTTACCTCTTTGAGTAAATTCCACTTCAGAACACTGTGATCACTGCCACCTAGTGGTTCCTCTATCTGCAGATTCTTAATGCATGAAGAATCACTACTGATAATCAGATCAAGAGTATTAACTCCCTCTAGTTGCCTCCCAAACATGCTGATGTAGAAAACATCATCCAAAAAATCCACAAAAGCCATGCTAGTGTGTGAATGACCAACCCACAAATTCCAGTCAATATCTGGGAAATTAAAATCCCCCATTATAAGATTCTCTGATTTACTGGCCCACTATTTGCCTGTACAGTTTTTTATTATACTCATCAGAGTCATTAGGCCTATAACACACTCCTACTCTCAATTTTGATCTCCCACTGCTTATGTCACACCAAACTGTCTTGACACTGCACTGTCCAGCGATATCGACTGACTGCACTTCCTTGGATTTTGTGTTTCTTAACTAATAGCATAACCCCCCACCCTTCCTATCCTGTCCTGTCCTGTCTATCCTTCCTGTACACATTGTACTCCCCAAATTCCATTTCTGCATTTCTTATATCTGTGTGACACCAAATCTCTGGTATCCCAACAATATCTGCCTTTGATGTTTTGACCAACACCTCAAATTCATCAAATTTATTTACCAAACTCCTAGCACTGGTGTATACCCAAGTATACATGCACCTACCCTAACACAACCCATGTGTTTGCTTGCACTGCAATGACTCCCAGCAGTCTCTGAAATACCTTACATCTTGTTTTGCAGGCTGCTGCTCATTCCAATAGAAACAGTGCAAGAATCAGTTTCACCTCTGCCAGTGGCTACTGTTAATCTATTATTCCTTGTATCCCCCCAAGCTAGCAGATTTCTGACCCGCCTAACACTGCCTTGATAGCATCAGCAAATATTCTTGCACCCTTTCTATTTAAGTGTATCTGATCCCTGCAGAAGCAGTCTCTCCTGTTAACAAATACAGACCAGGCTGAAAAAAATTCTGCCCCTTGAGCCTTGCACGATCTTTCCAGGGCCGAATTGATCATCAAACTCTCATCATATACTCCCTCCTATCCTGTCTGGGCAGAATTTCCCAGGGCAGATATACCTTCATCAATATCATTGATAAATATACAAAACAACAATAGGCCCTACACCGAACCCTGGGGGACACCACTAATAACATTAGTCCATGTAAAGCAGTACCCATTGACGACCACTCTCTGTCTTCTCGCACTCAACCATCCTTTTATCCATTGCCGCAACTTTCCCTTAATGCCATACTGCTCCAATTTGTACAGTAGTCTTCCATGTGCAACGGTATCAAAAGCTTTCCTGAAATCCAAGTATACGATAACAAAATTATTTTTTGCATCCAGTTCCTTTGGGACCACATCATAATATCCAATCAAATTGGTCAGACAAGACTTCCCCTTGACAAACTATTGCTATGTCTGAATTATTGCTGCTGTCTTATCTAAATGATCCTGCAATGCTTCTTTAAACAGTAACTCCATTATTTTCCGTGCAACAGAAGTCAAACTAAAAGGTCTGTAATTACACGTGTCACCCTTTCATCCCTCTTTGTGAATTGGAGATACATTTGCACATCTCCAGTCCATGGGAACTTCCCACCCTCGAGTCCAAGGATTCTCCCAATATGGGAGTTGTATTGAGAATTATATTAACTCTCCCAATAACTGTAGCATATTGTGAAAGAAGTTTCTCTAAATTAAAAATTTATAGAAAATTATTCTGTGTATTAGAAATGTTTCTGTGTATCAGAATAATAAGACACAGAAATTATTCTGTGTCTTATTATTCTGTGTATTAGGAAATGGTTATATCAGCAACAGAGTTTTAATTATTACTTACATGAAAATTCAGCACTAATTTAAGGTTTACATCAATGAAAATTTATGTAAACTTCATATGAAATTTTCTGTAAATATATTCACTCTTTTACTTACGCGTGTATTTTTAGCAAAATTATGTATACTAAGGTAAATAATCATTTATTTAATCACCCATCCTCCACTAAGTTAAGGTGAGGTTAAGCGAACATTTTCCCTTGTTAATTCAACCTCAAAAACATTCAACTTAACTTTAAAATAAATAACCTAACCTATAAAGAAGAATATATAACCGCCTAACCAAAAACCTTCGGGATTTGATTCATTCTCTCAATTCTGTATTCATCTGCTTATCTAAATATATTTTTCAAAATGGTATCATAGTAGGTTTTTTACTTTTTTATAATTTCACTAAAACATTTACCTCCCTTTAATTCACAAAAAAATTATTCTTCATTTATTCCATTTCTGTAAAACTTAATTTTTTTTGTGAATTAAATAAGAGTGTCTCATCACCCCTTTGGCATGGCTCGCGAGAAAATTTTACTGGCGAGGGTGCCCAAAAGACGCTTGGAGTGTCAAAATATCTTGGGCAGGGCCTGGGGGAGATGACTGAAATTTAGAAGAAAGGTGCAATATTACAGTATGGTTCTAAGTCACTGATGCACCTAATGCCAATAACAATAATCAGAAGAAAAATACACTACCCAGAAAACTAAAAGCAACATGACTAAACAGATAGGCTGGAATAAAAGTTTTAAAGGTTCCCAGACTAGCTGGGAACTTTTTAAAACTGCACTCTTGCACTGGTTGAAAAATACTGGTGTGCCCTGTAATCTGATGAGTAACATCTTTTTTTATTATTATTTCTTCTAACTTTTCAATAAATGCTGAAGTTCTCCAAGGTTTTGTTCTTTCACCTGCTCATTTCTTTCCCGTACTAACTCTGCAGTGATTACATAGCACATACCCTACTCAAATTTTTCTCTCCCACCCTTTCCTTTTTTTTTTTTTTTTTTTTATTCCTTTGCATTTGTGATTACATCATCTCATGTACTTTTTTTCCACCAATTCACTGGCAGTCAAGTGAAATAATATACAAGATACTGCCAACTGTATAATAATTTCACCTTATCCAAGATTTCAAATTTTCAGCAGAGAATAAAAACTCTAACAAATTACATTGGAAAACTTTTCTTCAAGAGTGAAAAGAACAGAATAGAACAAAACAGTTTTCTAGAAGTCAGAGAAAACAAAAATAAATAAATAAAGTAAAATAAAATAAAAAAGGGAGCCAAAATCCTTATGTGGCCTCAAAAGATTGCAGTATTTTCTGTTTCTTTCAGTTTACTACTCATTATGAGAAGTTAATTATTTACCTGGCATTTAACCATGCAAGCACAGCAGATTTTTTTATTTTTTTTTTAAATAATTGTTGGAATGTACCCTGAGTAGAGGTAAATAAGCAGAGGAACCCTACACAAACGGGTTCCCCTGTAATTTGCTCAACTGTCCCCATGTATTTTTTTTTGCAAATTTTTTTCCTACAAATAGTAGCCCACCTGTTTTAGCGTGAAAAGCTAATCAATAAATGGAAGGTAAAATTAATGTAAAAAACAAAATTTCAAGCAATGAGGAATATGATAAATTTTATAAATCAAAATTAAAAACACAATTTCCATTTCACAACAAATGCTCCTTTATGCCAGCTCTGAGCACATCCAAGATCACCTCCCATGATCCTTTGCACGATCTCCTCTTCCGACTTCATTTTTCTTTGTTATGAAACGGAAGTGACATCAAATGACGTCACTTCCACATCACAAAATCGTGACAAATTGATTTTACTACAGTCTGAAATTTAGTAGGTGCCGCCAAAGATGTTTACACATCAATAAATTTTCTGTTTATACTCCAAGACATCCACATGGTCAGAGAAATTCACGAGAAAGGGAGAATACAAGAAACAGCACTATATTTAGCAGTCATGGGCTTTATTTAGCAGTCTTGTTGTTGTTTGGTTTTTAGGAGCATTAGCAACTAAGGCCATATTGCTCCGGGAATATGCGGTGGTCATTCCCTGACCTTTCCGCATCCTCCGTATTTGGTGGTGACGGGCTCGAACCCTGGTCTAATCAAGAAGCGTGTGCTACGCACTGCTGCTCCTTCCCACCTGGCTACGGAGGCGCCTATTTAGCAGTCTCTGGTCACTCAAAGCACATGTACGTATGCACCCTCGTGCCTGATCACTTGGCTACAGCTGACTAGCATCTGTTGTCAGTTCCAGAAACGTGTTACTAAAGCTGTCCAGTTAATGGGTACTTCTCTATAGTAGATACTCCAGACATTCCCTGATGGTGTCTGCTAATCAGAGATTCTACTATATAATTCTGTTCATAGCAGCACATTTTTTTCCACTTCCTAGTTCAACTTCAATGCCTCCTGCTTTCACCACCAGTTTCTTAACCTGGCAGTGATGGCATCCAAAATGTAGAAAACATGTACTTAACTGATATTTATTTAAAGTATACCCAGTAAAATAAAATAAAATAAAATATTTCCAGAAGCTTTCGGAACTCGTGTCCCTTTCTCAACTGACAGAATTTTTAAATACATTACAAGCAAACTGTGGCACGTTACTCATTCGTCATTGTTGTAGCACGGACGTGTGCTGCCTTGCGCCAGTGATCATCCATCAATAAAACGGTTGTCTCCAGGATTGGATGTATACGCATGCCTTTCTGGCGATTTAATGCCTTAGGGTTGTTCATTATGTTTAGTGACTCTAGCCATAGGCGGTGGCGAAAGTGTCGCGCGTGGTCCACTATCTCAAAGTCGCGCTTGGGGTCAAGATCGTGGTTGGTAGCCCAAAAATGTTCTGCAAGCGCGGACTGGTCAGTTTCGGCAAGCCGGATTGCTCTGTCGTGTTCCGTGAGGCGATCCTGGAGACGTCTCGATGTCTCACCTACGTAGCAACTGTTACAGGCCCTACAGGTGATACGGTACACTACATTGCTGCGTAAGACAGGTGTGACAGGGGTCTTCACACTGGAGACAAGTGAACGTAGGTTCCTACCTGGTAATTGTACACATTTTATGTTGTAACTTCTCAGGATCTTCGAGATACGTCCTGACACTCCTGGATAGTACGGAATGTAGGCGGATGATATGCCGACTTGCTTCGGAGGTCTTGGGTTGGAAGTAAGTTCTTGTGCCTGTAACAAGCATCTGTTTAGTACATGGGATGGATAACCGCATCTGGTTAAGTCCGCCTTCACACGGGAGATCTCGTTACGTCTAATTGTGTCGGTGCTGGAATGGCTCCAGGCCCTGGAGAACAGGGTGCGGGCAGTGCTATTGAGATGGCTTGGAGCGTGGCCGGACCCGTAGTTGGTGAATTGACCGCACCACATGGGTTTGCGGTATACTGAGGTCTCTAGATGTGGGCCTACGCGATGCACTAGCACGTCCAGAAACGGGAGCGAACCGTCCACCTCTGATTCTACGGTAAACTTGATGAAATTGGATAGAGAGTTGAGGTATTCTAGTAGTACCGTTTCAGAACCACGTGGTATTATGGTAAAAATATCGTCGACATATCTACACCACGTTGTAATAGGTGTAGGTGGGTTCTTGTATCTGCTTCTCCAGATCTTCCATGGCGATGTTAGCTACTACGGAACTGACAGGGGCACCCATAGCAGTGCCATGTACTTGTTTGTAGAGTGAGTCTTCAAAGGTGAAGATGCTGCTAGAGAGGCATAGGTTGAGGGCGGTACAGATGTCATCAGTGGATAGTGACGTCCTGGATTGGAGGCTTAAGTCGCTCTCAAGGAGCCTTCTGGCGCAGTGCACGGCCTGTTGGACGGGAATCGAGGTGAATAAAGAAACCACGTCAAATGATGCCATGACAGAGTTATCAGGGATTGAAATGTCCTTAATGGTGTTAATGAATTCACTGCTGTTTTTAACGGTGTGAGATGTATTACCTATAAGAGGCGAGAGGAGGCTCGCGATGTGTTTGGACAGTTCATACGTTGGGGCACTGCAGCAAGACACTATAGGTCTGAGAGGAATACCCGGTTTATGGATCTTTGGTAATCCGTAGAATTGTGGTAGTTGACAGCCAGTACCACGCAGAAGATGGTGAGTCGCGGTCGGGATCTTCTTATCTTTAAGCCATGCGTGGACAAGTTTATTAACATTTGCTTCCAGACGTTTCAAGACTTTAACGGGAGGATCAGGTAGAGGTTCATATACGTTAGGATCGAGTAATAGGGCCAAGGCTTTCTCTCGGTAGGCTGATCGGTCCAGCACAACAGTCCGGCGCCCTTTATCCGCAGGAAGTACAACGATGGAGTTGTCTTTTCTTATAGATGACAGGGCGGCACGTTGGCGGTGGTTGAGGTTTGAGCACGTTTTTCGAGTGTTGCGGAGGACTGCGGCAGTCTTGAATCGGATCTCGTTGGCAGTTTCTTCGGGAAGGTTGGTAATACTGGCTTCTATGCCCATAGCGAGCTGTGTGATGGGAGGTTTCGATGGTATAACGGCGAATTTCATACCGTTTGATAAAACACTCAGCTGCTCGTTGGACAGTTGTTTGTTACTTAGATTCAAGACGAAAGAAGTCGTGTCGTCTGATGTGTACAATTACCGTAAAATGTGTACAATTACCAGGTAGGAACCTACGTTCACTTGTCTCCAGTGTGAAGACCCCTGTCACACCTGTCTTACGCAGCAATGTAGTGTACCGTATCACCTGTAGGGCCTGTAACAGTTGCTACGTAGGTGAGACATCGAGACGTCTCCAGGATCGCCTCACGGAACACGACAGAGCAATCCGGCTTGCCGAAACTGACCAGTCCGCGCTTGCAGAACATTTTTGGGCTACCAACCACGATCTTGACCCCAAGCGCGACTTTGAGATAGTGGACCACGCGCGACACTTTCGCCACCGCCTATGGCTAGAGTCACTAAACATAATGAACAACCCTAAGGCATTAAATCGCCAGAAAGGCATGCGTATACATCCAATCCTGGAGACAACCGTTTTATTGATGGATGATCACTGGCGCAAGGCAGCACACGTCCGTGCTACAACAATGACGAATGAGTAACGTGCCACAGTTTGCTTGTAATGTATTTAAAAATTCTGTCAGTTGAGAAAGGGACACGAGTTCCGAAAGCTTCTGGAAATATTTTATTTTATTTTATTTTACTGGGTATACTTTAAATAAATATCTGTTAAACTATGGACCCCAGTACTCCAGGCCCATTTGTCACTATTCGATCACTTTATGGCCATAATACCTACAACGATTGTGCACAGTTGCAAAAATGCTTCCTCTCAATAGCTCGCTACAGGCAACATTTACGCTTCGCCCACAGATGCAAAAGCAATCGAATTATACCTAAAGGGTTCCGATACAAAGCCCCGTTCCACAACTCTCATATGGATCGTGCCTGCTTTAACTTCAGCCTGCGCACGTTAAATTTATGGATATCCCATCTCCACCATGAAATCAGGAACGCTGACTACAACAAGTCCAGACTGTTACAACATATACAAGGTAAGGTCTCGCCTATTGTATTTACAAACCTTATACATACCATCTGCCATCGGGCTAGTCAGACCTCGGATACCTACCGTTTACGCCAACAGCGCAAGTTCATAAACTTGAGCATAGAAACTAACTCCTTAAAGACGAACACTCGTTCAGACGACACGACTTCTTTCGTCTTGAATCTAAGTAACAAACAACTGTCCAACGAGCAGCTGAGTGTTTTATCAAACGGTATGAAATTCGCCGTTATACCATCGAAACCTCCCATCACACAGCTCGCTATGGGCATAGAAGCCAGTATTACCAACCTTCCCGAAGAAACTGCCAACGAGATCCGATTCAAGACTGCCGCAGTCCTCCGCAACACTCGAAAAACGTGCTCAAACCTCAACCACCGCCAACGTGCCGCCCTGTCATCTATAAGAAAAGACAACTCCATCGTTGTACTTCCTGCGGATAAAGGGCGCCGGACTGTTGTGCTGGACCGATCAGCCTACCGAGAGAAAGCCTTGGCCCTATTACTCGATCCTAACGTATATGAACCTCTACCTGATCCTCCCGTTAAAGTCTTGAAACGTCTGGAAGCAAATGTTAATAAACTTGTCCACGCATGGCTTAAAGATAAGAAGATCCCGACCGCGACTCACCATCTTCTGCGTGGTACTGGCTGTCAACTACCACAATTCTACGGATTACCAAAGATCCATAAACCGGGTATTCCTCTCAGACCTATAGTGTCTTGCTGCAGTGCCCCAACGTATGAACTGTCCAAACACATCGCGAGCCTCCTCTCGCCTCTTATAGGTAATACATCTCACACCGTTAAAAACAGCAGTGAATTCATTAACACCATTAAGGACATTTCAATCCCTGATAACTCTGTCATGGCATCATTTGACGTGGTTTCTTTATTCACCTCGATTCCCGTCCAACAGGCCGTGCACTGCGCCAGAAGGCTCCTTGAGAGCGACTTAAGCCTCCAATCCAGGACGTCACTATCCACTGATGACATCTGTACCGCCCTCAACCTATGCCTCTCTAGCAGCATCTTCACCTTTGAAGACTCACTCTACAAACAAGTACATGGCACTGCTATGGGTGCCCCTGTCAGTTCCGTAGTAGCTAACATCGCCATGGAAGATCTGGAGAAGCAGATACACCAGAACCCACCTACACCTATTACAACGTGGTGTAGATATGTCGACGATATTTTTACCATAATACCACGTGGTTCTGAAACGGTACTACTAGAATACCTCAACTCTCTATCCAATTTCATCAAGTTTACCGTAGAATCAGAGGTGGACGGTTCGCTCCCGTTTCTGGACGTGCTAGTGCATCGCGTAGGCCCACATCTAGAGACCTCAGTATACCGCAAACCCATGTGGTGCGGTCAATTCACCAACTACGGGTCCGGCCACGCTCCAAGCCATCTCAATAGCACTGCCCGCACCCTGTTCTCCAGGGCCTGGAGCCATTCCAGCACCGACACAATTAGACGTAACGAGATCTCCCGTGTGAAGGCGGACTTAACCAGATGCGGTTATCCATCCCATGTACTAAACAGATGCTTGTTACAGGCACAAGAACTTACTTCCAACCCAAGACCTCCGAAGCAAGTCGGCATATCATCCGCCTACATTCCGTACTATCCAGGAGTGTCAGGACGTATCTCGAAGATCCTGAGAAGTTACAACATAAAATGTGTACAATTACCAGGTAGGAACCTACGTTCACTTGTCTCCAGTGTGAAGACCCCTGTCACACCTGTCTTACGCAGCAATGTAGTGTACCGTATCACCTGTAGGGCCTGTAACAGTTGCTACGTAGGTGAGACATCGAGACGTCTCCAGGATCGCCTCACGGAACACGACAGAGCAATCCGGCTTGCCGAAACTGACCAGTCCGCGCTTGCAGAACATTTTTGGGCTACCAACCACGATCTTGACCCCAAGCGCGACTTTGAGATAGTGGACCACGCGCGACACTTTCGCCACCGCCTATGGCTAGAGTCACTAAACATAATGAACAACCCTAAGGCATTAAATCGCCAGAAAGGCATGCGTATACATCCAATCCTGGAGACAACCGTTTTATTGATGGATGATCACTGGCGCAAGGCAGCACACGTCCGTGCTACAACAATGACGAATGAGTAACGTGCCACAGTTTGCTTGTAATGTATTTAAAAATTCTGTCAGTTGAGAAAGGGACACGAGTTCCGAAAGCTTCTGGAAATATTTTATTTTATTTTATTTTACTGGGTATACTTTAAATAAATATCTGTTAAACTATGGACCCCAGTACTCCAGGCCCATTTGTCACTATGTACTTAACTTTTTTTTTAATTTTTGGAAAATGTTTAGGGTTTTTTAATTCTGTTTAAACAGTACCAGTAGCAGTAATTATTGTATGTACTTTTTTATATTTTAATAAAAAGTTTAAAATTTTGATGCTTTTTTAAAAAAATAAAAAATAAATAAAATATATATACAGTTGTGCCCCCGTATCCGCTGATTCAGTTACCTGCAGTTAACCACGGAAGAAAAACTTAACAAGTACTACTTGTGTGTCCAATACGATGCTTCCTTTTCTTTTTTTACGATGTTGCATACGGTTTGATCACCAACCATTATGGTTAATTCTCTAAAGAACTGTAAGGGTTCTTTAAAGAATTAACGGATGCACCATTTTCAAACTTTTGAATAATTTCAAGTTTTTGTTTAATTGAAAGCACAACTCTTGTGTTTGCCCATTATTTTCGCAATTTCTAAAAAAAAAAAAAAAAATTCCGACATCCCTGACATAAATAATGAAACAAAATTGGTCCTTTTGCGGTGTGACAGAACACAACAATCAACACGATGCCCTAAATCAAACTAAACATTTGGTCTCTTTTTTAATTTTTATTTTGAGCGGGGATTTATTTTTATTTTGTGAAGACAGTGGGGGTTGCAAGATAATAGGTACACTAATCTCCCAATGACGACTTATAATGCCAGTTCTTGTCGCTTAGTTACGACTTGCAAAACATCTGTTTATACCTCTTCTAGTTATTACTTGAATTTTATGATTTCTGGTTTTTTTTTGTTTTTTTGTTTTTTTTTTTTTAATTTGGAGTCTTGCAGTGTCTCAGTTAATCCAATCCCTGTAAATCTAGAGTCTGCTGTACTTTATTATTACCGTATTTAATGTTGATAATGTCTTACTGTGTGTTTAATTTATCAATTTGTAAGTTTTTTTTTTTTTTTTTTTTTTATGAAAACCACAAACACGAGAGGCATTAGAACTTATAGTACTTAGTACCATGCTTGGGTTGGAGGTTGAGAAGACGAAAGAAAGAAGATATTTGTTGACATTAGACTTGAACTTCTGTAGACCGTAATTTTCAGGAAATACATATGAAGGAAAGTTGTTCCAGAAAACGGCAGTTGAATAAATAAATGAGGAAGACGAAAAGTTGGTTCTGTGAATTTGAAGTTGGACAGTAAATGGATGCTGACTGGCGGCAGCATATGTTCGGACTGTTTTGAAAGAGAAGGCGGGAATTATGGAAGCCAATTCAGAAGAACAGTGCCCATGGAAGTATCTGTAGAAAAGGCAGGCAGCAGAAACTGGTTTTGGGGGCACCAGTTTCTGCTGCATGCAGGTTTTGGGGGCACCGCCCCAGATGTGGGAACAATATTCTATGGTAGGGTGGATTTGCAATCTGTACAAGGTGAACAGCTGTTTGGAAGAAAAGTAACGATGAGAGTGAAAGAGAAAACCAAGTTTTTTAGATGCAGAGGAAGCAATATTTGTAATGTGCTTGTTGTTGTTTTTTTTAGTGCAAGGGAGACTTAGGCCATATTGCACTAATCAACGTTATGAATGTTACACGTGCATAGTAACTGTTATGACATCAGTCAAAAACTGTGATATAATTTTATCTGTTTAATAAAGTGGAAAAATTCCAGCAGATTAGCATCGTTACTTATAATGTGGTAGAGTGTCAGGGGTTCTTTTAAAATTTGGAAGAAAGCTAAATGAGACTTGGTGGGCAGTTGGGTATAAAGTACACTCAACAAGAATATGTTTCATAGTAAGAGGAGAGTTGCACTGTGTGCATTGCGGAGGATCATTACCTGCGAGGAGATAAAGGTGGGTAAGTTGGCTGTGGACAATTCGTGCTCTGGTTAAGATTACTTCCTCCCTTCTGTTTACACGGAAGCTGGAGGACCATAACTGCGTTCACCTTTTATTTGGATGAGTTTATCATGCGATTGGGCTTGCCACTGAATTGTCCACTGTTCCCTACATATTCTTCGTATAATACTTTTGTAGTCAAGGTATGGAACATAATACTGTGATGATTCTCTGTTGGATGGATGTTTAGCGGCATGGTCTGCACATTCATTTCCTGGTATCCCAGCATGGCCTGGAATCCAGCAGAAAATGACCACTCACTGGAGTTCTTGGATAAGCATCAGTTTGGATTTTATAACTTTTATTAAAGGATGTGTTTGAGAAGAAATGTTCTGTAAAGCTATAAGCGCACCCTGGAAGTCCATATATATCATGCTTTTATGGATGGACAGATAGAGAATATTTTCTATTGCAAGTTTGATGGCGTATAATTCAGCTGTATAGCTGCTGCATTCATTGGAAAGCGATACAGAGAAAGTTTTACGAGGGAAGACAGCTGAGGCACCCGCTCCACTTTCAGATTTTGACCCATTGGTATATATTTTTACAAAATGCACATAATTTTGTGTATGGACAATGTAGAGTTGTTGTATGTTGACATTTGCAACAGAGTGCTTCCCCCAGTTTAGGAAATAACTGTCACGTGATGGTTTTAAATAAGATCATGGGGGATTCGGACTGTTTGAATCTTGAAGAACTTTGTCAAAATCTATATTCCAAGATTGTAATAATGTCTGAAATCTGACTGCAGTAGGTTGAACTGCCCTGGGTTTATTTCTATTGTACATTGTGAACTGAGGGTCATTAATTATCAGTCTGATGGAATGGGTAGGTAGACTTTGGACTTTAGTCATATAGTTGAGAAGTAACATCTTTCTCCTGAGATTTAGGGGAAGTTCATGAGCTTCAATGAAAATACTTTGAATTGGCTAAGTTCTATAAGCACCTATAGATATCCTTAGGGCAGAATGTTGAATAGGGGCAAGCCATGCCAGCACGCTCTCCCTAGCAGAATCATACACTGGGGCACAGTAATCAAGGCGAGATCTGATTAGGGCTCTAAATGAAGTAACGTGTACCTATCGGCACCCCATGATGCTGAAGAAATAATTCTGAGTATGTTCATTTTCTTCTGCCATGATATCCATAAATATTTGACGTATTCCACGAAGTTCAATTTCCTATCGAATATCAGACCAAGGAGACAAATGCTGTTCGCAACTGAGATAGGATGATTTTTTAAGTGTGGATCTGGATGCATTTTGTGTTTATTACAAAAATTAACTACTTTAGATTTTGAGCAAGAGAGTCGATACCCATTCTGTGCCATCCATAGCTGAATGTTATTAATTGAAATTTGGAGCTGCTGCTCAATGAAGGTCATGTTTTGCGAGCTGCATGAAACAGTGAGATCATCGGCATAGAGGTATGAACTCACTATGCTGAAAATATTTTTAGTCACGCGATTTATTCTTATTGCGAATAAGGTGGCATTGAGCACAGAGCCTTGTGGGACCCCTTCTTCTTGTACAGTCAGTCCTCGTATACACGTGTTTACACTACACGAATTCGATTATACACGATTTATAAATAAAGGAACGATATCTTATATAACACAAACCGAATTCACTTATGCACGATTCGCCTTTGTTTTTACAAGAAATGGCAGTCAAACGCAAAATCACCCCAACTGAATGCAACACGATAGGAATGAAGAGAAGAGTCTGAAAATGTATTTATGTTTTTTATATCAGTGAAGAGGAAACACATTTCACCATAATAACGTAAAAACCAACACAATTCCAGCTATCGGTATAATCGCAAATGCAATTAGATCGAGTTTACTACCAGTTTATAACAGATTCCACTAACAGAAACGCAACTGGAAATTGTTTTTATTGTTTTATGGTAGTAATCCCCAGAAATGTGCTTTAGTAAAATGTGAGATGTTAATAGTGTATCTTTGCCTTTACAGTGTTGTTTATTCAGTTGCTACACGCGCGTAGCTTTGTTTATGTGTATCAAGCATGCCTCCTCATTTTATAATTGTGCTTTATTCCCCAAAAATGAGTAAAATACTTAAAAGGTGTGAAAAGGAAGCGTCCTGGTGAAGACACTGCAGATTCAGAGAGAAAAAGAAAAGAAAAGCAATATCAATAAACAGAGGCGGACTGGGTCAAAAATTCTTACCCGGGAAAATTTATACTGGCCTCGTACTATGGCCAAAATCCCACCGGCCTCCGGCCCACCGGGGTTTCCCCGGTAAGGCTTATGGCCAGTCCGCCTCTGTCGATAGAGAAAAAATATGAAATTGTGAAACGCTTTGAGCGAAATGAAAGACCATGTGATATTGCACGTGCTACAGACCTAAATGAGGCAACGCCAAGAATTACAAAGAATGCAGAGAAAATGAAAACAACTTTCATAGCAGGAACAACTCAAAGTGTAATTAAAATCCATTAGATTAAGACACAAAGAATTGGAAGAGATGGAACGGCTGTCATCTGTTTGGATAGAAAATCAAACAAAAAACAAGTATGCTTATGATAGAAGCAAAAGCATTAGCAATATTTTATTACGATTTTTTATTGTGTTTGGTAATGTTTTGGTTACAAATGTGTGTTCGATCTTGGGTGGTCAGCACCTAACCCTATTTTTCCCATAGGGCCTGTTGTTTATATTGCACGATTTTGCATTGCACGAGAGTTTCTAGGAACACAACTATTGTGCTATATGAGGACTGACTGTACATATATTTGGGACAGGACCTGTCGGTATCGAACTTGAAAGGATCTGTACTGAAGGAAGTTCTGTATGAAATATGGTAAGTCGCCTCTCAAGTCAAGCGAATGCAGATCTCTCAGGATACCATTCTCGGATGAATGCATTCCTGATGTTTGTTTATATTTATACTTTAACCATGAGATCCAGGGCTGACTGATTTTTTCTGAAACCAAATTGATTATCAGAGATTAGGTTTTTGGAGTCAAGATACCATGTGAGTCGACGGTGAATTATTTTTTCCAGAGTTTTACTTAAGCAGCTGGTGAGAGAAATGGGTCTATAATTTTGAGGAATAGACTAATCTTTCCCTGGTTTGGGAATTGCAATTATATAGGAGTGATGCCAGGAACTGGGTTGTTGTTGTTATTTGGTTTTTTAGGAGCATTAGCAACTAAGGCCATATTGCTCCGGGGATATGCGGTGGTCATTCCCTAACCTTTCCGCATCCTCCGTATTTGGTGGTCATGGGCTCGAACCCCAGTCTAATCAAGAAGCATGTGCTACGCACTGCTGCTCCTGCCCACCTGGCTACAGAGGCGTTCCAGGAACTGGGGAAAGAATGTTCAAGGAAGATGCGATTGAAAAAGGTGAGCAGTGAAGAGACTGATTTTTTATCTAAGTGACGAAGAATTATATAATATATTCCGTCGGTGCCCGCAGCACTGTTTTTTGTGGTAGATGTGGCTTCTTGAAGTTCAAGCATTGTAAGCAGCTGATTGTAGGGTGAACACTTAGATCTGAAGTTCAATTGGGATTTTTCGGCTAATACTTTGATCTTTTGGAATGATGGATCATATGCTGTTGAGGCAGACAATTATGAAAACACAGTCCCTAAGGTATTCTCTACCTCTGTGAGAATAGCAAGCTCCTGCCCATTTCAGTTGAGAAGTGGGGAGGATAATGGGGGAAATTTGCCATTTAGCTGTTTTATTTTTCTCCATATTATTCTTGTGTCAGTATTGTTGTTAATCAAACTTGCAAATCGAATCCAAGAGTCTATTTTAGTTTTATTCCTAATGTGACGGGACTTGTGCACTTACACTCTTCATTTAACCAATAATTTATGGTTCTATGGATGGTTGACTGTGATTGTGGAATCGCAGTAGATGCAGCAGCCAGTATTTGCATTGTAATATGTTCAGTAACTGTGTCAATTGGAGAGGTTTCGATGATCTGGTCATCAAATGACACATGTGAAGTGAACTTTGCCCAATCTGCTTTGGAAAATTGCCATTTTATGAGGTTTTCTGAAATTATGGAATGTGCTGTTTGAATTTTACATATTACTGGAAAGTGATAACTACTGAGTAGATTGTCAAGGGCCGTCCACTCAATACTAGGAAAGAAGGACAGAGAGCAGATGGAGAAATCTATTGCAGAGTTTGTACCTGTAAAGAGTTGGATGTAAGTTGGTGAGCCAGTATTTAGTATAGTTAGGTTTTTTCTGTCAGCGAGCAGTTGAATAAGTTGTCTCATCTATCTGCACTGGGAGAACCCCACAACGCATGGTGTCCATTGAAGTCACCAATAAACAGATAGGGGTTGGCAACTGCAGAATAAGATCTCCAAGTTCATGAATGGTATAGGGTTGACTGGGTAGAAGGTAGAGAGAGAGAGAGAGAGAGAGAGAGAGAGAGAGAGAGAGAGAAGTGTCACAGTAATACCAATCATTATACGCACCGCAACAGCTTCAATGGAGGTTTGTAAGGTAATTTGTCTGCAAGGTACTCTTGAATCTAGCTACCCCTCCATGAGCAGTATTTGTAACAGTTCTGTCTTTCCTAAAAAGAGTATAATTTTTAATTGAGAGAGATACATGTGGTGTTAAATTTGTCTCTTGTAAACAGATGCCTGTAGGATGATAACAATTTATTAGCTCGTAGATATCATCAATGTTACTGCGAATTCCTCTACAGTTCCATTGTATGATATAATGCATTATTTGATTTTGTTGCATGAGGATGTTTCGGACTCTTTTTTATTCCCAGGCTGTTTATGGAGATCAAGCTTCACTTTCTCTCTTATTGGAAAGTTTGGGTGTCCGGTATCCATGTCATCTTCTGCGTGAAGGTCTAGGATGGGTTCATTTGGATATGCATTATTATCGATATCCATGTTTATTAAAGTGAATTGTTTGTCTTCCTATTAGGAGCTGAATCTGCTTTTAATTTTATAATATCTGATGATCTATGAGGTGTGGCTGGTGGAACTGTAACTGGGGTGTTGTTGGCTCTGTCTGCTACCTTTTGCTCCTTAGGAGTCGGTTTCATCGACAATAACAGTAAAGATTGGGCCCAATCTGCAATCGATATGGTTGGGGGAACTGATACTTCAGTTTGTGTAGCCATTGTTTGATATTTTTGCATCGCTGCCGCATATGTGTTTTTAGGTATATTAAGCATAATTTGTTTTTTAGCCTCTTGGTATGAAACTTTTCATTCTACCCTGTACTTCTGAATTTTTTTCCCTGTTTTCCAGAGATCACGTGATTTTGAATAGGATGGATGTGCACCTTTGCAATTAGGACAGTGAGATGTTTTAGCATCACAGTCTGTTTGCGAATATTCTTTGGTACCACAGTTTGGACAGACTGGATCTCCTCTACAAGCCATTTGCAAGTGACCAAATTTTTGGCACTTGTAGCATCTTATAGGATTCGGAATATAAGGTCGTACTTGGCAGTTGAGATACCCAGCTTTGACACTACATGGTAATATTGGTGTTCTGAAAGTCAGGATCATGTTGCAGGTGGGAATTAGATCTCCATATTTCCTGATTGAGATGGTTTGGCTTGCATAACTTTTTGATGTTTAAGTTCCTGGACCAGTTCAGCTTCTATTATGTTTATCAGATCCCACTCTGCAATTACTCCCTTAGAGGTGTTTAATGTTGCATGAGAGGTGATCTGTATGGGTAGTCCTCCAAATGTTGATAAGTTCAGCAGAATCTCAGAATGTTTACGACTCACAGTTTCACGGGGAGGCAGGAGCAGAGCCGCAAGGAGGCCAAGTGGATAGAAAAGTTAGTTGATTAGTAAATAAATAAATATATGTAATAAAGAAGAAAGGAGAATTTTCCCCTCTTTGTTCTTACATGAAGCTTTTCAAGTGCAGAACTGGTTTATAAATGAGCTGCTAATAGTAAACTTAAAAAGAACTTATCACTGGGAAAGTTACTCTTTATTTTGCAATAGAACACTTGACCTCAAATTCGCTTGGCACCTGGGGGCCAATGTGCTTGTGCCAAGAGAGATTAGAGGTCAGGGTAATCCCCAAAAGAGATATATCATCTAGAAATCGGAGTGCCACCAAAGATAAGCATAGGAGTAGAAAATTCCTTTTTTGCGAGATATAAGACAAGACTGAGTTTTAGAAGAATTGAAATCACCCGGAGATCGGCATTTAAGGAATTGGTAGCAGATATTCAAGAAGTTGAAGCTGATTGAGCAGGGCAAGGTTTCTCAAAATGGAAAGTGAAATGCAATGTGCTATCATCGGCAAAACTATGGATAGGATTTCTAGTCAATGGAAGAAGGTCATTAATATACAAGAGGAAAAGAGTAGGGGAAAGAACTGAACCTTGGGGACACCAGCATTAGCGGAGAAGTTAGAAGACAGAGAGCCATCTACCATCACCCTCAGTAAGCGATCAGAGAGAAAACTGGATAACCAATTACAAAAAAGCAAACCAGAAGATGGAAGTTTGTTTAGAACACCTTTATGCCAAACACAATCAAAATTTGTGTTTGGCATAAAGGTGTACCCATTTATGGATACTTATGGTATCCATAAATGGGTACCATAAACCAGAATATCACCAGTTGATCGACACTGACGGAAACCATACTGGCGATCATTGATCAGACGGAAGGTTTCTAGATAGTTTAAGAGTTGACGGTTAATTGATTTTCCATTACTTTAGAAAGAGTAGAAGTAATTGAAATGGGACGATAATTGGATGGGCGAGATTTGTCACCCTTTTTAGGAACTGGCTGGATGTGAGCAAATTTCCAAGCAGAAGGAAAAACACCTTTGGAATAAGAAAGTGAAAAAAGCGGCAAAGAACAGGAGTAAGTTCAGGAGCACAGGTTTTGAGAACAAGTGGAGAAATACTATCAGGACCTGGAGCTTTCTTAGCATCAAGATTCGTCAAAATCCTTCTGACATCCTTTTGACGGAAGACCACAGGAGGCATTGAATGAAGTGTGTGGGAATGGTGGGAGGTGTTTTACCAAGATCATTAATACATGAATTGGAAGAAAAATGGGATGCTAACAGCTCAGCTTTATCCTTGGGTGAAGTGACAACAGAACCATCTGGTTTTAACAGAGGTGGGAGCAGAGATGGGCAAAAGTTGTGGCTAATAGCTTTCACAAGAGACCAGAATGCTCAGCTACCATTAGGGCAAGAAGAAAGTTTTCTACTCTTAGCCTGTTCAAAATCTAGTGTGGACTGATTAATAACTGCTTTACAATTGTTGCGAGCTTTGGTGTAGGCAGAAAATGAAACTGAAGAATTGGAAACAAGCCAATTACAATATGCTTCTTCTTTTGTACAGCCTTAGCACATTTATTGGAAAACCAAGGTTTAGATAAAGGACAAGATTTTAAAGTGGAGGTTGGAATAAAGGATTCCATTCCTACAAGAATAATTTCACTGACACGATCTGAGCAAATGTTGACATCAGAAGTTTTGAAACAGTAATCCAACCAAAGAAAAGAAATCTCGCAGGTCATCCCATTCTGCATTGTTGTAATGCCAAAAAATACGAGGTTGGGAAAAGCCATGAGATAAAGGCTTCATTGGAGAAGTGACAATCACCAAGTTGTGATCTGAGGTGCCTAAAGGACCACTCACTTCAATCACGTACTTAGAAGGGTTGTTTGTGAGAAAAAGATCAAGCGTGTTAGCTGTATGGTTAGGATTTTCCAGTATTCTTGTAGGTAAATGAACAATCTGTGCAAGATCATTAGTAATTGCAAAAGCCTCAGCATCTCTACCAGCTGGGTTGGTGTGTCTAGAAAACGGAAGCGAGCTGGAGTTGTGAACATTAAAATCACCAAGGAAAATTACCTCACTGTTAGGAAAGTTGGACTGGAGAAAGTCAAGTTGCAAAGAGAGGAAGTCAAAGAGCTCCAAGTGATTAGTGAATCTGGGAGAAAGGTAGAGACAACAGATCAATTTGACACAATGAAGTAGAGAGATTTTAGGCCAGAAAAGATTGAAAAGAGGAGATTACAAATTACCAAATCTCTGACAGGGAATATCGGAATGGACATGTGCACAAGTACCACCTTTGAGGCGAAAGGAATCACAGCGAATAATTTGGGCAACCAACTGAGATAAACAGTAGTTGAATCAACCGATAACTGAGATTCTGTCAGGAAAAAGTACATGGGATTTGGCAGACTGCAAGTGGAAATGGACACTGTTGAGATTAGAACTGAGGCCACGTATATATGTGAAATGAACTAGAAAGTGTATGTACAAGAAAATCACATTACATATGGGGTCAGCAGGTGTTTGCTTATATCCGCGGTTTCAGCCATCCAGGGTAGGTCATGGAATGTATCCCCTGTGGATATGGGGGTCTTACTGTATATATATTAATTCTACTGAAAATTGTAAAAAAATATAAAAAATTTTAGACATAAAACAGAAACATCAATCTCTTAGTCTCTTCCATTTTACAATTTAAAAGAGTTAAATATACAGAATTTCAAATGTGCAACATATTTCCACTTATTATGTACATAAATATTATCAAAAAATTAAAAAACATTATTCAATATTCAATACTACTATATTCTTCTGTTTTCAGGCTTACTTTAAAGTTGAAACTAGATAACTTGTTTCTGCAGTGTAGCAACTATTTGGAGAGAATAACAAGTTTCACTTTTTCTGTTTTTACTTTGTAAAAACAGTAATAAATCAATCAAAACAATATGGTAACACTATAGCCCTTCATTGAACTAGAATGAGAAGAAAAACAAGTAAACTGAAACAAACTCAGTAGTGGATTAAATAATTAGTTAACCCACTACCAATGGGTTAAATACTCATTTCCAGTTGGTAGTAAGTTTAACTGCAATCCTTCTGAACTCAGTCCTTTCTTATTTCTGGGGAAAAAAAAAAAAAAAAATGTATCTACTGCTCACACATAATGTATCTCTAACACCACTCAGATTTCTATACAAAAAGATTTTTTTTACTGCAGTTCTATTTACTAATCCAGATCAGACCACTAGTTTATACCTCTTCCCTGGTATAAGCATATCATTTCACCATATTAAAACGAGGCTCTCTCACTCTTTTCCTAAGCATTATTAATTTTTTTTTTTGTAAGCAGGTGCCAATACTGTGCAAATTACAAATATTCCCTATGGAATACTACTCCATATCAAGGGCAAAGGCCAAACTCCTTAAATCTCTAAAAGAGGGCAATGAGGTTAATTAATTATCCTTCTCTTAGAAATTCACTTCACTCCCTATCACAGAGATAATCGGTTTTTTGCTGCATGCCTTTCCTATATATATTTACATGGGCCCCTATTATAGTCCATCATCTGCAATTCCATCTCATCATTATAAACTGGTCCAAACAGAAGCATCAGTTTTTTTTTTTTTTTTTGTAATTCATCCCAAGTCCTTGGAAGTTGAAATTTTCACTATATAACTGGAACATATGATATTATCTCTCTAAAAGGTCATATTTATAATGACTATTGCAGTACCCTTTCATCGTTATCATATGTTCCAGTTAAGAATCAATTCTGAACACCTTTGTGATATTTTTCTAAAGCACGTTTCTGGAGGTACGACCATAAAACAATTTGCACTTTCTGGTTTATTGGGCTTTTCTGTTAGTGCGTCTAATTATAAATGGTTAGTAAACTCAATCTTATTGCATTTGCAATAATACCGATAACTGCAATTGTGTGGGTTTTTACATTATTATTTTGAAATGTATTCCCCTTCAGTGAAATCTTCAATCATATAAAAAACAAATTTTCAGAAACTTCTCTTCATTCCTATTTATGTATTACAGTGATGAAGGGAAAGTGACCAATGGAAAGTGCAAGTGGTGGTAGTGCCAGGAAATAAAACCAAATTGATTTAGAAATGAAGATGAAAATGATTAAGAAGTACGAAGCAGGACAAAGTTTGTTGTTATTTGGTTTTTAGGAGCATTAGCAACTAAGGCCATATTGCTCCGGGATATGCAGTGGTCATTCCCTGACCTTTCCACATCCTCCGTATGGTGGTGACGGGCTCGAACCCCGGTCTAATCAAGAAGCGTGTGCTATGCACTGCTGCTCCTTCCCACCTGGCTACGGAGGCGCCGGACAAAGTTTGTCATCTATTGCAAGGGAATTAGGTCTCGCTGCTTCAACAGTGAATATTATTTTAAAGGACAATGCGCGTATAAAAGAACATGTCAAAGGATCAACGTACTTAAGATCAACAGTGATCACAAAACGGAGTTCAGATGCTATATCGAAGATGGAACAACTGATAATAATATGGATGGAAAATCAGATTCAGAAGCAAGTGCCCCTGAGTCTAATGACCATTCAAGCAAAAGCAAAAAGTATTTATGGAGATATAAAGGATAAGTACGGCAAACCCCAAACCAAGTTTGTGGCAAGCAACAGGTGGTTTAATAGGTTCAAGCATCGCGCTGGTTTCCGCAACATTAAAGTATGCGGCAAAGTCGCCAGTGCCAATTCTGCAGCTGCAGAGAAATTTTGTGATGTGTTGGAAAAAATTATTGATGAAGGCAGCTATTCAACGCAGCAAATTTTTAATGGTGACGAGACTCCTCTGTATTGGAAAAAAAATGCTGGATCAAACACATTGCCAAAGAGGAAAAGACAGTGCCAGGTTTCAAGGCTTCAAAAGATAGAGCCACGCTCTTGCTTGGGGCTAATGCAGCGGGAGATTACAGATTAAAACCACTGCTTGTGTACCATTCTGGAAACCCTTGTGCATTTAAGGGCATCAATAAAGCCACCCTACCCCTGCATTTCCGATCAAACCAGAGATCACGGATAACAATATCTCTCTTTGAGGATTGGTTTAAATGCTGCTTCTTTCCCGAGGTTGAAAAATATTGTAAAGACAACGACATTCCTTTCAAGATTTTGCTTCTATTAGATAATGCTTTTGGACATCCTATGTATCTAGATGATTTCAATTCGAACATGAGAGTCATATTTCTATTGCCAAACACGACCTCACTCATCCAACCTATGGATCAGGGTGTTATTTCGAATTTAAAAGCATACTATTTACGCACAACATTTGCTCAGGCATCGTCTGCAGTAGATGATGAAAAAAATTTTAAGTTAAGAGACTTTTGGAAATCTTACAATATTTACCACACCATCTTAAACATTAATAAGGCCTGGGCAGAAATTACTAAAAGTTGTTAAAATGGTGCATGGAAGAAAATATGCCCATAGCACGTAAAAGGCTTCAAAGGATTTGAAAAAGATGAATCATATGAAGAGATTACAGATAAGATTGTAAAAGTTGAAGAGCTACTTCAGTTGGAGGTTGATGCCAAAGACATGGAGGAGTTAACAGAGGAAGAAAAAGAGAAGGAATTATCGAACAAAGAACTTAATGACTTGCAGGCAGCGATAGTGAAAGAAGAAAATGCTGATGAAGCTCAAGATGAACCAAATGAGGAGCTAAGATGCTTCATCACCAGAGAGATGGGCATTTCGTGAAATTGTATCGGCAATGGTGAGGTTTGAGAAGATGGATCCTCACAGCGAACTATTCTTAAATGTTAACAGAGGAGTTAATTATTTGCTTTCTTGCTACAAAGAAATCTACGAGGAAAAGAAAAAAGCCACCGTCTAGTCATCCATTAATATGTTCTTTCATAAGGTTGAGTGGCCGACCCCTTCTAAATCTCCACAGCCCTCAACCTCCGCAGCGGTGTGCTTATCAGCTGAAGAAGTCGATTCTGGCAATGATGCTCGAGAGGTAAAACTTACTGACATTATGCCTGTCTCCTCTCTTTTTTTGTAATTTTACAATTTTGAAATTTTTTTAAATTGCACACTTTTGTAATTTTCCTGCGCATGAGATAAAAAATTGAAAAAAAATTTGCACTCGCAACTCATAAATAATTAATGAGTTGCGAGTGCTGCACAAGCATGGGGGAAATTCCAACTTACGCAGTGTTCCATGGAACGCAGCCCTTATGCAAGTCAGGGAGTTGCTATATTTTCTAAAAATTACATATACAGAGTTGCAGAAATTCTAAACAAGTTTTTTGTCTTCCAACCTTCGGCTTACACAAACTTAATAAGTGAACGCTTTTAATCATTTCCAAATAACCTCTGCATTTAACAACTAATTTTGTTCAACTAATTTTTACAACAAAATTAGCTCTTCATGTGTTGAAATTATTTTCAATAATTCCATTTCCTTTCTGAAGTGTGATTTACAAACCTCTACACAATATGCAATCTGACCATTAATTTTCACAAAGGTAATAATTTTTACTCTAAGCCAAAATTCCTGTATATCACTGATTGAATCACAATTTAATCAACCTTTTTTCATATTATATAAGTAAAGAATTGAATTATATGTAGAAAACCTAATGTTAAAATATATTATTATACAAGTAATAAGACAGTAAAATTAATCACCTTGTCTCCTTTCTTTTCTATGATTCAAGTTACTTTAGTTACTTAACTAGCAAAAGAAACCAGCAAGAATAAACATACCTAATTCCTTTTCTCTTTTAACATATTGCATTCCAATCAAAATCACTCCACCAATACCAAAAGTGATGGCTAAACTCTTCCAAGTTACTGGCTACAAATTGGAAGAGGAAAAAAAAAAAAAAAAAAAAATCAATATAACAAAGATCTCACACATTACTCCCACTTAAACTGATAGTGAGAGTTTATTTCTATATTTCTCTATACATTAAAAAAGTTTTCCTCCTAGTGATATTTATTCGAGCCAATGGGAGAAGAGAGTGAGGCAATTACGTCACTACAAATACAATTAATTATTGATAAATGCCTCAATAACATTCATCAACCTCATGCACATGCTTCCCTGTCTAACATTGTAACGTTTTTAGTATATTACTGAATATTGTATGTAGTATTTGTAAATAGTTTAGAATTTTGTAAATATTTTAAATATTTGTATAGTTTGTAAATATTTCAGTTAAATATTTTAGTCCTGCTCTTTTGGATGCAACAATATTCCTCATGCGTTATGGAACTCGGGTTCTTTTGGAACCCGAGTTCTATAATGCATGAGGAATTTACTGCGTTTACCCGAGTTCACTTAGGGAAAGGCCTTTTCCTAAGTGACCTGTGTAAACGCAGGTAAATAATTACACAGTGATAATTATTCGACCTTGAGAATGCCGAGCACTACAAATGCACAGGTAAATAATTACATAGGTGATTTCCTGATTAGATATCGATCAGTACGTATCGACACGTGTGTCTTTTACGTAGAAAAGTTTTGACTTACTCTGTATACCTCTTCATTTTAAGTATAAAAGCATGTGCGGGGGTGGGCAAGCAGGGAGGAAGACCCCTAGTAGAAATTAAAATTCATTCCATCTGACAAAATTATGTATTATTGGTCTAACATTCAAATATCTTGTTAGCATGCTATAGGACTCAGTAAAACTGAAAGCAATCAGAGAAAAATTTTGTGCAACAAAACATTTAATGGCTTTCTGTACAATTTAACAAACCAAACTAAGTTTACATAACCCCCCCCCCATCCTTGGGGGCTTCTAATGTGGAAATTAAAATACATTTGCAGTTACATATTACTGTTTTAGGTACATAATATATATTTATATAAAATGGTTAAAAACAATGAAATTATTTACAACATTCACACAATCATCATTTTAGACTGGACCAATTATGATTACAAAAATACTAATTTATGGATTTTTCAAAATAAGATTTTATTTTTGTAGATCAATATTTATATTTAGTTTAAGCTTTTTTAATAATTAAAAAAGTTAAAATTACAAGTTAAAATTTTGAATTAAAATACAAAAAATTTTCTTCACAACTGTTATATACCATTAATAATACTGTTAAGTATTCAGGAAGATAAATACAGAAATATAATAAATAATAAATTAATAAAATAAATAAATAAAATAATAAAATAAATAAATAAAATAATAAAATAAATAAATAAAATAATAAATTAATAAAATAAATAAATAAAACAAACAATAAATATATAATAATTATAAATAATACAAAATAATACAGGAATACCTCGCATAGCGCGGTTAATTCGTGCCAAAAAAATACCGCGCTATGCGAAACCGCACTGATCGAGGTATTATTAGTATGTATTTTAATGTAATGCGTTCCGACAATTTGATTATATGGGTCGAGTTGCAAAAATATATAGGTGTTTGTTTACCATAAATTGATGCACACGAAGTTCTTGCAAAAAAAGAAACTAAAATGATAAATATGAAAAAAATACTAGTAAGTACAGTACAAATGATTTTTATTGCAGTATGTACATACCAAAAGAATATAAGTGAAGTATGTACTGTATTTTTATTTTGAAAAATAACTGATCAGCTTAGTTTGCACAGTTCTTTTCTTCTTTTTATCTGCATACATCTCTTTATAACATCGAATGTCATTTTGCAACACCTGCCTTACTTTCATACCTCATTCGATGTTTGGATCTAGAAGAACACAGTGTCATTACATTTCTTCTTTCCACTCATATTTGCGTATAAAGGTGTAATGTTTTTAAAAAATAATCTTTAATAAAAATACACAGCGAAAAATATTTGTACAGCTTACGCACAATCAACGACCTCATCGCTTGGAATCTAGAGTGCTTACTAATATATAAACGCTAGCAGAGTCCGTATATAATGGGAGTGGTGACAAAAGTCAGCGTGGCCTTAAATCCATAACGCATTGGCCTACGTGCTGGCATAATAATACATACCAAATGTATTGGTGCATAACGCAGTTAATTTTTTTTCAATTTGTACACCACGCTAAATCGAAACCCACGCTGTTCGAAACTGCGCTATGCGAGGTATTCCTGTAATACAGGAAAGAATGCAGAAAAACAAAATATTACCAAAATGTGATATTTTTAAAAGTCAATGCAAAATTTGGCACTCTTTGACTGTTAGTAATACTGGATATAACCTCCATGCACACGGTGGCTGACCACCCAGGTGTGAACCAAAGTAAGCAGGGCCGAGGTGTCTATATCAGTGGTGTGCAAACTTATTTTGCTCGTGACCCCCTTTATTAAATATAAAATTGACACGAACCCTCAATGTAAACCACGAGGGAGGATGACCAGATTTTTAGAGAAGAAAAATGGCAATTTATAAATTATGTAGTAGAAAATTTTGAGTACTGAGAAATGAATAAAACAGTTGCTTCCTTTTTAATTTGTACATTAAAATAATGTTTAATAGTTTAACTGAATACAGCAAAAACAACAGATCAAATTCTTATTCTTCAATTAAGATTACAAAACAATTAAAAATGAACAATTACAAAACAAAATAATTAATGAGAAGGATGAACCTGGATAATCAATAATATTTTGGATGCAATATTTGAAATTGCTGATCTCGTGTCATCTGCTGGATCAAGTCTGGAACACTGTTTTGTTTTTATAACTATTAATTTTGAGAAACAAACCTCACATAAATATGTAGACCCGAAAGGTAGCAATGCTTGTATCGTCATTTTCGATAAGTCTGGATACTCATCTCGAAGAGACAGCCAAAATTTTTCACAAGTAGTCTTGAAATGAGCATGTAATGCTTTGTGAGACGACTGGTCAATAAGATCTTCATTTTGCTCAATGATAATTTTGGGACATGAAGAAAGTTCAAAAGCAAAGGGATCACGAATCCAATACAATTTTTTTTTTCTGGAGATACATTAAATCATTTAGAAAAATTAATAATTAGCATTGTTATGTGGGTGGCAATGATATCCCTAAATTGTAAAATGTCAATATTATTGCTATTAACAAAATCAAAAAAGCATGGGAACATTTCGGTATTATTATGCTCAAATTCAGTTTTCCAAAGATTATTTTCATTTTGAAAGCTTCTATTTTATCACTGAGTAATAATATACAGTATTTGTTCCCTATCCTTGAAGATTTAAATTTAAATCATTAAGTTGTTGAAATATATCAACAAGGTAGCTAAGTTTTCCAAGCCAGTTTTGATTTGTAAACAACTGAGCAATGTTCTGATCTGTATCTGATAAAAACAACTTCATGGACTTCATGTTTGAGGCCATGAAGGATCCCATTTCATGAAAAAGTATAATGAAATGTCTGCTATTTAAGCTTCTACTTTCAATGAAGTTGATAACACTTACTGCATCTTTCAAAACTTTGTGCAAATCAATTTGCATTTCCTTTGCTACTAATGCTTCCCTGTGTATAATGCAATGATTAAAAACTATAATAGGAGCAATTTCCTTTCTTCTTCATCTTTGCCTTCTTCCCACATTTATATGGGGGTCGGCATTTCCGTCCTTAATTCTTTTCCTCCATTCCTCCCTATCCTGGGCTTCCTCACTCCTCTGTCCTCTCTCTTTTAAATCCTCTGCCACCATGTCCTTCCATCTCAGCTTAGGTCTGCCCCTCTTCCCTATCACCTCCAACTTTTCACACCTCTTCCCCGCATACTCCTCACTTCTTCGTTCCACATGTTCAAGCCACCTCAACCTAGATTCTTGCATTTTTTTACTCAGAGGCCCCAACTTAACTGTACTTCTGATGTAGTCATTTCTTATCCTGTCTTTCCTCGTCACACCACACATCCATCTTAGCATCCTCATCTCCACCACTTCCATCTTCTTCTCCTGGGCCCTTGTAATCACCCATGTCTCAGCACCGTACATCAATGTGGGTCTAACCACAGTTTTATACACTCTTCTCTTCATTCTACAATTTACTTTCTTATCACACAGCACCCCACTCATCTTTCTCAAGTTCAACCATCCACATTGCACTCTATGCTGTATTTCTGCACTCAATCCTCCATCCCTCTCAACGTTCGATCCGAGATACTTAAATTTCGAAACTGATGGTAGCTTTTCCTCCTGCAGTTTTACAGAACTCTCATCTTCTCCATTCAATACTGTATATTCTGTCTTTGTTCTACTTATCCTCATGCCTCTCTCTTCCAATACTTTCCTCCATTCCTCCAATTTCTTCTCTACCTTTCCTTGGGATAGTTCGCACAGTAGGATATCATCCATAAACAGCATACTCCATGGTGCTCTACTCTTCACTTCTCTCACCAACACATCCATTACCAGATCAAACAGATATGGGCTAAGAGCTGATCCCTGGTGCAGTCCAACGTCTACAGAGAACCCCTCAGTCATACCTACACTACTCTTAACCTGAGTCACCGCTCCCTCGTACATTTCCTTCACAAGCCTTATGTACTTTTCTGATGCACCCTTCTCCCTCATGCATCTCCATACCTCTTGTCTGGGCACTCTATCGTATGCTTTTTCCAGGTCTATGAACACCATGTGCAACTCTACTTGCATCTCCCTGTATCTTTCCATCACTTGCCTTAAAGCAAAGACTGCATCTGTTGTTCCTCTTCCCAACATGAAACCAAACTGTTCCTCTCCTATTTCCGTCTCCTGCCTTATCCTTCCTTCCACAATTCTTTCCCAGATATTCATCGAATGAGACATTAACTTTATTCCCCTGTAGTTCCCACATTCCTGCACATCACCCTTTCCTTTATAGATTGGCACAAGTATACTTTCCTTCTACTCATCGGGTATCCTCTCCTGCTGCCACAGTTTTATCCATAAAGTAATTTCCTTTACTTTGCCTTTTAAACCTTTATTTAATGCAGCCATCAGTACAAATCGCAACACAAGTTGTTCCACGTTAGATCATTCGTTTGAAAGAAAATATTTATAACATCAAAAATATTCTCTCGCCCATCGTTCTTCCTTCCAAAGCTTTGCAAAATAGAAAATCCTCCAAAATATCTCTCTTAGCAGTATCCGACATATACAATAAGTTGAGCAAGGTTTGAAATATCTGTGGATTCATCGAACTGTATTGCAAAAACTGGACTTTCTCTCAATCTATTTAATAAATTGAATTTCATAACTGTAATACGCCATGAGACTGTCTCTGGATAGAGAATGGTATTTAAATCGTTGCTGTACTTTTCTCCATGCATAATTGAAATAATTTTTATTGCAGCAAGGAGAATGCATCGAATTACAAATCAGAATAAAGCTTGCGTGCAACACTTGCTATATACTATCGAACTGCTACCGAAATTCGCACCTGTGGCCTTTAGGCAATACAGTGCAAGCAATTTAACAATTTGTGCTGTTGTAGGAAGCAAGAAATAAGGGCCAAAGGGATTAACTGAATAGTACTGCTCAGTACTACTCAGCTTTTGAGTGGTACTGATAAGTACTAATACATACTGAAAAAAAAGTCACACTAGTCAGCTGTTTTCTTTGTGTCCATAGCCATTGAGCAAATTAAGGCGTCCCTGATGCAAGTAGGCAATAGGGTTCATTTATATCTCAGACTCAGTTCGAGTAGCAAGGGCTCTACACCTACAGGATTGAAAAAGTAATTTTAACAACATGTTTTTAGCTTTTTTGTACACAAAAAATAAATTTATTTAAAATTTTCTGTGACCCCTTTTAATTTACCCGGTGACCACTCTGGGGGTAGCGCCAGATGATGTGGCAATTCTAAGTGAATTCTCAAGATGGCCATATGTAATAGAGGATCTTATAGAACACAATGTGTTTCATCCTGGAAAGCACTTGCTTGCAGATATATGTACCTGAAGAGCAAGCTCATGAAAAGAGAATGATTATAAATATACGGGTATCTTTCTTTTAACACACTTCTTAAAGGATTTGTCAAACTCGTTTGATGAAACTGTTCTTTCAATCTTAAATCACACCCCATTTGTAAGTTCTCAGGTATCTCATCAATGTTAACATGAAATGGAGCAGAAAAGACTGTGAAGAGAGGGAAAAAACACTCTCATGTCAGGAAACCTTGAATCAAATTGTTACTTTAACATTGGAATCGTATTGACGTATTTAGCAGGCTTGTAAATTGCAGTTTGCTAGTGTTGGAAAATGAGCATAATTGCGAGCTCTTAACTGTGACTTCCACAAACAAAGTTTAATTTCAAAAGCCATGATGTGATCACACATTGTATTTATAACCTGGTCTTTCCCTTAAAGATGTGTATTCAACTCAACTAAAAAGGTCACACATCCATTCATCATCTTCAAACTGAATTTCCTATAAGTTTTGTGAGTCTGAATTTCAGTTTTGAGATGAAACACCCACTTCAACATTTTACCTTGGATTAACCATCAACTTTCACAATAGCAACAATGTCCCCAAATTCTGTGTCCACGGCATTGAGCATTTCTTCAAATTATCTTATGGTCTGACCTTTAGATGAAATAAGATTAACTATAATACAACAGACATGACACTTTCAATCTTCAGTGACTTTGCACATAGGATCTCCTGGTGGATGATGTAGTGGTATTGCATTAGCAAGTTATATCCAACTCGTGCAGCATCATCATCAATTAACTAAACCTTCTAATGTTCCTACCACTCTGTTTGATATGGTGTTTAATGGTGTATTGACAGCTGAGGCCATAATGCACCAAGTCAAAATAAAGGGAATACTAAATATTTTTGGTAGTCTACAAAGAGGCTACCACATCAAGAAAGTAAATATGGTATGCTAAAACATAAAAAGTTAAATAACAAAATATAAATTTAAATTTTTGTGTATAAATTAATCCAGTGTAGAAAGTTAAAAACATCAGACGGGTTGTCTCTGTCACCTAAAATTTGACTGAGCGTAAATTGTTCAACCAGATTATTAAAAGTGCTAAAAAATAAAAGTCGTGCTTCTCTAAAAACAGGACATTCTATAAAAATGTGACAAACAGCTAAAATAGTGTCACACACCTCACACATGGGTGGGTCATCTGCCCTCAGAAAAATGGAGTGTGTCAGATGACTGTGACCTATGCGTTGCCGAGCGAGAACAACTTCCTCTCTTTGGACCTTGCTTCATTATGTGATTACAGGCTTAACCCGATGTAGTTTATTTATGGCCCGTCTGTACCAATGATCTTGCCACTGGGAATATTTGTGCATACTGTTTTCCTGTAGTCTTTATAGAGGACTGACAAGCAGTGATTATCCAGGGGAGTAGCTGATTTGGCAGTGGCATCAGCTAATTCATTTCCTCTGATTCCAATGTGGCTTGAGATCCAAAAGAAGCAAATTTCAAATTCTGCCTCCAGGAGACAAAAAAGCATTTGCCAGATTAGGGACAGGACTAGATGAGGGTTGTGCCTCACTGATAACAGGCCCTGTAACATGCTTGATGAGTCACTATACAGGATGTTTCAAAAATGATGGTCAATAATTTAAAGGTGAAAAGTACAAACTAAAATAAGCAAAAAAAAAGTCCCAGCGAACATCGGGCCACAAACGAACCGTTTGAGATAATGCACATTTTCTGTTAAGATCTGCCACTGAACATGGGAGCACTACTTTAGCAAAAAAAAGCTGTGAATCCTTTGCTAAGGTTGGTTTTATTAAACATAAGATAATACATTTTTAATTTTTGGCTTCAACACCACAGGATTTTACAGAATGTTCTTTCTAACACCCTTTGCTCAACATCAGGTGTTATGCTTCTGGGCCTACCTGCTCGTACTCCATGTGTGAAGCGACCATGTTCTCTAAGGCACTGATGTACCCTGATGAATGTGTGCCTGTTGGGCTGCCTTCAGCAGGGAAATGCTTTTTGGTACAAATGTGCAGCCTCGAGTGCACCGCCGTTGGCTTTACCATACACGAAGTGCATGTCTGCATAATCTTCATTGCTGTAACCTCTTTCCATGTTGACCATCCTTTGACGAGTACTAGTATGCCTGATACGTCTCAGAACATTGAGAGAGAGAGGAAACGGAGAGAATGAGCATAGCCTAACCTAAACAAACAAGTCAGTGAATCCCAACTCTGTACAGTTAACCTTGTCAGTGGTAGATCCCAACTAGAAATGTTCAATATCTCAAAAACGATTCACTTAAGGATCCATGTTTACTAGGCTTTTTTTTGCATATTGTAGTCTGTACAGTTCACCTTTAAATTATTGACCATCACTTTTGAAATACCCTGTATATCTGGTGCACTATGGCCATAGATGATGATGCGCCAAATAAATCGCCAATCAACCAACCAACCCTGTATATCATATTAGCATTAGCATTAGCATTAGTAGAGGCATTTGATGCAAGAAAGCAAGCTTATGCAGCATCAGCCAAAAAAAAAAAAAAAAAGTAACATAAATAAATAAAAATAACCACTTCCACTTCACCCCTCTGTTCGTTCGAAATACCTGTCCAGCTGAGCCTTAAACTTATTTAGGCTATCAACTTCCACGACAAGGGATGGAAGTCTGTTCCACCCACCAACCACCCGCTGGCTAAAGGCAAATTTCCGCACATCTATCCTACATCTGTCTTTCCTCAATTTGAATTTATGCCCCCTCAGGTGATTTTTCTGAGCTAGAGGAAGAATCCCATCAGCATTGAGCATGCTCAAACCATTGAAGGCTTTGTACACCTCTATCAGATCACCGCGCTGGTGCCTAGTTTCCAGACACTGTAATTTGCAAAACTTAAGCCTTTCTTCGTAAGAGAACCCCTTTGTCCCATTCACCAATCTAGTTGCCCTTCTCTGTACTCGTTCCAGCAGCTCTACATCCTTCCTGAAATGAGGCCTCCAGGCCTGTATACAGTACTCTAGGTGTGGCCTGACCATTGCCTTATACAAGGGAATAATCACCTCCTTATCCCTGCTAGAAAAATTCCTATATATCATTGACAATACACCATGAGCTACTCTTGCAGCTCGTCTGCACTGCTCAGAGAACTTCATATCTGCCTGCACCACCACCCCCAGGTCCCTTTCATTCTCTACCACTGTCAGTGTAGTACCACAGAGTTGATACGTTGCTCTGGGGTTGCTGTTTCCCATATGTAGTACTTTACATTTGTCAATGTTAAACTTCATTTGCCACCTCGAAGCCCATCTGCTCAACCTTTCCAAATCCTGTTGCAGCAGCATAGTGTCAGTAGTGTCCTTGACAACCCTGCCAACCTTCGTATCGTCTGCAAACTTGGACATTAAGCCTGATATACCATCATCAATATCATTTATAAATACAGAAAACAATAAAGGCCCCAATACTGAACCCTGAGGGACTCCACTAATAACATTAGTCCACGATGAGCAGTGTCCATTGATTACCACTCTCTGTCTTCTCCCCCTCAACCACCCCTTTATCCATAGCAGCAACTTGCCTCCAATGCCACACTGCTCCAATTTGTGCAGCAGTCTTCCATGTGCAACAGTATCAAAAGCCTTTCTAAGATCCAAGTATATAATTGGTAATTGCTAATATACCTTTGGTAATTGCTATTTTTAATGTGATCAAGGGCTATTCATATTGTATGCAACTCTGCAGTATATATGCCAGATTCTTGTGGAAGCTTTTTGGATACTGTTTTGAAAAACAATATCAGATCCCACATAAGCTTCTGACTTTGAGTCATGCGTATAGACTGGCAAGAAGTCAGAATACTGTGCTCAATGTGAGCCAGAGTTGCTGGTACACAGCTGGTGTAGTAGCCTTCTCCCATATAGCCTTCTCCCAAGTAAGACGTCACAAGTTGGAAGATGGGCATTCCAGGGTGGAGTGAATTCCCAATGACTGGGAAACATCTACCATAATGTTTAGTTCGTTTAACAGCCCTTAGATTTGAATACCAAAAGGTCTGTTGGCAGTTCCATGGATGTGTTGTAGAGATTTTCCCATCCTGGTTCAAAACAGATATCCACGTGGGATGATCTGGCAGGGATTCCAATTTAAAGGTGCAATGTAAGGACAACTGCTTATGTAGAAGAGATAAGAGATGGCTCATTTGTTTCAACATACAAGCTTTGAACAGATGTTTGAAATGCTCCAGTGGCTGTCCAGATGGCAGACTGGATCTAACCAGCAAAGTACACTATCTCTAGCAGAAGCAAAAACTTGACAACCATAATCAAATTTGAAACAGACAAGAGTTCAGTAGATACAATGAAGGGTACAGCAATCTGCACCCCATGAAGTTGACAAAAGGACATGAAGGATGTTAAGCCCTTTAACACACCTTGCTCTAAGCTGATGAATATTAGCATTAGCATTAGCATTAGTAGAGGCATGATGCAAGAAAGCAAGCTTATTCAGCATCAGCCAAAAAAAAAAAAAAAAAAACCCCACTCCCATTTCACCCATCTGTTCGTTCCAAATACCTGTCCAGTTGAGCTTTAAATTTGTTTAGGCTATCAACTTCTACAACAAGTGATGGAAGTCGGTTCCACCAACCAACCACCCGCTGGCCAAAGGCAAATTTCCGCACATCTATCCGACATCCGTCCTTCCTCAATTTGAATTTATGCCCTCTGAGGTGATTATTCTGAGCAAGATGAAGAATCCCATTGGCATTGAGCATGCTCAAACCATTCAAAGCCTTATACACCTCTATCAGATCACCTCGCCGGTGCCTAGTCTCCAGACTCTGTAATTTGCAAAACTTAAGCCTTTCTTCGTAAGAGCAACCCTTTGTTCCATTCACTAATCTTGTTGCCCTTCTCTGTACCCGTTCCAGCATTTCTACATCCTTCTTGAAATGAGGCCTCCAGACCTGTATACAGTACTCAAGATGTGGCCTAACCATTGCCTTATACAAGGGAATAATCACCTCCTTATCCCTGCTAGAAAAATTCCTGTATATCATTGACAACACACCATGAGCTACTCTTGCAGCTCGTCTGCACTGCTCAGAGAACTTCATATCTGCCTGCACAATTACCCCCAGGTCCTTTTCATTCTCCACCACTGTCAGTGTAGTACCGCAGAGTTGATACGTTGCTCTGGGGTTACTGTTTCCCATATGTAGTACTTTACATTTGCCAATGTTAAACTTCATTTGCCACCTCTCAGCCCATCTGTTCAACCTTTCCAGATCCTGTTGCAGCAGCATAGTGTCAGTAGTGTCCTTAACGACCCTGCCAACCTTTGTATCATCTGCAAACTTGGACATTAAACTTGATATCCCATCATCAATATCATTCATAAACACCGAAAACAACAACGGACCCAACACTGAACCTTGAGGAACTCCACTAAAATGCCAGCTTCTTGTCAAAAATAAGTTCAAGGAATTTGACTTCTGCTACCACTGGGATGTCGTTTTGCCCAAGCCTTAAATCTGGATCAAGATAAAGATTACATTTGCAATAAAAGTGTACACAGTCTTCTGTGATGAAAATCTGAACCCTAGCCAATGACCAAGATGAGCAAATGGTTTTCTGAAGTTGTCATTCAATGCCCCTCTGTGATAAGAGTTTATTTTGATTGCAAAAAGTGTGGCACTTAGAACAGATCCTTGTGGGACTCCCTCCTCCTCCTCCTGGCAAAACACTCGAGAGAGTATGGATTCTAAATGGACTTGTAATAGAATATTCGAAAGAAAGATTTTAATAAAAAAGAGGAAGGTTACCCCAAGACTACAGTTATGGAGGCCTTGTTATATGCAAAATAGCCAAGCTGTGTCATATGCTTTTTCAATATCAAAGAAAACTGCTACCAAATACTCAGATTTAATAAAAAAGCATCACAAATGTGTTTCAAGTCATATTAAATGATCCAAAGGGGATTTATTTCTTTGGAAGCTGCACTGTATCCTGGAAAGCAGGCCATTCCCATTCCTTTCCAAATACCATAACCATTCTTTCCAGGACCTTGCACAAGCAGCTTGTCAAAGCGATAGGATGATAGTTACTTGGATTTCTAGGATATTTTCCTGGCATTGAGAAGGCAAGCACAATTGTCTTTTGCCAGGAATTCAGAAATTCTCTGTTAAGAACGATTCTATTAAATAAAATTAAAAAGGTGATCCTTAGATTGAGAGGTGTTATCATTTCGTAAAGGTTGTTTTGTTGTTGTTTTCGTTTTTTAGGAGCATTAGCAGCTAAGGCCATATTGCTCCGGGATATGCAGTGGTCATTCCCTGACCTTTCCGCATTTTGCCGTATTTGGTGGTGACGGGCTCGAACCCCGGTCTAATCAAGAAGCATGTGCTACGCACTGCTGCTCCTTCCCACCTGGCTACGGAGGCGCCATTTTTTCGTAAAGGATTAAGAGGTTTTATAATTTTGTAATGGATATCATCTGGCCACCACAGTACTTGCTCATGTAAGAGGGAGTGTTGCACTTAACTGTTCCTTCAAAAGTGCTTGTTATACAGTTCAGGTCCTTTGAAGAGAAGTTTAATGGAAGTTTCTCAGTTTTCTCTTCAGGGGCAAAAACTATGGGGAGGTTGATGTTACTTCACAGATTTTTGCAAACATTTCCCCTAGAGTACAGGTAGTTCCCGACTTTGTGAGTTAATTCGTTCCTAGCGCAAGCTCATAAAGTGGGAATTTTTTTCCCATAGATGTAATGTTAAAAACAGGGGTTGCGTTCTCAACAATGAAATTTGACTATAGTAATGTTAAATAAATATCAACAAAACAATAGTTTATGCTTAAACAATGATTTATTTATCCAAAGAAATGAAAACATAGCATTTAAAATCAAAAAATTATAATAATAAATAAATTATTTATGTCATACAAATGTTAAAGAATGTTTGTTTTTCATCATCATGCACATTATGTTTCGTTGATGGTTCTTCACTCATTGTTGGCTCAGCACTCATTGGTTTGTTGAAAGCACAAGGAGTCGTTTTCTTCTTTGGAAATGCTTCAAGAGTCGTGTGTTTCCAAGACAGTCTACCCTTTTCTTTAGAAAATTTACAATAGCATGCATAAGCATTTTTTTTAAATCTGTAGCAACTTTTCTAATGTGCTCGAAATTTGAATCTCGTGATGCGAAAATCAGAATTGCCTTTTTCTGTGTTGGAAAGCTTTGTGATGAGGGCTGCCATACATTATGCACACATAGTACTGAATCACTGGCACCGGAGTTGTTATTGTTATTTGTTATTTGGTTTTTAGGAGCATTAGCAACTAAGGCCATATTGCTCCGGGATATGCGGTGGTCATTCCCTGACCTTTCCGCATCCTCCGTATTTGGTGGTGACTGGCTCGAACCCCGGTCTAATCAAGAAGCGTGTGCTACGCACTGGTGCTCCTTCCCACCTGGCTATGGAGGCGCCTCACCGGAGTTGTGATTTTACAATAGTGCTCAGTCATCTTTGGTTATATTACCCAGTGTGTGTGTGTGTGTGTGTGTGTGTGTGTGTGTGTGTGTGTGTGTGTGTGTGTGTGTGTGTGTGTGTGTGTGTGTTTGTAAATATACACAGGCAGTTCCTAACTTTATGAGTTAATTCATTTCTAGCACGTGCTAGTAAAGCAGCAATTTATTTCCCATAGACGTAATGTTAAACCAGGGTTATGTTCTCAACAATAAATTTGACCACAGTAATGTCAAATAAATTATCGTTTGCTTCGGGTATTATTGTATCCTGAGATATTTCGTGCAGTTCCAAATAACTTGTAAAACTAAAAACGAGATATCCCGAGATAATCCATGAAGTGGTTATGTTTCAAACCTTAATGGGTTTGAAACATATGAACATACTGTGCAGTTCAGATAACTAGCTTTAATCTTGTTTGGAGATATTGGTGTATTAAAAGTAAGAATGAGTTTTCTAGTCGGGACTAGATTCCCATCCCTACGCATGAACATAGGCTTTTCTGTTGTCACTCCTTGGCTTTTTAATTCCAAATAGATTTCCTCCTCAGACAATTCAGGCAGATCCCACTCCAAGATTATGCCTCGGGATGAGTACAGTGTCTTATGTGGGGATACTACAATAGGTATTCCCCCAACAGATGTTGCTCAGAGGAGTTGTTCAGAATGGCTATCAGTTTCAGTCTCAACTAGGATGTTGCCAAAACAAAGACATTTCAGAGGGTCCCACAAAAAAAGAATTTAGAGTATCAGGATTCATAGTGGTTTTTTTTATTAGTTCAGCGCCCACCCACGGTGGAGCCCAAATGGAATGCTTGCTACCCAGACACTATACCCACACCCCCGCCAGCCTGAAACCTGTCTCTCTGACCACGAGATTAAGGGCATAGCATTGACACAGTAGACCCCTGCAGGCGAACCCACTGGCCAGTTCACCCTGGCCGAGCCATCCAGGACCACCCATCTTGTTAAAGCAGGGGCCAAAGTGGTGTGTTGAAGACAAGCCCCTCAACCATCAGGATCCCCCTTTCCGAATTTCCATGGGTTGTAGTGCACAGCAAACATGCCAGATTCCTATGATGTCAGCCTGGAATCTAAGCTGTGGGTGGTGGATCCCAGTGATGCTAATCTGGAGGACAAGCAGCATCACTGGGAAGTCCCCTCATTATGTACATATGCCCATGTTAAGGATTTCCTACCACAGCAGGAGCTCCATCAGTAATCACACATGATATACTCTTGAGTTTCAGACTAAAGTGAGTTAATATAGCCTACACACCCGCATAAAAATCACTAGATTTGGTTATATACTTCAGTGGATGTGCTCAATACTGGAAACCAACTTATCAATACATCTGGCCACAGTTTGCCAACATAAACTGATTCTGGAAAATTTAGCTCTTTTTTTCTGGACACAATCTCAGCAACATGATCAAAACACACTTTTATAAATTCACCATCACGAAATTGGTTTCAATTTTTCAGAAATGATTTATGCATAGCTGGCTTTGACAATGGATTCTGCTTGAGAGAATAACCATACTTCAGAAGAATGACTGCTGATTGAAAAGCTTACCTTTTAGTGCAAACAGTTTATCTTTTCAAAATTGTCCTTGAATACTGTCAAATGTAGATGTGTGTTTAGCATCATAATGTCTTTAACATTAAATTCTTTCATAGCAGAAATAGACTCATTATATAACAAACAAGAAGGCCTGTTTTTAATTTCAATGAAAAAGTTCGAGATCAGTCCATTTCTCCTGATATAATCCATTCATCAGCAACTTTTCTTTTCTGATCAGAAATTGAAGCTGTTATTTTCAATTCTGTCTACTTTAATGCAAATAACTCCCACACAATGTGAATTCACATAAGTATACAAAAGTAAAACTAAACAGCAAGTTGGGATGTGTTTGTTTGTTGGAAGCTACTAGGCTTTACATACCAACTAAGAAATATTGTTCAAGGTTTAGGCCTAAATGGATGTCAGATGAACTAATGAGACATATGGCAGAGAAGAAAAATGCATTGAATACATATAAATTAATGGGTGACACGGAAGCCTATGATAGATATAAGCTGGTCTGTAACCAAGTCACAAAGGAGATTAGGCAGGCAAAGGCAGATTATGAGACATCCTTGGCAAAGGATGCAAAGAAAAACGAGTTCTTTACCCATGTAAACTCTAGAAGGAAAGGGATGAATCAGATTGGTCCACTGGATATTATGGTTCAACTGTTGATGAACCTGCTCAGGTGGCTAACAAACTAAATAAGTATTTTGTATCTACATTCACATATGAGGAGTTATTCAGGGAGGGGGAATGCCAGAGGTGAGTTAAACTCTGGCAGTGAGCCAGATGATTTTTTGTAATAACTGAGAGGAAAGTGGAGGAGAAATTGTTGAAGTTAAATATAAAAAAGGCACCCGGAGTGGAGGGGATCTATCCAGTTATATTAAAGGAGGCAGCAAAGGAAGTAAGCAAACCCTTAGCCATAATTATGAGAGCTTCTTTTGGACTCAGGGGAGGTATCCATGAACTGGAGATGTGCAAATGTGACCCCAATTCACAAAGGAGGATCAAAGGGTGACACAAGTAAATATAGACCTGTTAGTTTAACTTCTGTTCCAGGATAATTAATAGAGGAACTGGTTAAAGAAGGACTGCAGGATCATCTAGACAAGACTTCAGTTATAGCTCGGACACAGCATGGTTTTGTTAAGTAAAAGTCTTGCCTGACCAATCTGATTGGATACTATGATGTGGTCACAAAGGAACTGGATGCAGGGAATAACTTTGATATCATATATTTGGATCTTAGAAAGGCTTTTGATACTGTTGCACATGGAAGACTGCTGAACAAATTCGAGCAGTGTGGCATTGGTGACAAATTGCTGCTATGGATAAAGGGATGGTTGAGTGGCATAAGACAGAGTGGTAATCAATGGACACTGCTCATCGTGGACTAATGTTATTAGTGGAGTGCCTCAGGGTTCAGTGTTGGGTCCATTGTTGTTTTCTGTATTTATAAATGATACTGATTATGGTATATCAAGCTTAATGTCACAGTTTGCAGACGATACGAAGGTTGGCAGGGTTGTTAAGGACACTAATGACAGTACGCTGCTGCAACAAGATCTAGAAAAGTTGAGCAGATGGGCTGAGAAGTGGCAAATGAAGTTTAACATTGATAAATGTAAAATACTACATATGGGAAGCAGTAACCCCAGAGTGATGTATCAACTCTGTGGTACTACACTGACAGTGGTAGAGAATGAAAAGGACCTTGAGTTCTGTATACAAGTCTGGAGGCCTCATTTTAAGAAGGATGTAGAGCTGTTGGAATGAGTACAGAGAAGGGCAACAAGATTAGTGAATGGAACAAAGCGTTGCTCTTATGAAGAAAGGCTTAAATTTTGCAAATTACAGTGTCTGGAGACTAGACACCTGCGAGGTGATCTGATTGAGGTGTATAAAGCCTTGAATGGTTTGAGCATGCTCAATGCTGATGGGATTCTTCCTCTTGCTCTGAATAATCATCTGAGAGCGCATAAATTCAAATTGAGGAAAGACAGATGTAGGATAGATGTGTGGAAGTTTCTCTTTAGCCAGCGGGTGGTTGATTGCTGGAACAAACTTCCATCTGTCGTAGAAGTTGATAGCTTAAATAGATTCAAGGCAGAACTTGACAAACAATTGGAGCGAGTGGATGGGTGAAATAAGGGTATTTTTTTTTTTTTTTTTTTTTGTGGCTGATGCTACATAAGCTTGCTTTCTTGCATCATATGCCTCTACTAATGCTAATGCACATGTTTATGTTTTCCATTCTCAAATGACTTCAAACAACTACCTATGATGCCCCACTGCTGCACCATGTGGCCTTTAATAGGATGCAGAAAAATCTTGTAAAACAGCGGATGGTCTATTTTTATTTCCAGCCACTTTTCTGCTGCTTTTGCTTTTCTTTAGAATGTATGAAATGGTCCTAAAGTCAACTGAGATGGACCAATCACTTGTGACCCAACAGTGATGTGATGGAAAAAGGAGTTTTAACAACAATTACTTCACTATGTCTACCAGGAAAAGGTGGAGGAGAGGTGCCATAAATCAATAAAACTATGTAAGTTACTAAAACTTATAGAAATCTTATAATACTGTGAATAATCAGACTAAAATATGAATAGCAAGTGCTTAAAAAACGGTACTCACCTTTGAATAAATATGCAATAATTTGCTTTGAAAAGAATGGTAATTAAATCATTTAGGTGAGGAGGTAGAGTGAAGGAAATTAAAGGGGGTGTTAAGAGTGATTTAACGGATTTTAAAATGGGCCCAAGGAAGTTGAAGTGCACATCTCCAATCCTAGGTTGTCATTAGAAAAGGAAGAAATAAATGGGTAAATTAAAATGAAATTTAAAATTTTTTAAATTAAAATTAAAAATTGGATAATCTGGCTCCGTCATACTATATTATCCAATTTTTAATTTTAATTTTCATTTTAATTTACTCAATGATTTCTTCCTTTTCTAATGACAACCTAAGATTGGAGATGTGCACTTCTACTTTCTTGGGCCCATTTTAAAATCCGTTAAATCACTCTTAACACCCCCTTTAATTTCCTTCACTCTACCTCCTCACCTAAATGATTTAATTACCATTCTTTTCAAAAAAAATTATTGCAGATTTATTCAAAGGTGAGTACCATTTTTTAAGCACTTGCTATTCATATTTTAGTAAAACTATGTAATTAACACATTGGTACAATCAGTTTGATACAACTGCTGCTTAAGAGAGAGCATAAAAAATTCATATCAATTACATATACACAATTTAAAAATGCCATAAAGGTAAAACCATAATGATTACCTCAGAAGGGGGAGATTTTTTTAATTTATTACTATCACCTAAGAGGCTCAAATATCATTAACACTTAAGTACTTCTGCTGATGAGGCTATATGGAGGCACAACTTTTTTAGCAGCCACTAAGCAGAACTTTCTTTATTGCTTAAAAATTATTGTTTATATGTAAAATTAGTAGTGGAGTTATATTATTTATAATTCCCTCATTAAGCTGGTGAATTTGTTTGTTACTTGGCCTTTGTCATTTTTTAAAAAACCACATTCGACTTCTGCCACCATTGTGTTGTTCTGATAAGAATATTCAAATTTTGCTGCCACTGTGTTATATCGATTAGAACATTCAAATTCTGCAGCCATTATTATAATATTGACACAGGCAATACTTGGAGGTTTTCTAAATTGTTTTTTTTAGTGTAATCAGTATCGCAATAGGCCTAGAAACTATAAATTTATAGCAATACAAATGTGTTTTACTAATGTGACTTTATCAAGTAGTACATAATGTAATCTCAATCTCAAATAGAGTAGTTTGTATTGTTGTTAAAGTGGAATCAGTGAAGCAAAAAGTTTCACATGTTGTTTTTAAATTAAATACTCGAGAAGCAAAAAAAAAAAAAAAGTGGTCAAAGGAGCAGAATGCTTTGGTGCAGGGAAAATCTTCTGAAGGCAGTTCTATGAATCAAGATTATGTTGATTCGTAGAACTGCACAAGTAGAAGAGGACACTACTTGTGTCCTCTTCTACAAAGCTACCTTTAGCAGGATGTGATACAAATATAGAGAATGCTTTTATGTATGTTTACTGCAAAGATCATGAGGATACTAAGCACAAATTTAGCATTCTGATGGGCTTATACGAGATCTTGAAGAATAGGGTTGATGCTCCTATCAACCACCCGCTGGCTAAAGGTGAATTTATGCCCCCTCAGGTGAGTAATCTGAGCAAGAGGAAGAATCCCATTAGCATTGAGTTTGCTCAATACATTCAAGGCCTTGTACACCTCAATTAGATCACCTCGGAGGTGCCTAGTCTCCAGAAGCTGCCATTTGCAGAACTTAAGCCTTTCTTGGTAACATCAACCCTTTGTTCCCCTTACCAACCTCGTTGCCCTTCTCTGTAATCATTCCAGCAACTCTACATCTTTCCTAAAATGAGGCCTCCAGACCTGTATACAGTACTCACGGTGTGGCCTGACCATTGCCTTATACAAAGTGACAACGCCTCTTTATCCCTACTAGCAAAATTAGCATTAGCATTAGTAGAGGCATTTGATGCAAGAAAGCAAGCTTATGCAGCATCAGCCAAAAAAAAACCACTTCCACTTCACCCCTCTGTTCATTCAAAATATCTGTCCAGCTGAGCCTTAAACTTATTTAGGCTACCAACTTCCACGACAAAGGATGGAAGTCTGTTCCACCAACCAACCACCTGCTGACTAAAGGCAAATTTTCACACGTCTATCCTACATCTGTCTTTCCTCAATTTGAATTTATGCCCTCTCAGGTGATTATTCTGAGCGAGAGGAAAAATCCCATCAGCATTGAGCATGCTCAAACCATTCAAGGCTTTATACACCTCTATCAGATCACCTCGCTGGTGCCTAGTCTCCAGACACTGTAATTTGCAAAACTTAAGCCTTTCTTCATAAGAGCACCCCTTTGTTCCATTCACTAATCTTGTTGCCCTTTTCTGTACTCGTTCCAGCAGCTCTACATCCTTCTTGAAATGAGGCCTCCAGACCTGTATACAGTACTCTAGGTGTGGCCTGACCATTGCCTTATACAAGGGAATAATCACCTCCTTATCCCTGCTAGAAAAATTCCTATATATCATTGACAATACACCATGAGCTACTATTGCAGCCCATCTGCACTGCTCAGAGAACTTCATATTTGCCTGCACAACCACCCCCAGGTCCCTTTCATTCTCTACCACTGTCAGTGTAGTACCACAGAGTTGATACGTTGCTCTGGGGTTGCTGTTTCCCATGTGTAGTACTTTACATTTGTCAATGTTAAACTTCATTTGCCACCTCTCAGCCCATCTGCTCAACCTTTCCAGATCCTGTTGAAGTAGCATAGTGTCAGTAGTGTCCTTGACAACCCTGCCTACCTTTGTATCGTCTGCAAACTTCGACATTAAGCTTGATATACCCTCATCAATATCATTTATGAATACAGAAAACAATAATGGACCCAACACTGAGCCCTGAGGGACTCCACTAATAACATTAGTCCACGACGAGTAGTGTCCATTGATTACCACTATCTGCCTTCTCCCCCTCAGCCACCCCTTTATCCATAGCAGCAATTTGGCTCCAATGCCACACTGCTTCAATTTGTGCAGCAGTCTTCCATGTGCAACAGTATCAAAAGCCTTTCTAAGATCCAAGTATATAATATCAAAGTTATTCCCTGCATCCAGTTCCTTTGTGACTGCATCATAGTATACAATCAAACTGGTCAGGCAAGACTTCCCCTTAACAAAACCATGCTGTGTCCGAGCTATAGCTGAAGTCTTGTCTAAATGATCCTGCAGTGCTTCTTTTACTAGTGCCTCTATTAATTTTCCTGGAACAGAAGTTAAACTCACAGGTCTATAATTACTTGTGTCAGCCTTTGGTCCTCCTTTGTGAATTGGGGTGACATTTGCACATCTCCAGTCTGTGGGTACCTCCCCTGAGTCCAAGGAAGCTCTCATAATTATGGCTAATGGTTTGCTTACTTCGTTTGCTGCCTCCTTTAATATAACTGGATAGATCCCATCCACCCTGGGTGCCTTTCTTGTGTTTATCTTCAACAATTTCTTCTCCACTTTACTCTCAGTTATTACAAGATTCTCTAGCTTACTGCTAGAGTTGAATACACCTCTGGCTTTCCCCTCGGTAAATAACTCCTCATGTGTGAATGTCGATGCAAAATATTAATTTAGTTTGTTAGCTACCTGAGCATGATCATCAACAGTTGACCCATCGATATCAAGTGGACCAATCTGATTCATCCCCTTACTTCTAGAGTTTACATAAGTAAAGAACTCTTTGCTGTTTTTCTTTGCATCCCTTGCCAAAGATTTCTCGTAATCTGCCTTCGCCTGCCTAACCTCCTTTGTAACTTGGTTACCGATCAACTTGTATCTATCATAGGCTTCTGTGTCACATATTAATTTATATGTATCCTATGCATTTTTCTTCTCTGCCATATGTCTCATTAGTTCATCTGACATCCATTTAAGCCTGAACCTTGAACAATATTTCTTAGTTGGTATGTAAAGCCTAGTAGCTTCCAAGATAAGTTCTTTGAATGCTTCCCATTTTGAGTTTGCTGTTGGTAACATCATCAGTTGGTCCCACTGTATAGAATTTAGATACTGTCTCAGACCATCGCAGTCGCCTTTACGAAAGCAATAACCCTTCCCTTTACCGCTGATGGTAGTTACCTCCTTGAGTAAATCCCACTTCAGCACACTGTGATCACTGCCACCTAGAGGTTCCTGTATCTGCAGATTCTTAATGCATGAAGAATCACTACTGATATTCAAATCAAGAGTATTACTCCCTCTAGTTGCCTCCCGAACATGCTGATGTAGAAAACAATCATCCAATAAATCCACAAAAGCCTTGCTAGTGTGTGAGTGACCAACCCACAAATTCCAGTCAGTATCTGGGAAATTAAAATCCACCATTATAAGACTCCCTGATTTACCGGCCCACTCTATTTCCCTGTACAGTTTCTAATTATACTCATCAGAGTCATTAGGCCTATAGCACACTCCTACTCTCAATTTTGATCTCCCAATGCTTATGTCACACCAAACTGACTCGATGCTGCAATGTCCAGCGATGTCGACTGGCTTCACTTCTTTGGATTTTATGTGTTTCTTAACTAATAGCATAACCCCTCCTCCCTTCCTATCCTGTCTATACACATTGTACTCCCCAAATTCCAGTTCTGCATTCCTTATATCTGTGTGACACCACGTCTCTGTTAACCCAACAATATCTGCCTCTGATGCTTTGAGCAATACCTCAAATTCATCAAATTTATTTACCAAACTCCTAGCATTGGTGTACACGCAAGTGTACATGCACCTGTTCTTTTTCTTAGCTACCCTAATACAACCCATGTGTTTACTTGTACCCCAATGACTCCCAGCAGTCTCTGAAATATCCTGCATCTTATTTTCCAAGCTGCTGCTCATTCCAATAGAAGCAGTGCAAGAATCACTTTCACCTCTGCCAGTGGCTACTGTTAATCTATTAGTCCTTGTATCCCCCCCAATCTAACAGTTTTCCGACCCACCTAACACTGACTCGATAGCATCAGCAAACATTCTTGCACCCTTTCTATTTAAGTGTATCCCATCCCTGTAGAAGCAGTCTCTCCTGTTAACAAGTACAGACCAGGCTGAAAAAAGGGAGGTGTAGATCTTTTCGCAGATAAGCTTGATCTATTAGTTTGACAATTGATGGTGTATTTAATAGTAAGTAAAAGTGAGTGGGACATGCTGTATGAAGTAATGAAATTTTTGGATACAGTGTACACACGGTAAGAATATATCCAGATCTTTGACATACCGTGGCCTCGACAATGCTCCCCGCATACACACTACTCGGATTCCCTCCAGTCACCATCTGGCAGAGTTGAGGTAGCAAGATTATATACTAGCTGATCCGGGAGCCTCCTAGAGATTTACCAATAGGTTCGGTCCGGAGTACTAACTAGCGGCCGACCTGCAAACACCGTTTTAGAGCTGTACCCTCGAAATGTAAGGAATATTGGATCTTGCCACGATGTTCATCATAACCTCAAAAATCATCAATCATACTGCATGATGAAAGAGATAGGGAAGGGTTGACCGGAACTTAGCTCTAGAGACTAAACATGGGTTCCGCCACTTCAAGCCTCCAATAAGCAAGGTGGTGGTATTGCACCGGTTGATGAGAGTCATCTACCACCTAGTACTGCCTGGTAACATAGAGGGGCGGCATTCCTCCATGTGGTGTGGGTGCCCCACCTCGACCCCTGCTTACGTTGGTTCACACCTGGGTGGTCACCCACCATGTACTTGTGCATGGAGGTTATACCCAGGATTACTAACAGTCCCACCATCGTGAAGGTGCAAGCAGAGGATTTGGCTATCACAGACCATCCGGACTTCGCCGAAATTGGGTCCACTTGACTTCAGCGTCACCCGAATATCAGTTCCATCAGCATTTTAGACTCCCAGGTAGCAAGCACAGCTTGTCTGGTATATCTGAGAAAATGTCTGTGACAACCTCAAGGTTAACATACAGTTTTCCTAGAATGCACTGTGTACGTCAAATGAGTGCCAGGTTTATATTAATAATGGAATACAGGCAGTTCCCACTTTACCAGTTTTCACTTTATTGAGTATTTATTTCACTCGTAATCCTAGGAACTCACTTATGAGTTCCTAGGATTACGAGTTTTTTTTTTTTTCGAGTATCAACAAAATCGAAAATATGAACATTAATTGCAAAAAATGAATGTTAAACATTCATCAATACCACATTTCAAACCATGCACATAGCCATGCAATATAGTGTACCCTGCTTTATGATATTAATTCATTCCAAAGACACCATCACATCGTGAAAATATTGTAATGTGAACCCAAATAACACATTGTTTTTTGGTAATTCGTTCCACGACCTCGGAAGTTAAACTTTTTACTATATAACTCTCTAAATGGTCGTTTTATAGTGTAAATTGTATTAATTACCAATTCGAATCATTAAAATGCACTACACTTTCATCATTATCATATGTTCTGTTATAAGAACCAATTTTGAACGGCTTTGTAATATTTTTCTAAAGCACATTTCTGGAGGTCACGACGATAAAACAATAAAAACAATTTGCACTTTCCGGTTTATTGAGCTTTTCTGCTACTGCAAGCAATTATAAACGGGTAGTATACTCCATGCTATTGCATTTGCGAAAATACCGATAGCTGGAATTGTGTGGTTCTTTACGTTATTATGATGAAATGTGTTTCCTCTTTACTGAAATCTTCAATCGTATAAAAACATAAATAAATTTTAAAAATCTTCTCTTCATTCCTTTTTTTTTTTAAGCTTTGTAAACTTGTTACTCCATGCAAATCGGTTAGTTGCAATTTGTGTGTTCCGTTAATATTTTAAACAAATGCCTCTTGAAGCATTTCTGAAGAAGACAACTCCTTGTGCAACAAACCAACAAGTGCCGAGTCAATAATGAGTGATCAACGAGTGTGCATTTAGTCGATAATGATGATAATGAACATTAGTCATTTGTAAGTCATAACATTTGATGAACAATTGTAAGTCAATAATAATTTCTTTAGTATTATAATTTGCTTGATTTTACAGGCTATGTTTTTGTTTCTTTGGATAAATCAATCAATGTTTAAACATAAACTAATTAGCTAACTAATTTCATTGTTGAGAACGCAACCTCTATTTTTAACATTATGTCGATGGGAAATAAATTCCCGCTTTACGAGCATGTGCTAGAAACAAATTAACTCGTAAAGTTGGGAACTACCTGTACATTTTAAACAAAAATATAATGCATCATACTATTTTCCCTTAGGCATTTAAATTGTTTTGGTTTTTTTTTAGTTTTTTATATATATATACTACTCAAAATTATACTTACACCTTTCCTTTCAGACATTTTCTTGTTTTTTAATTGTTTAGCCTCAGAAGCAAGTAATCTCCTGGTATCATGCACACACAAAGAAAAAGTAGAATGTGCTTGAAATACACGAAACACCTGAAAAATGAAATTTATAACTTCAGAATTACTTTGCAGTTTCATTGAAAGTTTGGCTTAATTCTATTGCATTTCTGAATTAGACAATTAACATTTATTACCTTGTTTGTATCAGAATGACTATACACAATGGAATCTTAAAATAAGTTTTTAGAATAGGAAAAAGTTTTTCATCTCGAATGAATATCAGCACTGTTTAATTAATTAATCAATTAATTTCACCAGTATGACTATAAATTAACAGTTTTAACAATAAGAAAAGGAAAATCTTAAACCAGATAAATGTTAAGCAATTCAACTGCAAAACAAATTTTATATACAGTCGAAGTTCTATACAATAACCACCGGGGAATGAGAAAAAAACGTACGTTATATCGGAAGGACATTATATCGATCATTCATAAAACCAGCAACAAAACAAGTAAAACTTTGAACATTTAATTTACTTCTACTAATACAATATAGTATAATCTTATTTATATGTACTACAGTATTAAAAAAGAAAATTATAATTGTAAATTTTGCATTGATTGTAGGGTGCAGTAAGGTTACAATTAAATTATAAATTTCACTACATAGGCTACATACCTACCAAGACCTAATAAGAGAATTGTTCCATACTTTAAAATAATCTGTCAAAATATGGTGTTTCAATGGTAGAGCATGTTTTAAAAGAGAATTATGAAGGTAATTGTTTTTTTAAGTGCACGTTAGTAGTTATTTCACTTTTGAAGTTAAGGTGCACTTGAAAAAATATCAACATACAAGTTCTAACTTTGATGAGCATCTCTCACTGAAACTTCTTGTCAATCATAATAGGTTTCTCATCTTCCTCACTAGAAATTTCAGATGATTCCATTATGTGTGCAACACATTCCTCTTCATTCGTGCGTATCCTGAAACATTCAATGTCTGCATACACTTCTGTGTAACCGTTTAAGCTTAATATTTCCTGTAAGTTTAGGTGATGATGCACATGATCAAATATTTCCTCCCTATAATCGGACTATTTTTCACAATTGACAGAGGAAGAATAATGTGAAACTTCACACATTGCATCATTCAAGGCAGTAAATCTAGCATGGTTGAAGCAGTTGGCAATCACTTTTTTATCAACTATCATGCTGAAACACACAAATACATTGCCTGCAAGATGTAGATTTCGCTATGACAAGACTTAAATTTCTGGAACCATACATCTGAACTTTTAAATTGTTCAAGCCGATGTTCAATATCCATTTGATATGTAAATGATTCAGCCTTCGCTTTAAAAAGACTATCATCTACAGAAAGTTTTTTGCATGCATCATCATTACCCATTTCAGAAGTACCTTTTCAAGATCTGGATACTTCCCCTTTCATGCTTGAATCCTGCCCGGTGCAGCAGATTTCTTTAAACTTTCAATCTGTTTCTTATCTTTCAAAATTAGTGAACGGAGTATTATTAGAATACTGAACTGTTTAGAGACATCAGTCTTAGAATGCACACCATTATCTACAGCTTGCAAAATCGTAATTTTATCTGCGATTGGCAGAGCTATCCACTTCCTTGGAGCCATACCAATAAACATACACTCGAACTAATGAAATCAACTTCCACCCAATGTTCATTACATTACCGCACTGTGACAAAAGAGCACAGGAAATCTTAACAAATGATTTCTCATGGACAGGATGCAATTAGCATTAGCATTAGCAAAGGCACATGATGCAAGAAAGCAAGCTTATATAGCATCAGCCACAAAAAAAAAAAAAAAAAAAAAAAAATACCCTTATTTCAAACATCCACTCGCTCCAAATTTTTGTCAAGTTTTGCCTTGAATCTATTTAAGCTATCAACTTCTACAACGACAGATGGAAGTTTGTTCCAGCAATCAACCACCCGCAGGCGAAAGGCAAACTTCCGCACATCTATCCTACAACCGTCTTAACTCAATTTGAATTTATGCCCTCTCAGGCGATTATTCTGAGCAAGAGGAAGAATCCCATCAGCATTGAACATGCTCAAACCATTCAACGCTTTATACACCTCAATCAGATCCCCTTGCAGGTGCCTAGTCTCCAGACACTGTAATTTGCAAAACTTAAACCTTTCTTCTTATGAGCAACAATTTGTTCCATTCACTAATCTTGTTGCCCTTCTCTGCACTTGTTCCAACAGCTCTACATCCTTCTTAAAATAAGGCCTCCAGAACTGTATATAGTACTCAAGGTGTGGCCTGACCATTGCCTTATACAAGGGGATAATCGCCTCCTTATCCCTACTAGAAAAATTCCTGTATATCATTGACAAGACACCCTAGCAGACCATCTTCACTACTCAGAAAACTTCATATCTGCCTGCACAACTATCCCCAGTTCATTTTCATTCTCTACCACTGTCAGTGTGGCACCACAGAGTTGATACATTACTCTGGGATTACTGCTTCCCATATGTAGTACTTTACATTTTTCAATGTTCAACTTCATTTGCCACCTCTCAGCCCAACTGCTCAACTTTTCTAGATCCTGTTGCAGCACTGTACTGTCATTAGTGTCATTAACAACCCTGCCAACCTTTGTATTGTCTGCAAACTTGGACATTAAGCCTGATATATCATCATCAATATCATTTATAAATACAGAAAACAACAATGGACTCAACACTAAACCCTGAGGGACTCCACTAATAACATTAGTCCACGAAGAGCAGTGTCCATTGATTACCACTCTGTCTTCTCCCACTCAACCATCCCTTCATCCATAGCAGCAGTTTGCCTCAAATACCACACTGCTCCAATATGTGCAGCAGTCTTCCATGTGCAACAGTATCAAAGGCTTTTCTAAGATCCAAATATATGATATCAAAGTTATTCTTTACATCCAGTTCCTTTGTGACAACATCATAGTATCCAATCAAATTAGACAGACAAGACTTCCCCTTAACAAACCCATGCTGTGTCCGAGCTATAACTGAAGTCTTGTCTCGATGATCCTGCAATGCTTCTTTAACAAGTGCCTCCATTAATTTCCCTGGAACAGAAGTTAAACTAACAGGTCTGTAATTACCTGTGTCTCCCTTTGTCCTCCTTTCTGGGTTGGGGTCACATTTGCACATCTCCAGTCCATGGGTACCGCACCTAAGTCCACGGAAGCCCTCATAATTATGGCTAAAGGTTTGCTTACTTCCTTTGCTGCCTCCTTTAATATAACTGGATAGATTCCATCCACCCCAGGTGCTTTTCTTGTGTTTATCTTCAACAATTTCTCCTCCACTTTCTCTCAGTTATTACAAGATTATCTAGCTTACTGCCAGAGTTGAATACACCTCTGACATTCCCTTCCCTGAATAACTCCTCATGTGTGAATGTCGATACGAAATATTCATTTAGTTTGTTAGCTACCTGAGCAGGATCATCAACAGTTGAACCATCGATATCAATTGGACCAATCTGATTCATCCCCTTACTTCTAGAGTTTACATAAGTAAAGAACTCTTTGCTGTTTTTCTTTGCATCCTTTGCCAAAGATTTCTCGTAATCTGCCTTCGCCTGCCTAACCTCCTTTGTAACTTGGTTACAGACCACCTTATATCTATCATAGGCTTCTGTGTCACATGTTAAATTATATGTATCCCATGCATTTTTCTTCTCTGTCACGTCTAATTTGTTCATTTGACATCCAATTAGGCCTAAATCTTGAACAATATTTTTTTGTTGGTATAAAAAGCCTAGTCGCTTCCAAGATTAATTCTTTGAATGCTTCCCATTTTGAATTTGCTGTTGGAAACATCGTCATTTGGTTCCACCGTATAGAATTTAAATACTGTCTCAGACCACCATAGTCACCTTTACGAAAGCAAAAACCATTCCCTTTACCCTTGATGGTAGTTACCTCTTTGAGTAAATCCCATGTTGGTGCTAGCATTTTTGTTAGGAGCATTAGCAACTAAGGCCATATTGCTCCGGGGATATGCTGTGATCATTCTTTGACCTTTCCGCATCCTCTGTATTTGTTGGTCACGGGCTCGAACCTCGGTCTAATCAAGAAGCGTGTGCTACCCACTGTTGCTACTGCCCGCCTGGCTACAGAAGTGCCGAAAAAATCCCACTTCAGCACACTGTGATCGCTGCCACCTAGTGGTTCCTTTATCTGCAGATTCTTGATGCATGAAGGATCACTATTGATAATCAGATCAAGAGTAGTACTCCCTCTAGTTCCTCCCGAACATGCTGCTGTAGAAAACAATCATCCAATATATCCACCAAAGAAGCCTTGCTAGTGTTCAGTGACCAACCCACAAACTCCAGTCAATATCCGGGAAAATAAATCCATTATAAGACACTATTTTACTGGCCCACTCTGTTTCTCTGCACAATTGCTTCATTATACTCATCAGATTCATTAGGCCTATAACACACACACCTACTATCATTTTTCCTTTCCCAGTGCTTAAGTCACACGAAACAGACTCAACATTGCATTGTCCACCCACATCAATTGGATGCACTTCCTTAGATTTTATGTGTTTCTTAACTAACAGCATAACCTCTCCTCCCTTCCTATCCTTTCTGTACACATTGTACTCCCCAAATTCCAGTACTCACTGCTTATATCTGTGTGACACCATGTCTCTTATATCCCAACAATATCTGCCTTTGATGTCTTGACTAGCACTTCAAGCTCATCAAATTTATTAACTATACTCCTAGCAATGGTGTACATTCAAGTATACATGCACCTGTTTCCACTCTTAGCTACAATAACACAGCCCATATATTTACTTGTTCCACTATGACTCCCAGCAGTCCTGGAAATTCCCATTGCCTTTCCAGGCTGCTGCTCAATTGCATTTCAATAGAAGTAGTACAAGAATCGCTTTTAGCTCTGCCAGCGGCTACTGTTAATCTATTAGTCCGTGTATCCCCCCAAACTAGCAGTTTTCCAATCCATCTAACTCTGCCTCAATAGCATCAGCAAATATTCTTGCACCCTTTCTATTTAAGTGTATCCCATCCCTGTAGAAGCAGTCTCTCCTGTTAAAAAGCACAGATCAGTCTGAGAAAAATTCTACCCCTTGAGCTTTGCACAATCTCTCCAAGGCCAAATTGATCGACAAGGCTCTCATCATATACTCCCTCCTATCGTGTCTGGGCAGAATTATAGACACTTTCAAATTCAACCCTAACTCACGGTTTTTTTTCACCATTGTCTTGTACTTGTTAAGTAATTCTGCCGGTCTCCTACTCTTAATAACATTAGTGCCAACATGTACAAAAATATCACCCTTTATGCCCTTAAAGGATAATATCTGCCCTACAACGTCATCAACCTTTGCTCCTGGCAGACATACCCTGGTCCTGTTTGATCTATGCACGACAAGGGATGGAACAGACTTTCATCCCTTGTCGTGGAAGTTGATAGCCTAAATAAGTTTAAGGCTCAGCTGGACAGGTATTTTGAACGAACAGAAGGGTGAAGTGGAAGTGGTTTTTTTTTGGCTGATGCTGCATAAGCTTGTTTTCTTGCATCAAATGCCTCTACTAATGCTAATGCTATCCTTTTTGCACAATATGTTCCCCGTTTCCCTGACAATAGAGTCACCTACAACTAGTTCCTTTGGGACCAGTGCATTCTGCCTTGGGGGTTGCTTCTGTGTTGCGTCATGTTCAAGTGCAAGCTCTGGCATTGATGTGGGCAGCTGAGAGCTTGATGGGCCCCTCAATTTAAATCCTTTGGGGGCATCCACCCTGTCATTCAATCTCTCATATAAGCCCATAACAATGCCGAGTTGGCGCCTGATTTCCTTGCACTCCTTACATCGCGCACACACAAAGGCATTCTCCTTGTGAATATGTCTCATTCCTGATTGTTCCACAAACATCCAACAAGCAGTGCATTTCAATAGACTGCGATTCAGAGGCCAACCGCCCCCCACATCAGTTCTCCCCTAAGCCACAGCACTTCCACTAGTTTGAGCCTTTTGCTTTGCTGCTCTGGTCTGAGTCATGATTTCTATTCAAGTTCAATAAAATTCCAATACAAAATATAACCCTAAACCTATATCCCAATGCAGTTATAACACTATATACTGTATATATATTTCGGTATCGAATATTATCTCCGAGTTACGTTATATGACTTTCTCATCCCGTCATTTCAAATATATTGCTTCAATATATTTAAACAGTTCTGACATTTTTAAACGTGAATATTGCAATAAAAAAGTAAAAATTCAGAATAAGAGAGAGAAGTTTATGGTCATTATAGATAAATCCTTTTTTTTTTCAAGGTCATTATAATGAATGTAAAATAACATTAGGTTAAGCAAAAATTGGGTGGGACCAACCACATTGAGATACTATAATGTGTTGGGATGTTAATGGTCACTATAAAGGGCGCAGATTGTATTATACTACATCTACAGCTGAATACATGTATTGACAGTCGTATAAGTACAAGTTGCATGATTTGTGCCGATACACATATGAGGAACAAAAACTTGCATACATTTAGAGTTAGACTCTGGTTAAAAAAATTCAAAAACTAAGTTGCCAAACTTCATCAAACAAGGAATGTTTCATATCTTTAAGTGCAATGAAAATAACAGAATTCAACTATATATAAGTAGACTTTAATGTTAGACTGATGATAATTATTATTATTCTAAAGATAATTATTCTAAAGTCCACTTAGATAGTATTAGGCCAACAAATAACCCCAGGAGCTCATATTTAACCCCAGGGGCTCATATCTGGTGAGTATGGGCTTGGCACACCCAGGGTCCTGAGCTGGATATCATCATTCTTCTCTTTCTTGGTGATTCCTTTCTCTCTCTCTCTCTCTCTCTCTCTCAGGGTACTCGGGATTTTTTTTTTTTTTTTTTTTGTCTGGTGCAGCATAAGCCTCAGGCTTCCTTGCACCATATGGCTAATAATAATAATATAATGAAAATATTTATATTCAAAACAAAATTATTTTTTTTTTTTTTAATGAAAATCCCAAGCACAAGTACCTGTATAGTACCTATAGTACTTAGTACTGTGCATGGTTTGGAGGTTGAGAAGATGAAAGAAGACATTTCTTGGCTTGAACTTTTGTAGAATGTAATTTTCAGGAAATACATATGAAGGAAGGTTGTTCCAGAGAATGGAAGTTGAATGAATAAATGAGGAAGAAGAAAAGTTGGTTCTGCGAGTTTAAAGCTGGACAGTAAAAGGATGTTTACTGGTTGCGGCACATGTACAGACTGCTTTGAAAGACGAAGAGAGAGTGGGAATTATAAAAGCCAATTCAGAAGAACAGTGCCCATGGAACTATCACAGAAAAGGCATGAAGCAGAAACAGAATGTCTATGACACAGAGTGGAGAGTGAGTCATTAATTAACCTAACTACCCTCCTTTGAATAGAATCTAGAAGCCTGAGACAGGTTTTCAGGACACCGCCCAGATGTGTGAACAATATTCCATGGCAGGGCAGATCTGCAATTTGTACAGAGTTATGTTGTTGTTGTTGTTGTTATTTGGTTTTTAGGAGCATTAGCAACTAAGGCCATATTGCTCCGGGATATGCGGTGGTCATTCCCTGACCTTTCCGCATCCTCCGTATTTGGTGGTGACGGGCTCGAACCCCGGTCTAATCAAGAAGTGTGTGCTGCGCACTGCTGCTCCTTCCCACCTGGCTACAGAGGCGCCGTACAGAGTTAACAGCTGTTTGGAAGAAAAGTAATGCCAAAAGCGAAAGAGAAACCCCAGTTTTATTAGATGCAGAATAAGCATTATGTGTAACGTGCTTATATCAAGAGAGATTAGAAGTCAAGGTAATCCCAATTAGAGATATGATCTTGGCTAGAAATCAGAGTGGACTGTCATCGAAGATCAACATAGGAGCAGAAGAATCCTTTTCTGCAAGATATAAGATAGGACTGAGTTTTAGAAGGATTTCAATCAATTAAGTTATCTTTGCCCCATTGGGGAATTACCTGGAGATCAGAATTTAGGGAATTGGTGGTGGATATTCAAGAAGTAGAAGCTGATTGTGCAGGGTAGAGTTTCTCAAACTGGAAGATGGAATGCAATGTGCTATGAACAGTAAAACTATGGATAGGATTTCTGGTCAATGGAAGAAGGTCATTAATATACAAGGGGAAAAGAGTGGGAGAAAGAACTGAACCTTAGGGAACACCAGCATTAGCAGAGAAGTTAGAAGACAGCCATCTACCATTGCCTGCAGTGAGTGGTCAGAGAGAAAAATGGATACCCAATTACAAAAAACAGTAGGCGCCTCCGTAGCCAGGTGGGAAGGAGCAACAGTGCGTAGCACACGCTTCTTGATTAGACCGGGGTTCGAACCCGTCACCACCAAATACGGAGAATGCGGAAAGGTCAGGGAATGACCACCGCATATTCCGGAGCAATATGGCCTTAGTTGCTAATGCTCCTAAAAAAAAAAAACAAAAAAAAAAAAAAAAAAAACAAAAAACAGTTAGCAAACCATAAAATGGAAGCTTATTTAGAAGACCTTTATGCCAAACACAATCAAAACCCTTTGAAATGTCAAGTGCAACTGTTTCACCAAACATTTCCATTGAATTTGTCTATACATAGGTAACACATAAGTCAGAATATCACCAGTGGATCGACACTGACGGAATCACTGACGGAAGTGGAAATACACATCATTCAGATTAAAACTGAGACCACATATGAGGTGCTACGCAAATGTTCCTGAAATTTGAATGTTGTGTAGCTAGTTAGTTATTTGGTTTTTAGAAGCATTAGCAACTAAGGCCATATTGCTCCGGGATATGCGGTGGTCATTCCCTGACCTTTCCGCATCCTCCATATTTGGTGGTGACGGGCTCGAACCCCGGTCTAATCAAGAAGCGTGTGCTACGCACTGCTGCTCCTTCCCACCTGGCTACGGAGGCGCCTATGTTGTGTAGCAACTACGTCTAGTATGGACTTGTGGCACTAGGTAACACTGCATGCATCCTTTGTGAATCAGTGTGCCACGTGGCATCTGACTGGTTAGAATCACTGAATATTTATGTGCAGTTCTTTGGCGGTGTGTTTCGCATAATTTGCGGTCGTTGTGATGGCTGATGTGAGAGAGCAACATGCTTGCATCAAGTTTTGTTTCGTTCTTAACGATGCAGCAGCAAAAACACATAAGAAGTTGAAAGAAGCTCTTGGGGACAATGGTTTAGGCCAAGGCCTAAACCATTGTCCCCAAGAGCTTCTTTCAACTTTAAAAACTGTTGAACGTCAGTTGATGACGAAAATCGCTCTGGGCATCAATCATCAAGCACCATGCCAGAAATTGTCACAAAAGTTTGGGCAGCAATCCGTGAAGACTGCAGGTGGACCATCCACTATCGTGGATGGTCCACCTGCAGTCTTCACAGTTTTTGGTGCAGTTTATGTCATCCAACAAAATGACAATCGTCACCCCCCCTTTATTCGCCAGACTTAGTTACCTGCGACTTCTTCCTCTTCCCAAAGATTAAAATCAAGCTGAAGGGTTGAAGACTTAGCATACAGGATATCCAAACCGAATCGCAGGTGGTGGCGAACACTATGATGAAGAAGATCTTTCAGGATGCATTCATATCATGGGAGAAGTGCTGGGATCAGTGTTTACAATCTCAAGGGGACTACTCCAAAGGTGACAGTGGCGAATAAATCTAATAAGTCTAGGGTGAGTCTAATTTATTTTATAAATATATTTCAGAAACGTTTGGGTAGCACCTCATATATTTGTGAAATGAGGAAGTGTTTGGGAGGTTTAGATCTTTTCGCAGATAAGTTTGCTCTATTAATTTGAAAATTCATGGCGCATTCAGTTGTAAGAAAAGGTGAGGGGGCATGAATGAAGGGGGGGCTGTATGAAGTAATGAAATTCTTGGATATGGTGTACACATGGTAAGAATAGACCCAGCTCCTTCACAAATGGCCTGAACAATATCCCCCCCCCCAGCATACACTACTTGAACTCTCTCCAGTCACTATCTGGCAGAGTAAGGGCAGTGAGATTATACACTAGCTCAGTGGTTTTCGACCTTTTATTTATTAACGGCACCCCTAAGTAACTTATTTTATTTTGTGGCACCCCTACTCAATTTTCTGCCTGTTAGATCTGATTCTCTCTCTGTATATGAATATATATATATATATATATAAAATATAGAAAATTAATAAATAACTATGTAAAGTTAACTGAACAAGAACTAATTAATGCCATCTTGTTACCGCAACCAGAATCACAGACACAGAACACCAATATGCCGATCCCTGTGCTCATCAGTCCTAGAGACACCCCGCTGAATCGAGTAGTGCCATGTCAGAGACCACCCGTCCGTATCAAAGTACCCAGAGTACCTGCCTGCACCATCTTTTATCAGAATGTGCGTAGTCTTAGGAACAAGCTTGATACTATGGAGCAAATTCTGCTCTCCGAACATTTTGACCTGCTCGCCATCACCGAAACCTGGCTGAATGATGATGAAGAATTCCTAGCAGCAGCTGCCCCAGCTGATTATGGGTCGTATTCACATCTCGGATTGCACGCAAGGGTGGAGGCGTCGCATTATTCTACAAGAAATCCGCTTTCAAGCTATTGGATAATAAATCCAGTAACTCTCCTAACTATGAAGCAATCTTCGTTACGTTAGGATACAACTTTGTGACGTTTGACGTCTGTGTGCTGTATATACCCCCAAAGCCGTCCCAGCAAATCATCCTTGAAGTTTCCAACTGGTTAATCAATCAGCTGCATCCCACAGCTTCTCACTTAGTTTGTGGTGATTTCAATTTACCTCCTCAGCTATCTAATCTGAAAAAGGATTTTCTGACACACTTGAGATGTGCTGACCTACAACTTATTAATGAAGCTCCAACCAGGAGGAATAACCTCTTAGATCTAGTTCTAGCCTCTTTCCCTTGCACCCTTGATTACATTACAGAAACGTCATTTGACTCTGATCATGTCCCGATGCATGTAACCGCATATCTGCCAGCCCCCAAATTAGAAGCCAGAAGGACAACAACAAAGGTTGACATTACTAGCCACAACTTACTTGACGTAGATAAGTGCATCAGAGCCGCCTCTCTCATTCCCTGGGTGGCCTTAGAGACTTGTGACCCAGAACTAGCTGTAAACATTCTCACAAACTGGATCAACACGGTTGCCAAATATGCTGCTTCTAAAAAGATCACAATCAGTCCATATACAAGACTTTGGTGGAATTCTGAACTCAAAATGAGTTTCCAGCTGAAGCAACAGCTCCATCGCACATGGAAACAATCTCAAAATATCAATGATCGTATCGTTTATTCAAGAGCACGGGCTCATTTTAATCGCCTGAAATCTGAGGCAATCAAATTATACGTTAACCGTGAGCTGGCTAAAGGAAAAATTCCATACAAGAAAGTGAACCCTCATTTTCCTTTACAACTTGATCCTGAATTGTGGCTCGATTTCGTCACAAGATTTAACCGTATTCCTATGCCAAACTCAGATCTGGCTCTACTAACAGAGCCCATCCAGCAAGAAGTGTTGAACAACATTCAGATTACAAAACAACAGCTGATCGTAGCCATCAATTCTCTACCTGCCTCGTCTACCACCAGTGATGATGGAGTTCCCCAATTCATGCTCAAATGCCTAAGTCCGTACATTATTCAGCCACTTTTAATTATCTTCAACCAGTTACTCTCGAACAAAATTTTCCCACAGCAGTGGAAAAACTATCTCATCAAACCTTTAGCCAAAGTTCAGTCGCCATCAAAACCTAAACACTTCCGACCCATCTCCAACTCCTCCAGCCTGCTGAAGCTCCTGGAGAAGGCCTTACTCCCCATCCTCACTAAGCAGATCTTGCCCAGTAATCCAGTCCAAATTCACTACTCCCTTCCAAACAGATCAACGATCACCAATCTGCTAGCCACCACGAATACTATCTTGTCAGCATTGGAGAATAGGCAGGAACTAGCTGTGACTTACTTAGACATTGAGGCTGCATTTGATGCCGTCCAAGTTAACCAACTTCTCACTCTCCTGGAATGCCACTTCCAGATCACAGGGAACATATTATGCTTTCTCTCCTCTCTTCTGAATAACAGAATTATAAAGCTTCATACAGGAGATCGCACCCTTACTAGATCCGTCACCGCAGGAGTCCCACAAGGAGGGGTCCTTTCGGGCCTTCTGTTTTCATCCATTATCTTCCCACTGGTTGCACATTCTCGATGTCTACTGAGCTATGCGGACGATATCAAGATACTCACTCCCATCATTCCCGGTCAAGGCCTAGATCTGGTAAAAGTGGAAATTAACAACACTCTCACCACAGTCACATCTTACCTCTGCCAGTTTGGGCTCAAGATCAATCCTGCTAAGTCCGAATTCATGGTGTATTCATTGAAGCAAACTCCTTCTTCTCTCCAGCCTTCGGTCGGCAACACCCTCATCCCAATTGTGTCCAGCCATCGTGATCTGGGCGTTGTATTCGACCCAAAACTTCGATTCAACGCCCACATGGATATGCTCCTCACACGTGCTTCAAGACTCCGGTGGATAGCAAAACAGCATCTCCTTCATATCACAGATAAAAAGATAACCGTGAGGTACATAAGAACAGTTATCTTTCCACCTTTACTCTATGCTGCTGAAATTTGGGCGTCAGCGGCACCGTCAATAAAGAAACCACTCTTTGCCACAGAATTCTGGCTCCTAAAGTGGGCCAACAGGAAGCACAACCTTCCAGCTCTGATTCGTACCACACAGCTTGCCAACTGTCTCGGAATTCCACGGCTTCCCACCTTAATCGATGACCAACGCCTCCTAGCAACAGTCAAGATGATAACAGGCATAATGGCAACACCTTCATTCTGGGATACCTGTGGCTGGAGGATCCCCCCTGCTGCCCTTAGGGCCAATCCCGAGCTCTACTCGCATTCAGCACGACTCCATCTCTCGGACAGGTTCCTTCCTCAGCAGATGCTCAAGCAAACCCAGGCACTGGACGCCGACCTGAACAAATTCGCTGCTGACCGGACTTACCGGAAAAAAATTATGACGAGTAGGACTAATCAGCAATGACTGATGTATACCTTGCACCTGTTCCTGTCTGATTGAGCTGGTGCTCTTATCTCGATGTTAAGCCAGCTCAAGCAGATTTAACTCTCGTAAGGAGTTCTCTCCTTTGTATTATAATATGTTTTCTTTGTAAAATTACCTTTTTGTAAATAATTGTTCAATTTTCCCAAGTTTGGGAAACTGTAAGCCCCTGGCTTTATCGCCGTGAAGGGTAATAAAAGATTATCTCTCTCTCTCTCTATCTATGCATATCTAGATAGAACATTAGATCACTCTTATTATATATTTTTTGTATAGTTTAAGTACAATTAGTAAAATAGGTAAGATATATTTCATATAGGATAAGCTGGTAGCTACTTAACCCTATAATGGCCATAACTGGTCCACGAGGCCAAACCCAGTAAAAGATGATCATTAGTCAAAGTAAAAGTAAAAATAAAACAATTAATAAACATAATAATAATATATATCAAGTCAATTATAGGTTAATAGGACACACTGAAAGGGACTTTATCGAGGGCTAACCCTTTCAATATGTCACCTACAATTAACCCGGCTATCTGTTTCTGATATCATCTGCCTGTTTAACACAGTCAAAAGGTAATTCATGCGATAAATGGATAAGTAAAGTTAGACAATAATTTTGTTGTTAACAGGCTGGATGACTTTAGCCCAAATTGTTTATTAATTGTTTTATTTTTACTTTTACTTTGACTAATGATCATCCTTTACTGGGTTTGGCCTCGTGGACCAGTTATGGCCATTATAAGGTTAAGTAGCTACCAGCTTATCCCATATGAAATATATCTTACCTATTTTATTAATTGTACTTAAATTATACAGAAAAAAAAAAAAAAAATATATATATATATATATATATAATATTAAAAAAATGTTAAATGATAGTTGTAACAATAATATAATCATAAACAAAATTACAATTCATAATACGAATTATATATATATATATATATATAATAATTTTATTCTTTATATACATGTATTAAATAAACCTCAACTGGAGATTACACAAAATTAAAAATATACCGTACACCTTTTCATAATGAAATAAATATACAAATTTAAAAAAAATAAATAAATTTAAGTAACTTAAACCCAAATTATGTGGCACCCCTGGAATGTTGTTGCGGCACCATAAGGTGCTGTGGCATCCCGGCTGAAAACCACTGCATTAGCTGATCAGGAAACCTAGAGTTACCAATAGGTTCGGTCAGGTGTACTACCTAGCGGCTGGCGTGCGATACAGCTTAAACCTCAAAATGTAAAGAAGATTGGATCTTGCCATGATGTCCATCATAACCTCAGTCGATATCGCTGGACATTGCAGTGTTGAATCAGTTTGGTGTGACATAAGCATTGGGAGATCAAAATTGAGAGTAGGAGTGTGTTATAGACCTAATGACTCTGATGAGTATAATAAGTAACTGTACAGGGAAATAGAGTGGGCCGGTAAATCAGAGAGTCTTATAATGGGGGGATTTTAATTTCCCAGATATTGACTGGAATTTGTGGGTTGGTCACTCACACACTAGCAAAGCTTTTGTAGATTTATTGGATGATTGTTTTCTACATCAGCATGTTCAAGAGGCAACTAGAGGGAGTAATACTCTTGATTTGATTATTAGTAGTGATTCTTCATGCATTAGGAATCTGCAGATAAAGGAACCACTAGGTGGCAGTGATCACAGTGTGCTGAAGTGGGATTTACTCAAAGAGGTAACTACCATCTGGGTAAAGGGAAGGGTTTTTGCTTTCATAAAGGTGACTACGGTGGTCTGAGACAGCATTTAAATTCAATACGGTGGAACCAACTGATAATGTTACCAACAGCAAATTCAAAATGGGAAGCATTCAAAGAATTTATCTTGGAAGCTACTAGGTTCTACATACCAACTCAGAAATATTGTTCAAGGTTTAGGCTTAAATGGATGTAGTAGTAGTGGCATGTGATGCAAGAAAGAAAGTGTATGAGCTTATGCAGCATCAGCCAAAAAAAAAAAAAAAAATCATCACACCATTCCCTCCAAATGCCTGTCCAGTTCCTCCTTAAATTAATTCAACCTATCAACTTCCACGACAGATGGAAGTTTGTTCCAGCAATTAACCACCCGCTGGCTAAAGGCAAATTTCCGCAAATCTACTCTACATTTGTCTTCCCTTAATTTGAATTTATGCCCCTTAGGTTCGTAATCTGAACAACTGGAAGTATCCCATCAGAATTCAGTGTGCTCAACCCATTCAAGGCCTTATACACCTCAATCAGATCACCGCGCAGGTGCCTAGTCTCCAGCCACTGCAATTTGCAGAACTTAAGCCTCTCTTTGTAAGAGGATCCCTTCATTCCCCTCACCAATCTTGTTGCCCTTCTCTGTACACACTCAAGTAAATCTACATCCTTCCTAAAATGAGGCCTCCAGACCTGTACGCAGTACTCAAGGCGTGGCCTGACCATTGCCTTATACAGAGGGATAATCACCTCCTTTTCCCTGTTAGCAAAATTCCTATATATCATTGACAAAACCCCATGACCTGCCCTGGCAGCCTGTCTGCATTGCTCAGAAAACTTCATATCTCACTGCACAATTACTCCCAGGTCTTTTTCATTTTCTACCATCTTAAGTGTAGTACCACACAGTTGGTACGTTTCTCTGGGGTTACTTCTACCCATATGCAGTACTTTGCATTTGTCAAGGTTAAACTTCAGTTGCCACTTCTTAGCCCATCTGCCCAAATTATCTAGATCCTGTTGCAGTAGCACACTGCCATTACTGTCATTAACAACCCTGCCAACCTTTGTATCATCTGAAAACTTCGACATTAAGCCTGATATACCTTCATCAATATCATTGATAAATATACAAAACAACAGTGGACCTAACACCGAACCCTGTGGGACTCCACTAATAACATTTGTCCAAGAAGAGCAGCAACCATTGATTACCACCCTCTGTCTTCTCCCACTTAACGATCCTTTTATCCATTGTAGCAACTTACCCTTAATACCATTCTGCTCCAATTTGTACAATAGTCTTCCATGCGCAACAGTGTCAAAAGCTTTCCTGAAATCCAAATATATGATATCAAAATAATTTTTTGCATCCAGTTCCTTTGTAACCACATCATAATATCCTATCAAATTTGTCAGACAAGACTTTCCCTTAACAAACCCATGCTGTATCTGAATTATTGCTGCAGTCTTGTCTAGATGATCCTGCAATGCATCTTTAAGCAGTGATTCCATTATTTTACCTGGAACAGAAGTTAAACTAACTGGTCTTTAATTACTAGTGTCACCCTTCGATCCCCCTTTGTGAATTGGGGATACAATTGTGCATCTCCAGTCCGTGGGAACCTCCCCTGAGTCCAAGGATGCTCTCATAATTATGGCTAAGGGTTTGCTTAGTTGTTTTGCCGCCTCCTTTAATATAACTGGATAGATCCCATCCACCCCAGGTGCTTTTCTTATGTTTAACTTCAACAATTTCTCCTCCACTTTGCTTTCAGTTATTCCAAAATCATTAAGTATCCTGCTACAATTTGATAACCTTCTGCCATTTTCAAACCATGTGTGAATGTAGATGTAAAATACTCATTCAGTTTGTTTTCTATCTGAGCAGGATCATCAACAGTCGAACCATCGATATCAAGTGGACCAATCAGATTCATCCTCTTCCTTTTAGAGTTTATGTAAGTAAAGAAATCCTTGCTGTTTTTCTTAGCATCTTTTGCCAAGGATTTCTCGTAATCTGCCTTCGCCTGCCTAACCTCCTTTGTCACCTGATTACAGACTAGCTTATATCTGCCATAGGCTTCTGAGTCGCTTGATAATTTATATGCATCCCATGCATTTTTCTTCTCTGTTACAAGTCTCATTAGTTCATTAGATAACCATTAAGGCCTTGAACAATATTTCTTAATAGGTATGAAACTTTTAGTAGCTTCCATGATTAATTACTTGAATGCTTCCCACTTAGAATTTACTGTTGATAACATTGTCAGTTGATCCGACTGTACAGAATTTAAAAACTGTCGGAGACCACTGTAATCACCTTTAGCAAAAACCCTTTCCTTTACCCCTGATGGTAATTAAATCTTTAAGTAACTCCACATCAGTACACTGTGATCACTGCCACCTAGTGGTTCCTTTATCTGCAAATTCTTAATACACGAATGATCACTGCTGATAACCAGATCAAGAGTATTACTTTCTCTGGTTGCCTCTCGAACATGCTGCTGCAGAAAACAATCATCCAATAAATCCACAAAAGTCTGACTAGTGTGTGAGTGACCAACCCACAAGTTCCAGTCAATATCTTGGAAGTTAAAATCCCTCATTATAAGACATTCCGATTTACTAGCCCACTCTATTTCTCTGTACAATTATTCATTGTACTCATTCGAGTCATTAGGCCTATACCATACTCCTACTCTTATTTTTGCTTTTGCAGTGCTTATGTCACACCAAACTGACTCAACAGTGCACTGTTCATCTTTATCAACTGGATGCACTTCTTTTGATTTTATGTTTTCCTTAATTAACAGCATAACACCTCCTCCCTTTCTATCCTGTCTATCCTTTCTGTACACATTGTACTCCCCAAATTCCAGTTCAGCATTCCTTATATCTGTGTGACACCACGTCTCTGCTATCCCAATCCGCCTTTGATGTCTTGACCAACACTTCAAATTCATCAAATTTATTTACTATACTTCTAGCATTGATATACATGCAAGCATACATGCTCCTACTCCTATTCTTAGTTACCCTAACACATCCCATATACCCACCTATTTCAGGATAACTGCCATCCGTCCCTGAAACCCTCCGACACCCCACACTCCAGGTCGCTACTTATTCTAATAAAAGTTGTGCAAAAATCACCTTCACCTCTGCCTACGGCTACTGTTAAACTATTAGTCCTTGTATCCCCCCAAGCTATCAGTTTTTCGACCCACCTAACACTGCCTCGATAGCATCAGCAAATATTCTTGCACCCTTTCTATTTAAGTGTATCCCATCACTATAGAAGCAGTCTCTCCTGTTAACAAGTACAGTCCAGGCTGAAAAAAATTCTACCCCTTGAGCCTTGCACATTCTTTCCAGGACCGAATTGATTAACAAGGCTCTCATCATATACTCCCTTCTATCGTGTCTGGGCAGAATTGCAGACACTTTCAAATTCAACCCTAATTCTCGGCTTTTGTTCAACAGTGACCTGTACTTGTTAAGTAATTCTGCCGGTCTCCTACTCCTAATATCATTAGTGCCAACGTGTACAACTATATCACCTTTTGTGCCCTTAAAAGATGATATCCGCTCTACAACATCATCAACCTTTGCCCCTGGCAGACATACCCTGGTCCTGTTCCACCTATCCTTTTTACAAAGCATGTTTCCCGTTTCCCTGACAATAAAGTCACCAACAACTACTAGTTCCTGTGGGACCAGCGCATTCTGCCTTGGGGGTTGCCGCTGTGTTGCGTGATGACCAAGTGCAAGCTCTGGTGTTGATGTGGGCAGCTGAGAGCCTGATGGGCCCCTCAATTTAGATCTTTCGAGGGCATCTACCCTGTCCTTCAAACTCTCATATAGGCCCATAACAACGCTGAGTTGTCACCTGATTTCCTTACACTCCTTACATCGCGCACACACACAAAGAAATCCCCCATGGCAATGTCATGTCCCGTTCAAGAGAGTTCGGCAATCATTTCACAAGTTACACATTTTTTTAGGCTGTGATGCGTTGGAGAATCGCCCCCCCCCCCCTCAGTTCTCCCCCGAGTCACAGCACTCCTGCCACTTTGTGCCCGTTGCTTTCCTGCTCTAGTTTGGGGCATGATACTTTAAATTAATAAAATCAATAAATTAAATTAATTAAATGTCAATACTACGCTATCTAATAGAAACAGCGAAGCGTATTACTCTATAAATTATACGTTAGAGCTACCTAACTACCTTAATTAAAAATTTGAATTGCCTACCACTATATACAAAAACAATGGCTGCAAGATTCGAACGAAATAACAGTTTTACGTATATTAAGTATTACATATATCTACAAAAACTGTTTATCTAAATTAAAATAAAAATAACCAGCGTAACTATAACTATAAGACTACGTATTAAGTACAATATAAAATAATAATTATGTAAATAAAAAGGCAAACACTTATCGTTTTTTTCGGAGCCTGCAAATGACAGCTGTAATGTCAGATGAACTAATCAGACACGTGGCAGAGAAGAAAAATGCATGGGATACATATAAATTAATGGATGACAAGGAAGCCTATGATAGATATAAGCTGGTCTGTAACCAAGTCACAAAGAAGATTAGGCAGGCAAAGGCAGATTATGAGAAATCCTTGGCAAAGAATGCAAAGAAAAACAACAAAGAGTTCTTTACCTATGTAAACTCTAGAAGGAAAGGGATGAATCAGATTGGTCCACTGAATATTGATGGTTCAACTGTTGATGATCCTGCTCAGGTGGCTAACAAACTAAATGAGTATTTTGCATCTACATTTACCCATGAGGAGTTATTCAGGGGGAGTTACTCTGGCAGTGAGCTGGATGGTTTTGTAATAACTGAGAGGAAAGTGGAGGAGAAATTGATGAAGATAAACATAAAAATGCACCCAGGATGGATGGGATCTATCCAGTTATATTAAAGAAGGCCACAAAGGAAGTAAGCAAACCCTTAGCCATAATTATCAGAGCTTCTATGGACTCGGGAAGTACCCATGGACTGGAGATGTGCAAATGTGACCCCAATTCACAAAGGAGGATCAAAGGGTAACAAGTAATTATAGACCTGTTAGTTTAACTTCTGTTCCAGGAAAATTAATGGAGGCACTGGTTAAAGAAGCATTGCAGGATCATCTAGACGAGACTTCAATTACAGCTCGGACACAGCATGGTTTTGTTAAGGGAAAGTCTTGCCTGACCGATTTGATCGGATAGTATGATGTAGTCACAAAGGAACTGGATGCAGGGAATAACTTTGATATCATATATTTGGATCTTAGAAAGGCTTTTGATACTGTTGCACATGGACAGCTGCTGAACAAATTGGAGCAGTGTGGCATTGGAGGCAAATTTCTGCAATGAATAAAGGATGGTTGAGTGAGAGAAGACAGAGAGAGCGGTAATCAATGGACACTGCTCATCGTGGACTAATGTTATTAGTGGAGTCTCTCAGGTTTTGGTATTGGGTCCATTGTTGTTTTCTGTATTTATTAATGATATTGATGATGGTATATCAAGCTTAATGTCCAAGTTTGCAGACGATATGAAGGTTGGCAGGGTTGTTAAGGACACTAATGACAGTACGCTGCTGCAACAGGATCAAGAAAAGTTGAGCAGATGGGCTGAGGGGTGGCAAATGAAGTTTAATATTGACAAATGTAAAGTACTATATATGGGAAGCAGCAACCCCAGAGTGACGTATCAACTCTGTGGTACTACACTGACAGTGGTAGAGAACGAAAAGGACCTTGGAGTAATTGTGCAGGCAGATATGAAGTTTTCTGAGCAGTGCACACGGTCTGCAAGAGTAGCTCATAGTGTCTTGTCAATGATATACAGGAATTTTTCTAGCAGGGATAAGGAGGTGATTATCCCCTTATATAAGGCAATGGTCAGGCCACACCTTGGGTACTGTATACAGGTCTGGAGGCCTCATTTTAATAAGGATGTAGAGCTGTTGGAACGAGTACAGAGAAGGGCAACAAGATTAGTGAATAGAACAAAGGGTTGCTCTTACGAAGAAGGGCTTAAATTTTGCAAATTACAGTGTCTGGAGACGAGGCACCTGCGAGGTGATCTGATTGAGGTGTGTAAAGCCTTGAATGGTTTTAGCATGTTGAATGCTGATGGAATTCTTCCTCTTGCTCAGAATAATCATTTGAGGGGACATAAATTCAAATTGAGAAAAGACAGACGTAGGACAGATGTGTGGAAGTTTGCCTTTAGCCAGCGGGTGGTTGGTTGGTTGGTGGAACAGACTTTCATCCTTTGTTGTGGAAGTTAGCATTAGCAAAGGCACATGATGCAAAAAAGCAAGCTTAAATAGCATCAGCCAAAAAAAAAAAAAAAACACCCTTATTTCACGCATCCATTTGTTCCAAATTTTTGTCAAGTTCTGCCAAAATCTATTTAAGCTATCAACTTCTACAACGACAGATGGAAGTTTGTACCAGTAATCAACCACCCGCTGGCTATAGGCAAACTTGGGCACATCTATCCTATAACCATCTTTCCTCAATTTGAATTTATGCCCACTCAGGTGATTATTCTGAGCAAGAGGAAGAATTCCCATCAACATCGAGCATGCTCAAACCACTCAAGGCTTTATACACCTCAATCAGATCGCCTCGCAGGTGCCTGGTCTCCAGGCACTGTAATTTGCAAAACTTAAGCCTTTCTTTGTAAGAGCAACCCTTTATTCCATTCACTAATCTTGTTGCCCTTCTCTGTACTTGTTCCAACAGCCCTACATCCTTCTTAAAATGAGGCCTCCAGACCTCTATACAGTAATCACCTCCTTATCCCTGCTAGAAAAATTCCTGTATATCATTGACAAGACACTATGAGCTACTCTTGCAGACCATCTGCACTGCTCAGAAAACTTCATATCTGCCTGCACAATTACCCTCAGGTCCTTTTCGTTCTCTACTGCTGTCAGTGTAGTACCACAGATTTGATACGTCACTCTGGGGTTGCTGCTTTCCATACGTAGTACCTTACATTTGTCAATGTTAAACTTCATTTGCCACCTCTCAGCTCATCTTTTCTAGTACTGTTGCAGCAGCGTACTGTCATTAGTGTCCTTAAAAACCCTGCCAACCTTTGTTATTGATCATCTTGAATTTGGTGCTACCCTAACTGTTTGTTATCCTAGGATTACAACTAACCAAATGGCCTGTTATCCTGGGACTGCTAACAAAATGCAGTTTCTTGCATTTATCAATGCTATATTTAAATTGCAACTTTTCAGCTTATCGAAGTACTGTAGTTTATCTGAACTATGTTGAATTAGCATATCCTTATTAATATCTCTTCCAGCTTCCTTTCAGTTATCATTCAACTCCCAATCATATTAGATACACTTCTGATGTACACATCTCCAAAAATTTCTTTGGATGTGAGAGCATATGCAAAATCTTTACATCCTGTAGATGTCTGATACATCTTCCAATCATATCAGATGGATCAATATGATTCTTATCTTTTCTTCTAGTGTTAACATAAGGAATGCTTTGATACTTTTATTTGCACATAACACGATAACCTGCTTTAGTATGTCTAATCTCCTGAGTAGTTAATTTCAGTAAGTTCTACTTATTTGGAGTTCTATGTTACCTGACAATTTATAATCATCTAATGCATTTTTCTCTCTCTCTCTCTCTCTCTCTCTCTCTCTCTCTCTCTCTCTCTCTCTACCAAGTATACTCATCAGTTCATTTTAAAGCCTTTTTAGTCTAAACCTTGAACAATACCTCTATAAAAATAAATAGGGACACATCAGTTAAGATCAACATGTTTGAATCATTCATTTTCAGGGCATCCAGAGTATGCAATATGGCCAAGCACTGGGCACAGAACTAGTCCACATCATAAATTCCTACCTCGCTCAACACCTCCCACACCTTATCAGCAAGACCATTACCATGGCTCTAGCCAGAAACAAAATATAACAATCCAAGGGCCAGATCCACTAGAACAGACTACTGCATTTCACACTTGCTTAGTCTTGGTGAACATTAAACCATACTGGAATGCAAAAATACTACCTCCACCTGTTTTTTTTTTAACACAGATCTATACACACCTCCTCCTTTACCACAGAGTTCAACATCAGAGGGACCAGTGAACCAGCTCAAGGCAGAATGTGCTGGTCCCACAGAAGCTAGTTATTGTCAGGTAGATGGGAAATACAGTGTATATTATTGCAAAAAGGATATGTGGAATAGGACCATGATATGTCTGCCAGGAGCAAAAGATGATGACCTTGTAGAACAGATATCTTTCAAGGGCACACAAGGTGATACTGTTGAACATGGTGGCACTAATGATATTAAGAGCATATTCACGATATTACATTAATACACCAACCGTTGAGTTAAAATAATTTAATACTGTATATATACCAACAATACAGAAGATACTGTAACATAATCTATTACAATAACTGATTTTGAATAAAGCCTGAAAATAAAATAAAATATATAAGGTTAAAAGCATTAAAACTATACAATTGTAGCTTTCAGGGGCGTCTGCCTCCTTTCTCAACAAGATATAATGCTTACGCAGCACATCCTTAAGTATCCAGTTCACGGCACACGTGGTTGATCAGGTGCATGAACAAACGTTCCTACATGTGCCCCAGAACCAGAAGCAGCTCGGGAACATGGAAAACAGAAACGCTCATCTTTTGAGAGGACTATAGCCTCAAAAAGGGGGTGAAGCTGCACACCCCTTTCCCTATTCATAGTATTGTTATCGGATGAGCAAATCCACAAGCTCTCGAGCCACTTGCGGTCCCAGAACCTATGCGCCCGATCAAGGATGACAGCATTTTCTGGGGAGACCTGGTGCTGTCTTTCCCAAAAATGTTCCGCAACAGCGTACTTATCAAACTCTGCAGTCTGAATGGCACTCGTGTGTAATATAAGATCATTCTGAGGAATCTATTAGCTGGTCTAGAACGGCGTGTTAACAAGATTTTGCAACTCTGGTTGAAGACAGGGAAGATCTCTAAGGAAATGTTTTGGTCTATGCATGCAAGGGGTATCAGCTTCCCAGGTTTTATGGGCTACCAAAAACACATAAAGTAGGGTCCCCTAACCACCCATTGTTTCTTTTATTGGTAGCCCTACCTATGCTATGTCTAGATTTTTGGCAAAGCTGATTGCCCCCATAGTGGGACGGTCTGTATTCATTGTTAAAGATAGTAAAGAATTCGTGAGATTTGTGAAGAGTCAGACTATAGGGCTGAATGAGATTATGATATCGTTGGATGTAGTGTCATTGTTTACATGTATTCCTATAACTCGGGGTTCAATGTATTCCTATAACATGGGGTTCAATGTGTTAAAATGGCCCTACAGAAAGATGACACTTTAAGTGCCAGGTCTCATTTAAACATTGAAGATATTTGTTGTGGTACAGAATTGTGTCTCTCGAGTACTACTATTTTATTTCAAGGGGTGATGTACAAGCAGATTCACGGCACAGCTATGGGTTCTCCTATTAGTGCTATTGTGGCTAATCTGGCCATGGAGGAATTAGAGAACAGGATTTTTGAAGGGTTGGAGTTCCCTATGCGTAAGTGGAAAAGATATATGGATGACACATTCACTATTGTTCAAAAGGGGAGAGGGGAAGATGTGCTTAGTCTTCTCAACAGTTTTTCTCCGTTTATACAGTTTACCTCAGAGGTAGAAGCAGGTGGTACCCTCCCATTCCTGGATGTAATGGTATACAGAGATGGCTCCAGGCTTAAAACCACATTAAAACCCCATTAAAACCACACCCTCCCATTCCTGGATGTAATGGTATACAGAGATGGCTCCAGGCTTAAAACCACAATCTATAAGAAATCAATGTGCCGGAGCCAGTACATCCACTACCGGTCAGCACAGACTAGGCAACATAAGAATAGCGTTGCTAAGGCACTATTTGACAGGATTGGGACCCACTGTAGTATCTCTGAGGAGAGAGAGAGAGAGAGAAAGAAATTTCACGAATTGCAGCGGATCTTATGAAATGCGGTTACCCCCAGGGGATCGTGGATAAATATAGTAGAGGAGTGGAGTCTATCCATAGGGAATTGACTGTTCCGGCTTACATTCCCTACTATCCGGGCCTTACAGAACGCATTGCAAGGGTATTTCGGGGTTTTCAAGCACGCTGTGTGCAGCTTCCGGGTCGGAGGCTGCACACAGTAGTGTCGCAAGTTAAGGACCCCATATTAAGGGATTCTAGTAGTGGGGTTATATACGAGATTAAATGCCCAGATTGTGGGGAATGTTATGTGGGGGAGACAGGGCGGCTGCTTAAGGATCGTCTGGGGGTACTCACGAGTGCCATACAGACCGCAGAGTTTGATAAGTCCGCTGTTGCTGAACATTTTTGGGAAAGACGGCACCAGGTCTCCCCAAAAAATGCAAATGGCTCGAGAGCTTGTGGATTTGCTCATCCGATAACAATACTATGAATAGGGATAGGGGTGTGCGGCTTCACCCCCTTTTTGAGGCTATAGTCCTCTCAAAAGATGAGCGTTTCTGTTTTCCACGTTCCCGAGATGTTTCCGGTTCTGGGGCACATGTAGGAACTTTTGTTCATGCACCTGATCAACCACATGTGCCGTGAACCTGATACTTAAGGATGTGCTGCGTAAGCATTATTTCTTGTTGAGAAAGGAGGCGGACACCCTTGAAAGCTACAATTGTATAGTTTTAATGCTTTTAACCTTATATATTTTATTGTATTTTATAATTGTACAGTTTTAACAGTTTCAATGCTTTTAACCTTATATATTTTATTGTATTTTATAATTGTACAGTTTTAACAGTTTCAATGCTTTTAACCTTATATATTTTATTATATTTTCAGGCTTTATTCACAATCAGTTATTGTAAGTAGATTATGTTACAGTATCCTTTGTACTGTTGATATATATACAGTATTAAATTATTTTAACTCAACAGTTGGTGTATTAATGTAATATCATGAATAAGAACTTTCCCAACCTCAGAGGCCTTTTTGAAGATATTAAGAGCAGGAGATCTGTGGACTTACTTAACAAGGTCAATGCTGAAAAAAGTTGTGAGTTATGGTTAAATTTGAGTGTCTGCACTTCTGCCCAGACGTGATAGGAGGGAGCATATGATGAGAGCCTTCTCAATTAATTGAGCTATTGAAAGATAGTGCAAGGCTCATGGTGGAGGAATTTTTCACAGCATGGTCTGTGCTTGTTAACAGGGGAAACTGCTTCTACAGGGATACGTAGCCGAGGGGTCAAGGGCACGAGTGCAGTATCACACGCTCTTTGAGTGGACCGGAGTTCAAGCCCGTGACTGCTAAATACAATTAACATTGTATTGACTGATGAATTGAAAACTCCACTGACCTGGTAGTCATGCTGGAGTATAAGCAGGAACTTTTTTTTTTTTTTTTTTTTAAATAGAAAGGGTGCAAGAATATTTACTGATGCTATTGAGCTGTGTTAGGTGGGTCAGAAAACTGCTAGCCTGGGAGGATACACAGACTAATACAGTGTTTCTACCTTTTTTCATTGCTGTAGTACACTTTTCAAGATGCTAAAATTTGCAGAACACTGCAATCACTACTATACCCATATATTCACAAATGGAAAGTTATTTCTGTTGGATATATTTAATAGTACACTTATTTGTGTAGTATAGGTGAACTTATCTAATATTAGAAATTAAAACTTGACATTACATTGACTGCTGGAAGGTTCTCGGATCAGCGCTGCATAAATAAACGAATTGTTTGTTTGAATTAATTTTTATTATAAAACTTGGATTTATTATTATTTTTTTTTTTTATTTCCATTTTCTGCAGAACGAAGGTCAAGAAACATTGAACTAATAGATAAATGATAGCCACAGGTAGAGGTGAAAGTGATGATTCTTGCACTGCTTCTATTGGAAGGAACAGCAGCCTGGACAGCAAGGCCCCTGGTATTTCAAGGACAGCTGATAGTCATCACAAAACAAGTAAATAATACATGGGCTGTGTTAGGGTAACTAAGAATAAGAACAAGTCCTGTATAGTTGCATGTACACCAATGCTAAGAGCACAGTAAATAAATTTGATGAATTTGAAATGCTGGTCAAGACATCAAAAATTATTATTAGCCATATTTTGTGCAAGGAAGCCTGAGGCTTATGCTGAACCAGACAAAAAAAAAAAATTTCCAAGTACCCTGAGAGAGAGAGAGAGAGAGAGAGAGAGAGAGAGAGAGAGAGAGAGGTAGAAAGGAATCACCAAGAAAGAGAAGAATGATGATATCCAGCTCAGGACCCTGGGTGTGCCAAGCCCATACTAACCAGATATGAGCCCATGGGGATATGTGGTGTCAGATAGATATAAGGAATGCAGAATTTGAATATGGGGAATACGGCATGTACAGAAAGGTAGGAAGGGAGGAGAGAGTGAAGTTGTTAGTTAAGAAATATAAAATCCAAGACAATGCATCTAGTTTACATGGGTGGCCAGTGCTATGTTGAGTCAGTTTGGTGCGACATAAGCACTGGAAAAGCAAAAATGAGAGTGGGAGTGTTTTATAGGCCTGATGGCTGAGTACAATGAATAACTGTATATAGAATTAAGGGGGCCAATAAATCAGAATGTCTTACAATGGGAGATTTAACTTCCCAGATATTGACTGGAACTTTTGGATTGATCTCTCCCACACTAACACGACTATTGTGGATTTATTGGATAACTGCTTTCTACAGAAACATGTTCAAGGGAGTAATACTCTTGATCCGATTATCAGCAGTAATTATTCACGAATAAGAATCTGCATATAAAGGAATCACTAGGTGGCAGTAATCACAGTGTATTGATATGGGATTTACTTAAAAATGTAACTACCATCAGGGGTAAAGGGAAGGGTTTTTGCTTTTGTAAAAGTGACTACAGTGGTCTCAGATACTTTTTAAATTCTATACAATGGAACTGATTGATGATGTTACCAACGGCAAATTCTAAATGGGAAAAACTGAAGGAATTAATCATGGAAGCTACCAGGCCTTTCATACCAACAAAGAAATATTGTTCAAGGTTTGGGCTTAATGGATGTCAGATGAACTAACAAGACACATGGCAGATAAAAAAAAATGCATGGGATGCAAATAAATTATCAGGCAACATAGAAGTCTATCGTAGATATAAGCCAGTCTGTAATCAATTATTGATTACAGACTGGCTTATATCTATGATAGACCATTTTTAAAAAGGATGTTAGGCAAGAAAAGGCAGGTTACAAGAAATCTTTGGCAAAGGATGCAAGAAAAACAGCACAGACTTCTTTACTTACGTAAATTCTAGAAGGAAGGGGATGAATCAGATTGGTCCACTTAACATTGATGGTTCAACTGTTGATGATCCTACTCAGGTAGCTTACAAACAATGAGTATTTTGCATCTACAATTCACAAATGAGGAATTCTGTAAGAAAGTGGAGACCAGAAGTTTATCAAACTAGCAGGAAGCTAAATGATTTTGTAATAAATTACAGGAAAGTGGAAGAGAAATTGTTGAAGTTAAACATAAGAAAGAAGCCTGGGGTGGATAGAATTAGGGCTTACAATACTGGTCAAAATCTTAATACCGGTATTTCTGTATTTTTAATTTCAACCAGGATACCGATATTTCAAAAAGAAATGTTTTTCTCAATAAATTTTGATGACAGGTGCAATAAAGTAGGGAAAAAAAAAAAGTACTGTAATTACTTGAATTCATGTTTTAAATAAACTTTGATTGCCGAACATTAATAAATATTCTGAAATTTCAGAACATTAATAAATATTCTGAAAAAAATCATTAAAATACAGTTATTCTAAAAACAAAAAAAATACATACTGTTACTACAAAGTTTAGTTATGTTAAAGCATCCACACTACCTGTGCGAATAAAGTGAGCTCTTAAAAAGCATAAGCAATCACTAGGTGGCAGTTAAGCTTAAAATGGATCAAATTTTGGTACATACAGTATTTGATTAGCAGCAGAAAACGCCCTTTCGGATTCTATTCTGGTACTACTGTACTGAGATAATCGTAGACAATCTTAGTCCATATTTTCTAGGCTTTGAACTTTTTTAACAAAAATAGTTAAAAGTATTTCATTAATTTCCGACTCAAGTTCATCTTTTAAAATCTCATTGGAGTCAGCCAATTCTTATTTTGGAAAGAATTTGCGGAACACTGACGTTCTGTTCCACGTTGGTCTTCCATGGTTGAGTAATGTTCATCATTTTCTGAAGGAGAATGACATTTTATTAAGCGAAGTATAATTTTCACTATAGTATCTTTACTGAGTCTGGGAGAGAGAAGAAAGTAGGGATAAGGAATAAAGAAGGAATAAATTAAGGAATTCTTCATATATAAATGCAAAGAACAGAAGGGCAAATCAGATTGGACCCTTATGTGTGGCCTCCGTAGCCAGGTGGGAAGGAGCAGCAGTGCGTAGCAGACGCTTCTTGATTAGACCGGGGTTCGAGCCCATCACCATCAAATACGGAGGATGCAGAAAGATTAAGGGCATGACCACCGCATATTCCCGGAGCAATATGGCCTTAGTTGCTAATGCTCCAAATAACAAACAAACAAACTGGACCCTTATGTAATGGACGTGGGATAGTATTAGATAACGTAGCTGAAGTTTCAGCTGAACTCAACAGTTACATTGCATCGATATTCACATTAAAAAACCCTTTGTGTCAATGAGATATTATGGAAGTGAAGTTGAAAAAAATGTAATTAATGATGTTGAAATTTCAAATGATTATTTAATGAGAACTTTTGCGCCCACAGGCGAGTAAGGCTCCTGTGGTTGATGGCATATAACCAATAATTTTAAAGGAGGCGGCAAATGAGCGCATTAAACCATTAAGGTTAGTTATGAAAGCATCACTGGACTCAGGAGAGATTCTGTTGGATTGGTGTAAATTGGAACATAAAGACGGTTCTAGGAGTGTAACGGGAAATTACCGACCGACCAGTCTGACTTCAGTAGTAGGGAAAATCAAGGAGGAAATGATCAAGGGTGGAATTCAGGATCATTTAGATGGAAATGAAATTCTGTAGGATACACAGCATGGTTTTGTAAAGGGAAAATCATGTTCAACAAATCTGGTTAGCCATTTTGACAAGTCACTCGTAAGCTGGATTTAGGGAATAATTTCGGCATTGTTTACTTGAATTTCAGCAAAGCATTTGACTCAATCCCACATATGTGGTTACTTTATAAGTTGGAGCAGGCTGGAATCATAGGCAAAATCCTTAGATGGAGAGCACGATGGCTTGAGGGCACCAGACAGACAGAGGGCTGTGATAAATGGTTATTCCTCAGATTGGGTTCATGTAAGAAGTGGGGTTCCCCAAGGATCGGTATTCGGACCACTGTTGTTTTTGATTATCTTAGACGACATCTATGAAGGAATGGAGGGCGTGAGGTCTAAACTTGCAGATGATGTAAAGATCAGTAGAGTAGTTAATGATCACCGCCAAGCAGAGCATCTTCAGAGTGACCTAGATAGACTTCCAGGAAGGTCAGAAAAGTGGCAGCTACGCTTTAATTCAGCAAAATGCAAGGTCTTACACCTGGGGAACAGCAACCCCAAAATAACTTATACACTTGGTGGAGTTGAACTAAAGACAGTAGTGGAGGAACGGGACTTGGGAGTTACGATAAAATCAGACATGAAGTTGTCCGAGAATTGTGGACAGGTTGCAATGATTTATCGAACATTTGCTAGTAGAGATAATGACGTCATAATCACATAAAGATGATTTTACCTTTATATAATTAAATTATAAACAATTATTTTTTTTTAATTAGTACCGAAAAACCGGTATTTTTTGTATCAATACCAGTATTTCAATACTGGAAAAAAATTACCGGAATCCCGGTATTGTAAGCCCTAAATAGAATCTATCCAATTATATTAAGAGACACAGCGAAGGGAGTAAGCAAACCTTAGCCATAATTATGAGATCCTGCTCTCATAATTATGATTAAGCTCTCATAAATATATGAGAGGTTAACTTCTGTTCTAGGAAAAAATAATGGAATCACTGATTAAGGAAGAAATGCAGGACCATCTAGAGAAGACTGTATTTCAGACACAGCAGCATGGGTTTGTTAAAGGGGAAATCTTGTCTGACCAATTTGATTGCATACTATGATGTGGTCACAAAGGAACTGGATGCAAAAAATTATTTTGATATCATATACTTGGATTTCAGGACAGCATTTGATACTGTTGCAGATGGAATATACAAATTGTAGCAGTGTGGCATTAAGGGCAAGTTGCTGCTATGGTTAAAGGGATGGTTGAGTGGAAGAAGACAGAGAGTGGTAATCAATTGACACTGCTCTTCCCTTTGTGGACTAATGTTATTAGTGGAAGAAGAAGAATAACAATAAGTATATATCCAGTAAAAATATTTTAATTATAGATAACTACATCGGAGCTTTCGAGACAATCATGTCTCTTTATCAACAAATTTGAAATTAAGGTATACAGTTATGTGTGCAGTGAGGCAAGTGAAGGCTTGTTATTCATTAAATTGGTATCTACTGTTGCTACACGGACATGCGCTGTATTACTCCAGCATTTGTCGAGGTATAAAATGGTTGTCTCTAGGATGGGGTGCAATCTCATGCCTTTGCAGCGGTTCATGGCTGTCGGGTTTCTGGGCTCCACAAACACACACACATTAATAACACTTTCAATCTTCTCTCCTAAATAGTGGCACTTTCAACCTTCTACCCCGCCCTCTGGAGGACTGCTGCTCAAACAATATTGAAAACAATTTACAAAGTTCAAGGGCTGTTCAATAAAGAGTGATCATAATTTTTCATGAACAACTGTACCGCTTGCTATTTCTAGCTGAGCTGCAGAATTTTAATCCAATCCAAGCTGCATTACTTAGCAACTGCTATGTGATGCAGTTACTCTTAATATTTTAAGGGTAGTGATTATTTTTTGTTCCACTATAATACAGTACATACATGCAAAAAACCAAAAAAACACCCCCATCTAATAATATATCTAATTTTTCTTTAAATTGATTCATACAACCCACTTCCACAATACCAGATGATATTTTATTCCAACAATCAATTACTATCTGTCTAAAAGTAAATTTTCGTATATTTGTTCTGAAGCCCTCCTTTTTCAATATCAGTTTATTTCTCCTCGTGGATGTTGTCTGAAAAAGAGTTAGAATACAATTATCTTTAATTTTACTCAATCCATTTAAAGCCTTCAACACATTATTATTATTATTATTATTAGCCACATGGTACAAGGAAGCTTGAGGCTTTTGCTGCACCAGCCAAAAAAAAAAATTCCCAAGTTACCCTGAGAAAGTAAGAGAGGAATCACCAAGGAAGAGAAGAACGATGATATCCAGCTCAGGACCCTGGGTTTGCCAAGCCCAGACTCACCAGGACCAGGTCTCCCAAGTACCTAGTTTCCAAGTCTATTTATCAGTCATCATTAAGACACTGCATGGGTTTGTTAAGGGGAAAGTCTTCTCTGACAAATTTGATTGGATACTATGATGTGGTTAAAAAGCAACTGGATGAAAAAAATAATTTTGATAAACTTGGATTTCAGGAAAGCTTTTGACACTGTTGTGTACAGAAGACTACTGTACAAATTGGAGCAGTATGGTATTAAGGTAAGTTGCAATGGATAAAGGTGTGGTTGAGTGGCAGAAGACAGAGTGGTAATCAATGGACGCTGCTCTTTGAAGACTAATGTTATTAGTGGAGTCACTCAGGGTTGGGCCCACTGTTGTTTTGTATATTTATCAATGATATTGATGAAAGTATATCAGGCTTAATGTCGAAGTTTGCAGATGATACAAAGTTTGGCAGGGTTGTTAATGACAGTAATGGCAGTGTGCTACTGCAACAGGATCTAGAAAGTTTGGGCAGATGGACTGAGAAGTGGCAACTGAAGTTTAACATTGAAAAATGCAAAGTACTGCATTATAGGTAGAAGTAACCCCAGAGAAATGTACCAACTGTGTGGTACTACACTTAGGATGGTATAAAATGAAAAAAACCTGGGAGTAACTGTGCAGTCAGATATGAAATTTTCTGAGCAGTGCACACAGGCTGCCACAGCAGGTCATATAGTATTGTCAATGATATACAGGAATTTTACTAGTAGGGAAAAGGAGGTGATTATCCCTTTGTATAAGGCAATGGTCAGGCTATGCCTTGAGTAGTGCATACAGGTCTGGAGGCTTCATTTTAGGAAGGATGTAGAGTTGCTTGAGCAAGTACAGAGAAGGGCAAGAAGATTGGTTGAGGGTAATGAAAGGGTGGTCTTACCAAGAAAGGTTTTAGTTCTGCAAATTGCAGCATCTGGAGACTAAGCAACTGCGAGGTGATCTGAGTGAGGTGTATAAGCCTTGGATGGGTTCAATTCTAAAGGAAATTCTAACTCTTGCTCAGATTACGAACCCATGGGGGCATAGCATAAATTCAAATTATTATTATTATCATTATCATCATTAGCCATTATGGTGCAAGGAAGCCTGAGGCTTTTGCTGCACCAGCCAAAAAAAAAAAAAATTGAGTTACCCGAGAGAGAAAGAAAGGAATCACCAAGAAAGAGAAGAATGATGATATCCAGCTTAGGATCCTGAGTGTTGTTTGTTTGTTATTTGGTTTTTAGAAGCATTAGCAACTAAGGCCATATTGCTCCGGGGATATGCGGTGGTCATTCCCTGACCTTTCTGCATCCTCCGTATTTGGTGGTGACGGGCTCAAACCCCGGTTTAATCAAGAAGCGTGTGTGCTACGCACTGCTGCTCCTTCCCACCTGGCTACGGAGGCACCTGATCCTGGGTGTGCTAAGCCCATACTCAATAGATGTGAGCCCCTGGGGTTATTTTGAGGAAGATGGACTGAGAAGTAGAATAGATGTAGAATAGATGTACGGAAATTTCCCTTTAGCCAGAGGGCAGTTCATTGCTGGAACAAACTTCCATCTGTAGTTGTGGAAGTTGATAGCTCAAAAAAATTCAAGCAGGAACTGGACAAGCATTAGCATTAGTAGAGGCATTTGATGCAAGAAAGCAAGCTTATGCAGCATCAGCCAAAAAAAAAAAAAAACCCACTTCCACTTCACCCCTCTGTTCGTTCAAAATACCTGTCCAGCTGAGCCTTAAACTTATTTAGGTTATCAACCTCCACCACAAGGGATGGAAGTCTGTTCCACCAACCAACCACCCGCTGGCTAAAGGCAAATTTCCGCACGTCTATCCTACATCTGTCTTTCCTCAATTTGAATTTATGCCCTCTCAGGTGATTTTTCTGAGCTAGAGGAAGAATCCCATCAGCATTGAGCATGCTTAAACCATTCAAGGCTTTATACACCTCTATCAGATCACCTCGCTGGTGCCTAGTCTCCAGACACTGTAATTTGCACAACTTAAGCCTTTCTTCGTAAGAGCACCCCTTTGTTCCATTCACTAATCTTGTTGCCCTTCTCTGTACTCGTTCCAGCAGCTCTACATCCTTCTTGAAATGAGGCCTCCAGACCTGTATACAGTACTCTAGGTGTGGCCTGACCATTGCCTTAAACAATGGAATAATCACCTCCTTATCCCTGCTGGAAAAATTTCTGTATATCATTGACAATACTCCATGAGCTACTCTTGCAGCCCGTCTGCACTGCTCAGAGAACTTCATATCTGCCTGCACAACCACCCCCCAAGTCCCTTTCATTTTCTACCACTGTCAGTGTAGTACCACAGAGTTGATACGTTGCTCTGGGGTTGCTGTTTCCATGTGTAGTACTTTACATTTGTCAATGTTAAACTTCATTTGCCACCTCTCAGCCCATCTGCTCAACCTTTCCAGATCCTGTTGCAGCAGCATGGTGTCAGTAGTGTCCTTGACAACCCTGCCAACCTTTGTATCGTCTGCAAACTTGGACATTAAGCTTGATATACCATCATCAATATCATTTATAAATACAGAAAACAATAATGGACCCAACACTGAGCCCTGAGGGACTCCACTAATAACATTAGTCCACGATGAGTAGTGTCCATTGATTACCACTCTCTGTCTTCTCCCCCTCAACCACCCCTTTATCCATAGCAGCAATTTGCCTCCAATGTCACACTGCTCCAATTTGTGTAGCAGTCTTCCATGTGCAACAGTATCAAAAGCCTTTCTAAGATCCAAGTATATAATATCAAAGTTATTCCCTGCATCCAGTTCTTTTGTGACTGCATCATAGCATCCAATCAAGTTGGTCAGGCAAGACTTTCCCTTAACAAAACCATGCTGTGTCTGAGCTATAACTGAAGTCTTGTCTAAATGATCCTGCAGTGCTTCTTTAACTAGTGCCTCCATTAATTTTCCTGGAACAGAAGTTAAACTCACAGGTCTATAATTGCTTGTGTCAGCCTTTGATCCTCCTTTGTGAATTGGGGTCACATTTGCACATTTCCAGTCTATGGGTACCTCCCTTGAGTCCAAGGAAGCTCTCATAATTATGGCTAAGGGTTGCTTACTTCCTTTGCTGCCTCCTTTAATATAACTGGATAGATCCCATCCACCCCGGGTGCCTTTCTTGTGTTTATCTTCAACAGTTTCTCCTCCACTTTACTCCCAGTTATTTCAAGATTCTGTAGCTTACTGCTAGAGTTGAATACACCTCTGGCATTCCCCTCGCTGAATAACTCCTCATGTGTGAATGTCGATGCAAAATATTCATTCAGTTTGTTAGCTACCTGAGCAGGATCATCAACAGTTGACCCATCAATATCAAGTGGACCAATCTGATTCATCCCCTTCCTTCTAGAGTTTACATATGCCTCATTAGTTCATATGACATCCATTTTGGCCTAAACCTTTAACAATATTTCTTAGTTGGTATGTAAAGCCTAGTAGCTTCCAAGATAAGTTCTTTGAATGCTTCCCATTTTGAATTTGCTGTTGGTAACATCATCAGTTGGTCCCACTGTATAGAATTTAAATACTGTCTCAGTCCATCGTAGTCGCCTTTACGGAAGCAATAACCCTTCCCTTTACCCCTAATGGTAGTTACCTCTTTGAGTAAATCCCACTTCAGCACACTGTGATCACTGCCACCTAGTGGTTCATTTATCTGCAGATTTTTAATGCATGAAGAATCACTGCTGATAATCAAATCAAGAGTATTACTCCCTCTAGTTGCCTCCCGAACATGCTGATGTAGAAAACAATCATCCAATAAATCCACAAAAGCCCTGCTAGTGCGTGAGTAACCAGCCCCCAAATTCCAGTCAATATCTGGGAAATTAAAATCTCCCATTATAAGACTCTTTGATTTACTGGCCCACTCTATTTCCCTGTACAGTTCCTTATTATACTCATCAGAGTCATTAGGCCTATAGCACACTCCTACTCTCAATTTTGATCTCCCAATGCTTATGTCACACCAAACTGACTCAACACTGCACTGTCCAGCGATGTCGACTGACTTCACTTCCTTGGTTTTTATGTGTTTCTTAACTAATAGCATAACCCCTCCCCCCTTCCTATCCTGTCTATCCTTTCTGTAGACGTTGTACTCCCCAAATTTCAGTTCTGCATCCCTTATATCTATGTGACACCACGTCTCTGATATCCCAACAATATCTGCCTTTGATGTTTTGAGCAATACCTCAAATTCATCAAATTTATTTACTAAACTCCTAGCATTGGTGTACACGCAAGTATACCTGCACCTGTTTCTATTCTTAGCTACCATAACACAACCCATGTGTGTTTAGAGGGAATGGATGTGTGAAATGTTTTTTTTTGGACCGATGCTACATAAGCTTTCTTGCATCAACTACTACTATTTATGGGTTGAAGGTAGGATATAATGTGATATTTATATTTAGTAATGCATTTTAATCAGTCCCTAATAAGGGGGTACTATACAGTATGGAACATGCTGGGATCACCAGTAAAATTCTAAGATGGATTTGCAAGGTGGCAGTAGGAAAAGGGTTGTAATTAATGGTTATTCTTCAAACTGGTCTAATGTCACAAGTGGGATTCCCAATAATTAGTTCTCTGACCATGTTTATTTCCGATTTTCACAAATGACATCAATGAAGAGATAGTAGGCATTGTTTCAAAATACGTATATGAAGTGAAGATTGAGAGAGTGGTCTCCATCCTATTGATGATTTATCAAACATTTTCTTGTAGAGAGAGGTAGGTCAGAATCTCGCTGCATACAGCACTTTTAAAACTGCACTCGAAATGCCATGTCCAAGTATGGAGATTGCACCTAAAAAAAAATACATTTAGCTTACTGAAAGAATCAAAAGGTAAGCAACTTGCTTGATGAGAATTTTACCTTAGAGGGAACCTGATTGAGATCTACAAGACTTTTAGAGGGAGATAGTAAAATGAATGAAGGCAAAATTTTTACTGTTATAAATGAATTCCAGAACTAGTAGCCTTTTAACCAGGATGGTCACAAAAAAAGATCAAGATGATCCTCCTAACTTCATACAGTTGAAATTACTGAGAAAGGGATTTAGATTGGTGTAGGTAGTATTCTTTTAGCCAACAAGTTGTTAATTTATAGAATAAGTAGTTCAGCCTGACAGCACAAGGAAATTCAAAGGTCAGCTGGGTGGTTACCTACAAGAGGAGTGAAACACATAAGTTGTTAATTTTCTTTTTTTTATATATATATATATTTTTATATGTTGTTTTTCCATCTTTTTTTTATAAATAAATAAAAAATAAAAGTTTTATTTGATTTTATTTATTTTTTGGCTAGTACAGCAAAACCCTATGACTTCTTTGCACAATATTACTAATAAAAATAATACTAATTCTACTTTCAAACGTATTTGTTTAAAAGAAGGAACTAGCAGAATTACATCATCAAAAGGCTATGTATTAACACTGCCAGAATGTTAAAATACCATTTAACAACCATCTCATCTTTTTATAATAAATGGCAGATTAATCTTGTGGAGACATTATTTTAAAGTGGTGCAATACCATTGCAATTCACTGTGAAGGTAAAGTTTGCTGTACTGTGAATATTAAGACCACTGCAAAACACTATAAACACTTTAAATCTGTTGGCCACAAGTAAAATCACAAAAAATGCCATGATGGACCTCATAACTTCATATAATTTAATAATGATTTTTATAATTTAATTATTATGACTATAATTTAATCAATTTAATTATTAAATCAATAATTTATTTAATTATTATTATTTAAGCTTTTCCCCTAAAATACAAAATGATATATTTGTTTATTTTCCATATTCTTAAGCTGATACCATTTTGTCCCTGGATTTGACCAGGAAATAAGTGGTAACCCTATTGAAAAAGAGAGTAGAAAAAGAAGTGTAGTAGATTTGTGAAAGAATGTTAATATCCTAAACGTTATGATGAATTAAGAAAATTATGGGCCGAATTAAGAAGCCAATTGAAAGTGGAAGAACTGTACAGTAAAATTAGTACTTCAAAATACTAATAAAATAAAATTAAAAAAAAATTGAAGTAGTAGAGCTGTCATTAGATATGGGGAAGAAACATTTAGAAAATGGTCGAATATAGGTAAGTCGAATATGCTTGATCTGATGTCAGTTGAAATGAATTTTTAATACAACTTTATATATATATATATATATATAGAGAGAGAGAGAGAGAGAGAGAGAGTCGGATCTAAAAGGTAGGGATGCCACAAAATAAAATAAATTACTTAGGGGTGCAATGTTTAAAAAAAAATGTCAAAAAGTCAAAAAACACTAATTTAACCAATTCCTTGGTAATTCATATCTTGAAGTTCTTCTGGTGATGATGCTATCAGTGCAATATCATCAACAAATTTTTGATTATTGGTGTTTTCTCCGCTTGAACTAAACACTGGGAGTAAAAATATATTAAAAAAAAAAAATTCTTGGGGGGGGGGGGGTTACTGCCTAAACCCCTTTGTGCGCGCCGTTAAATATACGCGGAAAATACAGGTTTAGTAAGCCTAGTCAACACAGCCAAAGAAACCACAAATATAAAAGAAATGAAAATTTAAAAAATATATACAATTAATGAAAGCCATGTTTACCGAGCTGTTGACACACATCTTTCTAGCATTTCGCCATGAGGCAAATACGAATGATAACATAGCGAAATAACAATATTACTTCACCCTACTTCCATGTGAAAACCAGCACTAAATGCACTGCTGACACCAAGAAACAGAACATGAAATCATAACTTGAATTTGTCGCTACAACAGGCATTCCAGTGGTTAACACAGTGATAATAAACACGGTAATCTTTTATTCAAGACCATCGCTGGTAGCACAGATGATATTACCATCATCATACCAAAACCAGGTGAAAAGCGACCTGCGTTCGAATTCCGTCAATGATATGAGAAAATTTTATGGACCCTTTTCACAACGCGATGGAGGAAATACCATGCTGCCTGCGACAGGCATGGTATTTTATTATTATTATTATTATTGGCCATATGCTGCAAGGAAGCCCGAGGCTTACGCTGCACCAGCCAAAAAAAATTCCCTAGTTACTCTGTCCGAGAGAGAGAGAGAGAGAGAGAGAGGAATCACCAAGAAAGAAAAGAATGATGATATCCAGCTCAGAATCTCCTCCGGAGACTCTGGTTTTGCGTCCAACAAACAATAAAAGCGGCTAAAAACACGTGCAATTAACAGATTTCATATAGTGTGCGATATGTTTTAAGTAGAGGAAATTTTATTGAGTTAGAGGAGATATTATTGAGTTATACAGGGTGATTCACTACCAGTGCGACAAACTTGCAGGAGGTTCAGGGGGCACAAAGACGAATCGGAATCACATAGCATTGCAGGATCCGAAATGCCTTCGTCATGCGGCAGAGGACGTTGAACGGGAGGTCGCGTGAACAGCGATCCTGCTGGCAGTCAGCATTTGCGAACCGTTTCTGTTGAAGAAACCAAGTAGCAAAAGTCCTCCGGAGTGGATAATCCGCAGGCTCCAACGATTGGACGCGTTGCAGATGGTATGAACTCATTTGCTTTGTTGACAGTATCCTCCATACAGTGGATTGGGAAATACCCAATCGTTGGCCTATCGCTTGAGTACTTGGATTGCCTTTTGCAAGACGTAGGACATTCTCCTCATTGTCTGGCGTCCTCGTCGTTCGCTCTCGATTCATGGTACCTCTCGTGAAACAACCAGTCTCACGTAACCTTCTGTGCACACATGCGAAAATCGTATGATGAGGAGCACGCCTGTGCGGGAAACGTTCCTGGTACAAGCGCAGAGCGGCGCTCCCGTTACAGTCCACAACTCCATACGCGAGGGGCATGTCGGCCACTTCAACGTTTGAATACTCGTCCATCCTACTGCCTCGGGAACCGGTTCGCAAATGCTGACTTCCAGCAGGATCGCTGTTCACGCGACCTCCCGTTCAACGTCCTCTACCGCATGACGAAGGCATTTCGGACCCTGCAATGCTATGCGATTCCGATTCGTCTTTGTGCCCGCTACACCTCGTGCAAGTTTGTCGCACTGGTAGTGAATCACCCTGTATAAGGCTCTGAGAGGTGAAATGAATGAGAGTAAAATTTTTTCACTATTATAAATGAACCCAGAACTAGGATCAATTACAACAGAGAACCATAAAATCAAGTGACAAAGGAACAGATTTAGGCTGGATTATTATTGTGGTATGATGTAGGATTCGCATCGCCGACCAAGGCCATGTTGCACCGTATGTATGTCTATAATATGCATATGTTCTGTGTTCGATCTGCTATTCTCTGGATAAAAAAATCCGTACTTTCCGCGTCGGGATTATTCATCCAGCAAATAGTAAGGAAAAAAAAAATCTAAAAATCCTGTCATTATCATTCATTATTATTATTATTATTGGCCATATGGTGCAAGGAGCCTCAGGCTCGTACTGCCCCAGCCAAAAAAAATTCCCGAACTACCCTGAGAGTGAGAGAGAGAAGTAGAAAGGAATCACCAAGAAAGAGAAGAATGATAATATCCAGCTCGAGGCCCTGGGTGTGCCAAGCCCATACTCACCAGATGTAAGCCCCTGGGATTGTCATTGACGGAATTCGAACGCAGGTCTTTTTCGCCCAATAGGGCTAGGATGGTGATTATGCCAAACTTCCTACTCACTAAGACCGGCTGGATGAAAGTTTATTTTTAAGCACAGAGTTTTGAATTATTGGAATAAGTTGCATCCATGGGCATTGAGGATGATAGCGTAGTGAAACTCAGAGTCCAGTTCGTTAGATACTTATGTTAGGAAGGAATCAAATGGAGAAATTATTATTATTAATATAACAATTTCTCTTCTTTTATGGGATCTTTTTTACCCGTGACCGGTACTGGGACGAAGTGCATGAAATAGTTCGTTGTGTACGATTACTATTATTATTACAGATGGTCAAGGAACTCTCTTACTGTCCAACAGCTATTTAGGACGGTGCCTTTCTGAGTTTTATGTAAGCCTAAGTCCTCTGGGAGTCCTATTGCTGCTTGGTTCTTATGGAGGCTGACACGAAGAGGGGGATGGTCATTACTTTTTTCCATACGCCACATATCTTTCACTTTCGGGCTTAGGTCTGAGTACTTTTCCCTTATCCGGGTCAGTGTTAAATCCAGAGCGTTGGCACTGGGGCTGAGAATGTAAACTTCGGGGGGGGGGGGATATGTAGTATATTTTTTATTATTGTTTAATATTTGCAACATACGTATATGTTACAAACAAATCTGTATATTTACATTTATGCATAATATGCATACCCACATTACTGACAATAATTACGGTTTAATCATTTGAAAATCACTAATTAAAATTTGCAAAAAATTATACAAATTATAAAAAAACATTCAAGTACTGTCTTGTAATAATCCTATTCTTCTTTGCTTTTTTCTTTGCACGTGTATCAATCACTTCATTTATTAATTTTTCCAATAACTCATTCGGGCCCTCTAAGCTTATCTTCATGCAATGTTTCAATATTACAGTACACATGCATATATAATAAAAAAGGATATAAAATGTATTGTTTATAGGCTTCGACCGTTTGACCGTACGGTTTATCTTGTTTGTCGTATACAAAGGAAGAATTAGCCACAAGAAGACCCTTGCAGTGAAAAAAACAAATATTGTGAAGAGAATGTGAAAACCGGAAACCGGCTGAGGATTAAATTAGCGGCTGCAGACCCCTTGAAAGAAGCGGGACACTTTATAATTACAATTACGATAGCATCTGTAAGGACCCAATTCAGTTGAACTACTTCGTGGCCTGCAATCTTGTTTGTGATATACAAACAAAGAATTAATCACAAGCAGACCGTTTGTGTGAAACACTATTAAGAAATGGTCCGTGTGTAAATAAAGGGAACCTGAAAATTCTAAAATGAAAATGCGGACACATGAAATAGTAGTTTTCAGTTACAATTTGTGCAGCCAGAAATATTGCCCTTTTAATCAATTTGAAAATTTTGTGTCTTTTAAATTTTAGTGATTTCTTATCGCCTTGTACGACCTAACAAGTACCACATTAGTTGATGAGGTTTTTTCGTTGTTTGTTTATGTTTATTTAACATATATTTATTGAATTCGTGTTTTATAAAATAAAATTTACTATTTTTCACCGTGGGGGGGGAGGTTATTTATTCCAGCGTGGGTGAAATCACACGCCTGGATTCAAAATTATTTATAGCAATTAGCTATCTGCCGGCTAAAGGAAAATTCCGCACGTTTATTATACAATTGATTTTCCTCAATCGGTGCCCCCTCAGGTTCGGAATTAGCATTAGCATTAGCATGACTAGAGGCATATGATGCAAGAAAGCAAACTTATGCAGTATCAGATAAAAAAAAAAAAAAAAACCTCTCTCATTTCACCCCTCCGTTCGTTCCAAATACCTGTCCAGCTGAGCCTTAAATTTATTTAGGCTATCAACTTCCACTACAAGGGATGGAAGTCTGTTCCACCAACCAACCACCCGTTGGCTAAAGGCAAATTTCTGCACGTCTATCCTACATCTGTCTTTCCTCAATTTGAATTTATACCCTCTCAGGTGATTATTCTGAGCAAGAGGAAGCATCCCGTCGGCATTGAGCATACTCAAACCATTCAAGGCTTTATACACTTTTATCAGATCACCTCGCCGGTGCCTAGTCTCCAGACACTGTAATTTACAAAATTTAAGCCTTTCTTCGTAAGAGCAACCATTCCTTCCGTTCACTAACCTTGTTGCCCTTCTCTGTACTCGTTCCAGCAGCTGTACATACCTCTTGAAATAAGGAAAAAAACAGGCATCCAGACCTGTATACAATACTCAAGGTGGGGCCTCACCATTACCTTATACAAGGGAATTATCACCTCCTTATGCCTGCTAGAAAAATTCCCGTATATCATTGACAAGACATCACGAGCAACACTTGCAGCCCGTCTGCACTGCCAGAAAACTTCATATCTGCCTGCACGATTACACGCAGGTTCCATTCATTCTCTACCACTCTCATACCACAGAGTTGATACGTTGCTCTGGGGTTACTGTTTCCCATATGTAGTACTTTAAATGTGTAAAGGTTAAACTTCATTTGCCACCTTCGGCCCATCTGATCAACCTTTCCAGAACATGTTGCAGCAGCATAGCGTCAGTAGTGTCCTTAACAACCCTGAGAACCTTTGTATCGTCTGCAAACCTGGACATTAAGCTTGATATACCATCATCAATATCATTTATAAATACAGAAGAGAACAATGGACCTAACACCGAACCCTAAGGGACTCCACTAATCACATTAATCCACGATGAGCAGTGTCCATTGATTACCATTCTCTGTCTTCTTCGTCTCAACCATCCCTTTATCCATAGCAGCAATTTGCCTCCAATACCACATTGCTCCAATTTGTGCAGCAGTCTTCCATGTGCAACAGTATCAAAAGCCTTTCTAAGATCCAAATATATAATATCAAAGTTATTACCAGCATCCAGTCCTTTTGTGACTGCATCATAGTATCCAATAAAATTGGTCAGGCAAGACTTTACCTGAACAAAACCATGCTGTGTCCGAATTATAACTGAAGACTTGTCTAGATGATCCTGTAATGTTTCTTTAACCAGTGCCTCCATTAATTTTCCTGGAACAAAAGTCAAACTCACAGGTCTATAATTATTTGTGTCAGCCTTTGATCCTCCTTTGTGAATTGGGGTTACGTTTGCACTTCTCCAGTCTGTGGGTTCCTCCCCTGAGTCCAAGGAAGCTCTCATAATTATGGCTAACGGATTGCTTTCTTCCTTTGCTGCCTCCTTTAATATAACTCGATAGATCCCATCCACCCCAGGTGCCCCACTTGTATTTATCTTCAACAATTTCTCCTCCACTTTACTCTCAATTATTACAAGACCATCCAGCTGACTGCCAGTGTTTACTCAATCTATGGCATTTCCTTTCCTGAATAACTCCTCATGTGTGAATGTAGAGGCAAAATACTCGTTTAGTTTGTTAGCCACCTGAGAGGATCCTGAACTGTTCAACCATAAATATCTAGTGGACCAATCTGACTCATCCCTTTCCTCCTAGAGTTTACATAGATAAAGAACTCTTTTCTGTTTTTCTTTGCATCCTTTGCCAAAGATTTCTCACAATCTGCCTTTGCCTGCCTAATCTCCTTTGTGACTTGGTTTCAGACCAGCTTATATCTACCATAGGCTTCCATATCACACATTAATTTATATCTCCATGCATTTTTCTTCTCTGCCATATGTCTCATTAGTTCATCTGACATCCATTTAGTCCTAAACTTTGAACAATATTTCGTAGTTGGTATGTAAAGCTTAGTAGCTTCCAAGATAAGTTGTTTGAATGCTTTTCATTTTGAATTTGCTGTTGGTAACATGATCAGTTGGTCCCACTGTATAAATTCTATACAGTGGGACCAACTGATCATGTTACCAACAGCAAATTCAAAATGAAAAGCATTCAAAGAACTTGTCTCAGATCATCGTAGACGCCTTTACGAAAGCAAAAACCTTTCTCTTTACCTCTGATGGTAGTTACCTCTTTGAGTAAATCCGACTTCAGCACACTGTGATCACTGCCACCCAGTGGTTCCTTTATCTGCAGATTTTTTCATGCATGAAGAATCACTACTGATAATCAGATCAAGAGTATTACTCCCTCTAGTTGCCTCCCGAACATGCTTATGTAGAAAACAATCATCCAATAAATCCACAAAAGCCTTTCTAGTGTGAGTGACCAACCCACAAATTCCGGTCAATATCTGGGAAATTAAAATCCCCCATTATAAGACTCGCTGATTTACTGGCCCACTCTATTTCCCTGTACAGTTTCTTATTATACTCATCTGAGTAATTAGGCCTATAGCACACTCATACTCTCAATTTTGATCTCCCAATGCTTATGTCACACCAAACTGACTCGCACTGCACTGTCCAGCGATGTCGACTGGCTTCACTTCCTTGGATTTTATGTGTTTCTTAACTAATAGCATAACCCCTCCTCCCTTCCTATCCTTTCTCTGCACAATGCACTCCCCAAAGTCCAGTGCTGCATTCCTTCTATCTGTGTGACACCACGTTTCTGATATTCCAGCAATATCTGCCTTTGATATTTTGAGCAATAACTCAAATTCATTCACCAAACTCCTAGCATTGGTATAATTAAGAGTGTACACTCAGCTGTTCGTGTTCTTAGCTACCCTAACACAACCCATGTGTTTACTTGTACCGCAATGACTCACAGAAGTCTCTGAAATACCCTGCATCTTGTTTTCCAGGATGCCGCTCATTCCAATAGAAGTAATGCAAGAATCACTTTCACTTCTGCCAGTGGCTACTGTTAATCTATTAGTTCTTGTATCACGCCAAGCTAGCAGTTTTCCGACCCACCTAACACTGCCTCAATAGCTTCAAGAAATATTCTTGAACCCTTTCTATTTAAGTGTATCCCGTCCCTGTAGAAGCAATCTCTCCTGTTAACAAGTACAGAACAGGCTGAAAAAAATTCTACCCCTTGAGCCTTGCACATTCTTTCCAGAGCCGAATTGATGGACAAGGTTCTCATTATATACTCCCTCCTATCGTGTCTGGGCAGAATTGCAGGCACTTTCAAATTCATCCCTTAATTCACGGCATTTTTTAACAGTGACCTGTACTTGTTCAGCAATTCCGCCGATCTCCTACTCTTAATATCATTAGTGCTAACGTGTTCAACTATTTCAGCTTTTGTGCCCCTAAAAGATGATATCCGCTCTACAACGTCATCAACCTTTGCCCCTGGCAGACATACCCTGGTCCTGTTCAACCTATCATTTTTACATACTATTTTACCCGTTTCCCTGACAATAGAATCACTAACAACTACTAGTTCCTGTGGGACCAGCGCATTCTGCCTTGGGCGTTGCCACTCTGTTTCGCGATGACCAAGTTCAAGCTGTGGCGTTGATGTGGGCCCTCAATTTAGATCCTTCGAGATATCCACCCTGTCCTTCAAGCTCTCATATAGGCCCATAACAACCCTGAATTGTCGCCTGATTTCCTTATACTCCTTACATCGCGCACATACAAATACATTCCCCCTCTGGCAATATCATTGCCGGGGGGGGATGTATTGTCCACAAACATCAAGCAAGCAGTGCCTTTCAAAAGTCTGGGATTCAGAGGGAACGAACCCCCACAGTTCTCCCCTGAGCCAGAACACTCCCATTAACTTGAGCCTTTTGCTTTGCTGCTCTGGTCTGAGTCATGATTTCGATTTAATTTCAATTTCAGTACAAAATTATAACCCTAAACTTGTATCCTAACACAGTTATAACGCTATATATATATATTCAGTATCCAGTATTATTTTCGAGTTCCGTTTATATAACTTCCGTATCAAGTTATGTTTTAATTAATTATGTTACGTTTGTAAAATCTAAGTCGTTATATGTATTTAGTTAAAAAGTTCAATTTAATTGACAATGTAGTTTAACAATATTATGTTATATACTACACTATACTAAGCTAACGCTATCTAGTTCGGGATATAACGTTGTATCGTATACCAATGGCGGCAAGTTACGAACGGCAAATATAAGGACACAAGTATTAATTAACTTTCAAATCTCGCTGTTTCAATTCAGAATAAACAAAGGATCCTGACTGGGTCTATAAGTTACTTATAGAAAATAATTTAATATAACAATTGGTCAATAAAGCGACTAAATATGGCTAAAAAACTTATCGTTCAGCGGAGCTGCAACTTGTAACACGTGGATTTGATACCATTACCGATGTTAAGTAATACCTACAATATCTCTTTCTAAGTTAAATTTTAAACTAAGTATTGTAACTAGTAATATAACGCTACTCTAGAAAATAAGTTAATATGCCAATTTAAGCTAATAAAACAGAAAAAAACTTCTCTATTCCAGGAGCAGTAAAAGCTTCGCCTGCGCAAGGCTATCTTCGTTCTCACTTTTTCTGAGTTTTCGGAATCTGAGCAAGAGTAAGAATTCCATCAGCATTGAGCTCGCTCATCCCGTTCAAGGCCTTATGCACCTCAATCAGGTTACCTCACAAGAGATTATTCTCCAGGCGCTGAAATTTGCACAACTTGAGCCTTTCTGGGCGAGAGAAGCCCCTTTGTTCTCTTCAACAATTTTGTTGCCCGACTTTGTACTCGTTCTTTCAACTCTACATCCTTTCTAAAATGAGGCCACCCAAGGATTTTCCTCAACATTGCCTTGTACAACTGGATAATCACCTCCTTGTCCCTGCTAGCAAAATTTCTATATATCATTGACAACACTCCATGACTTGCTCTGGCACCCGTCTGCACTGCTCAGAGAACTTCATATCTAGGTCTTTTTCGTTCTCTACTTCCCTGAGTGTAGTGCCACACAGTTGGTACGTTTCTCTTGGGTTACTGCTACCCATATGCTCTATTATGCATTTGTCAATGTTAAACCTCAGTTGGCACTTCTCAGCCCATTTACCCAACTAATGTAGTTCCTGTTGCACTAGCATGCTGTCATTACTGTCGTCACAACCCTGTTAACCTTTGTATCATCTGCAAACTTGGATATTAAGCCTGATATACCTTCATCAATATTATTGATAAATATACAAAACAACAATGGGTCCTACACTGAACCCTGGGGAAATCTACTATCAACATTAGTCCATGAAGAGCAGTGTCCATTAATTATCATTCTCTGTCTTCTCCCACTCAACCACCCTTTAATCCATTGTAGCAACTTGTCCTTAATGCCATACCGCTTCAATTTGTACAGCAGTCTTCCATGTGCAACACTTTACTAGCCACATAGTGCAAGGAAGCCTGAGGCTTGTGCTGCACCAGCCAAAAAAAAAAAAAAAAAAAAAAAATCCGAGTTACTCTGAGAGAGAGAAGGGAATCACCAAAAAAGAGATGAATGATGATATCCTGCTCAAGACCCTGGGTGTGCCAAGCCCATACTCACTGGATGTGAGCCCCAGGGGGTATCGAAAGCTTACCTGAAGTCCAAGTATATGATATCAAAATTATTTTAGACATTCAATTTCTTTGTGACCACATCACAGTATCCAATCAAATTGGTGAGACAAGACTTCCCTTTATCAAACCCATGCTGTGTCTTAACCAGTGGTGAACTGTGAATATTTTAACAATGGGCTCGCAGTTTTTCCAACTTTCTACCGAGTAAATTTGATCGGTCACGGAAGTGACGTCATCCGAGGCTTCCACTAGAGGAGCTTCCTACACTCGCACTGCTAGTAGTGTGATTAGAGCGCGTGACACGTTTTTCGTGACCGTTATGATATCTGGAGTCAGCGGTGGATTTAGGGGCAGGGGGGCGGGTGGACAGATGCGGCTTATTATCACCTTAACCATGCGTATAAGTGAATGTGTAAAACGTTCCTTGGTCTATCTAAAAAAAAAAAAAAAAACCTCAAAAACCTGGTCGTCATGCCTCGCCTTACGATGAAAACTGGATACGACAGTGTCTGGAGTACTAACTTTTTAGAATTTTTGAATAGTATGACGTCACAACTATGCTTCCTGAAGTTACTATTGCAGTAAGTATAATTGCAACAATACAAATATTTGTCAACAATTTCTTTTTTCGTCTCGCATTTTCGTTACATTCCATTGTTAGGTTCCCCTAACAGATGCCTATGTCGCTTCAACTACAAGATCGGTACAGCAATCGGTGCTGTTTTACAGAGATATTTAGATACGTTGCACTCGCAAGAATACATCTCTTACTTTAGTTATCATAAATCCATTGTATCTTATCTTCCAGAAATTATGAAAATCTGTGAATGATCAATAAAATATTTATAATAAAAAATCTCTTTTATTTCGTAATCGATATATACAAATCAAAATCAGTGGCGGATTAAGGATAGTTGGGGCCCCCCAAAAAATAATAATAAAAAAAAGAATAAAAAATAAATAATAGTTAGGTGGGAAATAAATAAAATTTTGTACTTTTGAAATTTTGCTTAAATTAATCAAGATTTTTATGATGTTTACTGAAAACATTAATCTATTTTATAACACCATAGGAAAATGTCTTGGCTTGGGCCCCTTCCTCGAAAGCCTGGGGCCCCTGGGCACGTGCCTCATTGCCTTAATGGGTAATCCCCCACTGATCAAAATACCTAAAAGAAACGCGAAGGATGTTTCGTATAAACCACCTACCGCGCGTGCTCGGCACACGGGCAACCTTTTTTATTCGTCTTTTTTTAAACAACTAGGGAAATATAATGGATACATTTTTTCATGATAAAATTTTAATATTGCAAATAAAAAATAACATGAAATATTTTCCATATCACAAATAACATAAAAGCTATCACAAAACATTCCACAATATAAAAACAAATATTACATGAAAAACAAAAACAAACTTTCTAGAAAAAGTACACAAAAAATTACAGATTACACGAAAAGAAATTATTTTACAAATATTCAAGAAAAATTTATTCTAAAAATTGCCATATAAAATTTACTTCTTTTTTAATATTTTTTGTTGATCTTCTGCTTTGCTCAATAGCTGAGCGATGATTACAGAGGAATGATTTGACGTAACGATCCGGATCAAATTGAAGCAATGGTTTTCCCTACAACCCCAAGGGGGACTCACATCTGGTGAGTGTGGGCTTGGCACACCCAGCGTCCTGAGCTGGATATCATCATTCTTCTCTTCCTTGGTGATTCCCTTCTACTTTTGCCTCTCTCTCTCTCTCTCTCTCTCTCTCTCTCTCTCTCTCTCTCTCTCTCTCTTAGGGTAACTCTGGAATTATTATTATTATTATTTTTTTTTTTTTGGTTGGTGCAGCATAAGCCTCAGGCTTCCTTACACCATATAGCTAATAATAATAATAATAATTTAGATGTATAGTCATCATAATCTGCAACGTGTTTAATTGTCATAATATTATTCAATATTATTCATTACGCTGAAAGCTGAAATCAGCTTCAGCACTGCAAATCGCAATGGTTTCAAAGATATTTTCTGGCTTTCTTAATTGAAAAGGGAATTTCACTCGATTTTAAAGATAAACTGTCTTCGACAAAATCTCTAAAATCATTAATTTTATTTCATATTTTATCAGAAAACTTAAATTTCTTATTCGGTTTTCACCATCTTGCCACCGAGACGAAAGTTCTTTCATATTTACGATTTCGGGTAGCATATGTTTAAAATTTCTTTCAATGGCATCGTTATTTTCTTTATTTAATTTAAAATTACCTTGTTGCATTAATAACTTATCCTTTAAGGATAAAACAATGAATGTAATAACTTGTCACAAGGTAATTTTTTTACTTTCGATTTTGATTTCTTCAAATTCTTTCCACTTCAACATGCTCTCAATTTTAGCTTCATAATTTCCTTCAGAATTTTTCAAATTAGCAATAGCATTGATAGTTCGAATAATTAATTTATATGCTTTTACCATTGTGATTCTGTAAAACTTTTGAAAGATAAGAAAGCTCCTGCAGGATGTCGATCATTAGTGCTAAATGGTTAAGAAATTCCAAATTTAAAAGTCGATTTAATAATCTGGAATATTTAACTTCTGATTCAAAATGTTTGCACAAAGCGGGATAATTCCTCCAATCCACAACTGCCGTCCGCAAGCTAGTCATCGTGGCCCGAACACCCGACCGGTCTTTATAGTTTCCACATCAAGTTCTTTAGCAATCATCCTTAATTCACACTAGTTTTTTGGAGATTGGTGATATAATGCTAATTATTACCTGTATTCCATTATATTTTAGAACATTTTCTACATAGTGAAATACTCAACAAAGTTTCAAAATCTGTTAACATTTCATCTTCGTAAGTTCTTAGTTGCCTCACCCCCCCCCCCCTCTACATTGCTAGCTACCCTCACTAGTTCTTTGAAACAGTGCAAAATGTCGGAATCACACGGATATTCAGCTACTGTGACTTTGTAAATATAGACAGGAAAAATTTACTGGACGGCATGGATCACTCACTTCTCCGAAAAACATATGCCCGTTTGTCGGAGTAAAGGGGAACCACAACACAGGTTGACCAGAGGGTATAATCCGTGTCGAGAATCTTCTTAATCCTCTGACTGGCTATGGAAAGCATATTGACTAGCGCAACTTCTCGGTATGTGACTGCATGGGTTTTACGGACACTACTAACATTGTGAAACGGCAGTCCCTTCCACCCTTAATTCGCACTTTCTAATTACCTAAATTGCCTAAAGACAAGAGGTGAGAACAATGCATATTATTATTATTATTATCATTATTAGCCATATGGTGCAAGGAAGCCTGAGGCTTATGCTACACCGGCCAAAAAAAAATTTCCCTATTACCCTGAGAGAGAGAGAGAGAGAGAGAGAGAGAAGTAGAAAGGAATCACCAAGAAAGAGAAGAATGATGATATCCAGCTCAGGGCCCTGGGTGTGCCAAGCCCATACTCACCAGATGTGAGCCCATGGGTACAAAGTTGTCTCTCCTAATCCGTTCGTTTGTTCAACGGAAACCATTTTAAATGTAATTACCAAGGGGAATCAAAAAAATTCGCTATAAAGAAGTTCGTTAAATCAAAAATGAAACAATTTTAAAATACAGTACATAACCGATCGATTGCGCTATTAAAGTGCTGGGAATGGGGCCCTGCTCGCCCCACCGTAGTTTCGGCTCTGGATACTCAATAATTGCATTCAGGAGTTTATTTGTAAAATAAATGATCATCAATGATCAAAAATGGGCTTGCAAATTTTCAAAAAAAAAAAAATAACAATGGGCTCTCGCGAGCCCACTATAGCTCACCACTGGTCTTAACTATTACTGCAGTCTTGTCTAGATGATCCTGCAATGCTTCTTTAACCAGTGACTCCATTATTTTCCCTGGAACACAAGTTAAACTAACAAGTCTACAGTTACTTGTGTCACCTTTTGAACCCCCCTTTGTGAATTAGTGATATGTTTGCACACCTCCAGTCTGTGGGGCTTCCCCTGAGTCCAAGGAAGCTTTCATAATTATGGATTAGGGTTTGCTTACTTCTTTGCTGGATAGATCCCAACGAACATGTTTTTAATTGACTTTCATTTTTGTTTAGTGAAAAAACAAGGTTAGGTTTTTACGCGACTTCCGGAGGGTTTCAAGAAAAACCGGACGTTGGCAACAGTCAGGGGGTACCGTAAACTGGAATTTTACCTTTAAAATATTTACATAATAAAAAGAAATTATCATGTAGAGATACAGTACATGTAACTTAGACGACCTTATATCCTTACGGCACATGTTTTCTAGTTTTTCTTTTCTTTTTTCCCTCGAGATTTGTGGACTGAAATGCCAAAAGACAATTATAGGGATGGTTGGATGGGCTAATAAATATAATTAAAATACAATTAAAAATATCATGATAGCAAAAATAGATTTCATATGCCAAGGTTTCATATTGTTAGCACTGCAAGGCGTAAAACCCAAAACAACCAAGTAAATTTGTATTTTAGTAACATCCAAATGTGCCGGCTTGCTCATGTGAGTAGATTGTAATTCTTGACTTTTGGTTCCTTTGTTTGGCATGATTTGAAAGTAATTTGTTATTTTAGTTATTCGCTTTTTATTCCATTTTACTTCATATAAGCTTAATTTTTGCATTGGGGAGAAATATTTCGAGTTTTATTTCTCAGAAATGGAAGAATAGAATAGTATTTATTTCAGATGTGTTAATGGTAATTCTAAATAAATGAATTAATATAATAACACTGAACAACAAATTTTGGTTCATATCTTGTTGCAGGGATGAAAGTAAGTTTACTTTATAGATTTTGTGGTGATAAACATGGAAATAGTGTTTAAAATTGGCTCTTGTATTGGAAAACAATTATTATTTTTTTTTAATTTATACAACGAATTTTATATGGCAGTAAGATGTAAACAACGAATATACCTGTATTAAACACGGGAACTTTTCGCCTTTCGCTGATATTAAATTCCGGGAAGAACTGGTTAAACTTTTAGAGCGAATGGTTGTGTGAAGTGGGGGGGGGTAGATACTGTATAAGCTTGCTTTCTTGTATTATATATCTCCATTAATGCTAAAAATGCAAAAGCAAATGGAGTGCCGCCGTTTTAGCCAATTATTGTTGGAGGGTGAAAAGGGATGCCAGCAATCAACTACCCGCTAAACACAAATTTCGGAACATCAACTGTCTATCAATGGTTTGTAATCTGAGCAAGAGAAAGAAATTTAACCCTGGGGCTCGCATCTGGTGAGATACCGTATAAGCTTGCTTTCTTGTATTATATATCTCCATTAATGCTAAAAATGCAAAAGCAAATGGAGTGCCGCCATTTTAGCCAATTATTGTTGGATGGTGAAAAGGGATGCCAGCAATCAACTACCCGCTAAACACAAATTTCGGAAAATGTGGTGTGTTCGTGACACTCTGAATTTACTACCTACTGAACCACTGCTGACCGGGCTAGCCGAGTGGGTAAAGTACTTGCCCGGCAACCCAAAGGTCGCGGGTTCGATTCCCGCCTCGGGCTTGGATCAAAGTACTGCAAAAACCTTGGGAGGTGCAATATGGCCACAGAAGCCGATGCGCCAACAACTGCCAAATCAAAAAAAAAAAAAAAAAAATACTGAACCACTGATGCCTTATCTATGCTATGTAGGTCAACTAGTTCCGCACTCTGGTCTTAACTATTACTGCAGTTATTCACGTGGTCAATGGGTCTCATTCAGTTTTCGTAGGGGTGGTCATAATTCATTGATCACTCAGTGTATATATATATATAACCTAACAGAAAAAAAATATATATATAAAATATAAGAAAAAAGTATAAATATAGAATGCAAGTAGAGTGACAATGCAGATTATGAATGAAGTAAATGTCTTTCTTCCACCCCTCACTGCCAGCTAACATATCCTCCCCCCGGAGCAGGATGGGCAGTTTGACTATCCTACCAGATTTGACACTTACATGGACCTGACAACAATCACTGACAGAGACATACTGCAGCTCTGCTGCTGACACGCAATTTGGCGATCTGAACTGGATACTCAAACCCCGGTTCCCTTTAAAACCCCGTCCCCAGACGGGGGGGGGATGTGGAGAAGGCGGGTCTCTGCCTAATCAAACCACTCCCCACACACTTTAAATCTCTGGCCTCCATAGAGTTCTGTGTCACACGTACAAAGAATACAATGCAAAGATGGAGGAAACCCTGGTGCTATCAGACAACTAACACTCTTTACCCTTTCTATTTAAGTGTATCCCATCCTGTAGAAGCAGTCTTTCCTGTTAACAAGCACAGTCCATGCTGGGAAAACTTCTATCCCATGAGCCTTGCACAATCTCTCCAGGGCCGAATTGATTGACAAGGCTCTCATCATATACTCCCTTCTATCCTGTCTGGACAGAATTGCAGACAATTTTAATTTTATCCTTAACTCATGACTTTTTTCCAACATTGACCTGTACTTGTTAAGTAAGTCAGCATATTTCCTACTCTTATGTCATTAGTGCCAATGTGTACAACAGTTTAATTTTTTGTGCCATTAAAAGATGAAAACTGCTCACAGCATCTTAAACTTTTGCTCCTGGCAGACATACCCTGATCCTATTCCACCTATTCTTTTTTACACAGTACATTTCCCACTTCCCTGATAATAGAGTCACCAATAACAGCTAGCTCATGTGGGACGAGTGCATTCTGCCTTGGGGTTGCCACTGTGGTGTCTGATGATCAAGTGCAAGCTCTGGCATTGATGTGGGCAGCTGTGAGCTTGATTGGCTCCCCAATTTAATTCCATTTAGGGGAATCCAACCTGTTCTTCAAGTTCTCAAATGCAAAATTGGCGCATCGAGCACACATAAAGACAACTCCATCTGCAATATCATGTTTCATTCCTGATAGCTCTGCAAATATCAAACAAGGCCAACATTTCATAAGACCATGATTTGGAGGACAACTGCTCCCCCACTCAGTTCTCCCCAGAGCCAAGGCACTCCCACTAGCTTGAGCCATTTGTGTTGCTGCTCTGGGATGAGGCATGATTTTCGTTCAAATTCAATATGATTAAAAATGCTACATGAAACAAATATATCTAATGTAGTAATAACATTGAATGTTCTTATCAATACAAAAAAAAAATGGCGGCAGAAGTTGAATGTGGTTCCTTAACAATTATAAATGATAAGTAACAAACAAGTTCACCAACATAATCAGTTTGTCATAAGTTTCTAATACATTACCTTTTATACAGGATGTCTCAAAAATATTGGTACAAACGTTTAGGGAAGGTAGGTAACATCTAAAGGAATGTGAATTGCATAGGAACCCATAACCGGAAACGTCGCCGTAAGTTGGTAGACAGCGCGATAGTCGCCGCACGAAGAGCGTGCATCGATATACGAACTGCGAGCTGGCAGACATGCACCTAATGTATGGATTAGCAGAGGGCAATGGACGAGCCACTCAATGAATTTATGGAGAACGCTTCCCAGACAGACATGTACTGGACAACCGTTTGTTTGCGCGTGTGTGCATCAAAATTTGTGCGATTATGGGTCATTTAGAGGTAACAGGAGTAGTGCGGGCAGACTACATTCGACGCAAATTCCCGCCATGGAAGAAAGTGTGTTAAATGCCGTCAAGAATAATCCTACTACCAGCACACGTGCCATTGCCTCTGCCTTAGAAGTGTCTTGTTGCAGTGTACAGCGTGTCTGGCACGACGATTCCTTACACCCCTTTCATCTCCAAAGGGTTCAGTTACTGCTCCCCCAAGATCATCCTGCACGTGTGGCTTTTGGTTTCTCCAAGAAAGTGTTCAAGACTTGAATTTTCCAGCCTATGTTTTGTTCACGGTTGAGGCTTATTTCACTCGGGAAGGCTTATTCAGTCAGCACAATGCTCATGTGTGGGCTCATGACAACCCACACGGTGTGCACCCCCATGTAGCACAACATTACTTCGCAATAAATGTGTGGGCAGGTATGGCGGTGACTGCTTAGTCGGCCCATACCTGTTACCATCCCGCACGAACTCCGCTAAATATCGAATCTTTCTTGAACAAATTCTACCAGAGTTACTTGACGATGTTCCAGCAAATGTGAGACGCAACATTGGTTTTAACATGACTGGGCGCCTGCCCATTATGGAAGGTGTGTTCGTGACCATTTGAACAGGCGTTTTGGGCATCGATGGATTGGCCTTGGTGGACCTGTTGCCTGGCCCACACGCTCACCTGACTTATCGAGCCTTGATTTCTTTCTGTGGGCCCTCAAATCTGTCGTGTATGAATCACCTGTGGAGACGGAAATAGATCTTGTGGCGAGACTCGTCTGTGCTGCTGCTACTGTCAAGGAAACTCCAGGTGTGTTCAACTGTGTCCAGCAATCCGTGCTGCGTCGGTGTCACACATGCATCGCGTCTCATGGTGAAACCTCCGAGCATCTGCTGTAACATCATGAAATGCATCCATCTCGTACTCCATTGTTAATATTATGTCAAATAAATGTTGGCCGCTAATTACTGTCTTGTGTCATTTCTGCTTCTTGTGTCTCTGCTACTAATTTCCCGTGACGTTTCCGGTTATGGGTTCCTATGCGATTCACATTCTTTTAGATGTTATCCACCTCCCCTAAATGTTTGTACCAATATTTTTGAGACACCCTGTATGTATTATGCCATTACCCTTGAAAGTTAATTTTAATATATAACAAAATTATCCAACTAATGCCAACCTAAGTGATTTGAACTTAAGAGCTACCTATTTACTGCAATTAAAATAAATTTGAATTCCCCTACCACTCACTCTATAGTTATAACAATTGTGGCAAGATTTGAACGATACAAAGGTTCTATGTATATTAAGTAGTAACCTACAAAATATCTAACTAAATTAAAAATAAGTGTGACTAGAACTCTAAACTACTTATAGAATATGATTTTAATGACAATTAGGTCAATAAAACGGCAAAATTTTTGAAAAACTTATCCATTTCTTGGAACTGAAAATTCTCTGACTAGCATGTGACTGATAGGTGATGTCACCAGACAATAAAATTACATAGCAAAATGATTGACTGATAGTTGCATCCAGGCCATTAAATGTATAGTATAGCTACAATAAAGTTGGTGCACATAACTGACAGTTGCTAAACAAGGTTGGATTTGGTGAATAATTGAATATCTGTTATAGAAGGTTTCTGCAATGTTGAGGAGGTTGTCAGTCTTCAATGGCCATTTGAGGTGCTGGGGATTGATTGATGCATCATGGCAAATCAAATGGGCAATTGCACATAATCTGTGTGCTGACTTGTGCCAAGAAAATTGCTCTCCATCGTTTGTACTCGCCACATTTAGCCCTCACTGATTTATTTTTGTTTTCAAGTCTTAAAATTTCAAGACAAAAGGAAAAAGATTTAATGAACGATTTGGAAATCCAACAAAAATCAGAGGGACTGCAAAAGATAATGAAATGATGGTGGGGGTTTAGAGAAGTGTTTTTAACAGTACTAGAATGATTGAACAAGGTGTATTAGACTGCGAGGAGACTACTTCAAAGGAGATGCCCAAAATTGCAGGTAAATGAAACCATTTTTGTTTTTTTAATTACAATCTAGAAAGTTGATAGTAGGTAGCCTTTTCCTTCTTGTCTACAAGGGATTTGTCCGGTCTGTTGTGTGGAATTGTCTTGTCTGTTATTATGGTGCGCTCCCAGTACAGCTTGTGGGTTGGGGTCTCTAGTACTGCCTGGGATTTGTACTTGTACAGTACACCTTCTTTGATCAACTGGTATTGACTTGCTAGCATCTAATGTATTATCCTGGCTGCCTGGTTGTGTCTATGATTGTGCATACTCAGTCTGGGTTGTGCATACTCAGTCTGGGTGATTACCTTACATCCTGCAGTGATATGTTGGATCATTTCTGAGGCCATGTGGCATCGTCGACATGTGTCATCTGACACACCAGGCTCCTTGGGGATATATTTTTTATAGTTTCTGGTGTTGATTACCTGGTCTTGGATGACTAGCATGAATCCTTCAGTCGCAGGGAAATCCCATACTCATCAGATGTGTGCCCTTGGTGTTGGTATTAGTAGTGGCAAATGATGCAAGAAATTAAGCTAATACAGCATCAGACAAACCCCCCCCCACACACAACATGTTCATCCGTTCCAGTTGTTTCTCTAATTCTTTGAATTTATTCAAACTACCCACTTTCATAACAATAACAGATTTAACTTTGTTACAACAGTCAAGTACCCGCTGACTGAATGCAAAGTTTGTACTGCAAAATTTATACTGCAACCAACCTTCCTCAATTTGAAATTATATCCCTTTGTGTATTGTCTGATAAAAGCAAGGGTGCCATCAGCATTGAGCTTGCTCAGTCCATTCAACAAAGCCTTAAACACTTCAATCAGATCATCTTACAGTTACCTAATTTCCAGACACTTCAGTTTGCAGAACCAAAGCTTTTCCTGTTAAGAGCACCCTTTTTTCCCACAAGTCTCATCGTCCTTCTCATTACCCGTTCCAATAGATCCACACTCTTCCTGAAACGAAGTCTCCAGAATTGTATATGTTACTCAAGATGCTGCCTAACCATTGTCTTACACAATGGGATAATCACTTCCTTATCACTGCTAGCAAAATTATTATATGCTATTGACAAAATCCCATCAGCTGTACTGGAAGTCTATCTTCTGCACTGCTCAGAGAATATCTGACTGTACAATTCATTTTCCACTACCCTGAGTATAGTACTGCATGATTGATTAGCATTAGTAGAGGCATATCATGCAAGAAAACAAACTTATACAGCATCAGCCAAAAAAAAAAAAAAAAAAAAAAAAAAAAAACCCTTCCCATTTCACCCATTAGTTTTGCCTTGAATTTATTTAAGCACTTTAACACCAACAGATGGAAGTTTGTTCCAGCAATCAACCACTCGCTGGCTAAAGGAAAATTTCTGCACATCTATTCTACAATTGTCTTTCCTTGATTTGAATTTATATCCCCTCAGGCGATTAATCTGGGCAAGAGGAAGAATCCCATCAGCATGCTCAAACTATTTATGGCCTTATACACTTCAATCAGATCACCTCGCAGGTGCCTAATCTCCAGACACTGTAATCAGTAAAACTTAAGCCTTTCTTTGTAAGAGCAACCCTTTGTTCCATTCACTAATCTTGTTGCCCTTCTTTGTACTCGTTCCAGCAACTCTACATCCTTCCTAAAATGTTGCCTCTATACCTATATACAGTACTCAGTGTGGCCTGACCATTGCCTTATACAAGGGGATAATTGCATCTCCTGTTCCATGCTAGAAAAATTCCTGTATATATCATTGACAAGACGCCACGAGCTAATCTTGCAGACTGGCTGCACTGCTCAGAGAACTTCATATCTCACTGCACAAGTACCCCCCCCCCCCCAGGTCCTTTTCATTCTCTACCACCCTCAGTGTAGTACCACACAGTTGATATATTACTCTGGGGTTACTGCTACCCATATGCAGCACTTTACATTTGTCAATATTTTAAACTTCAGGTGCCACTTCTCAGCCCATCTGCTTAACTTTTCTAGATCCTGTTGCAGTAATGTACTGTCATTAGTGTCATTAACAACCCTGCCAACCTTTGTGTCATCTACAAATTTAGACATTAAGCCTGATATTCCATCATCAGTATCGTTAATAAATACAGAAAACAACAATGGACCCAACACTGGACTCCACTAATAACATTAGTCCACAAAGAGCAGTGACCATTGATTACCACTCTCTGCCTTCTCCCACTCAACCATTACTTTATCCATAGCAGCAGTTTGCCTCTAATGCCACATTGCTCCAATTTGTGCAGCAGTTTTCCATGTGCAACAGAATCAAAACCTTTCTAAGATCCAAGTATATGATATGAAAATTATTCTTTGCATCCAGTTCCTTTGTGACCACATCATAGTATCCAATCAAATTGGTCAGACAAGGCTTCCCCTTAACAAACCCATGTCTGAACTATAACTGAAGTCTTGCCTAGATGATCCTGTAGTACTTCTTTAAACAGTGCCTCCATTAATTTCTCCAGAACAGAAGTTAAACTAACAGGTCTGTAATTACTAGTGTCTCATCTCCAGTCAATGGGTACTTCCCCCCCCAAGTCCAAGGAAGCTCTCATAATTATGGCTAAGGGTTTGCTTACTTCCTTTGCTGCCTCCTTTAATATAACTGGATAGATCCCATCTACTCAAGGTGCCTTTCTTATGTTTACCTTCAGTTTATCCTCAACTTTCCTCTGAATTATTACTAAAACATTTAGCTCACTGCCAGAGTTTAATTCACCTCTGGCATCCCCCCCACCCCGAATAACTCCTTGTGTGTAAATGTAGATGCAAAATTCTCATTTGTTAGCTACTTGAGCAGGATCATCGACAGTTGAACCATCGATACCAAGTTGAACAATCTGATTCATCCCTTTCCTTCTAGAGGTTTCGTAAGTAAAGAACTCTTTGTTGTTTTTCTTTGCATCCTTTGCCAAAGATTTCTCGTAATCTGCTTTTGCCTGGCTAACCTTCTTTGTGACTTGATTACAGACCAGCTTATATCCCGTCACCACCAAATACGGAGGATGCGGAAAGGTCAGGGAATGACCACTGCATATCACTGAGCAATATGGCCTTAGTTGCTAATGCTCCTAAAAACCAAATAACAAACAAATAACCAGCTTATATCTATCATAGGCTTCTGTTTCACCTGTTAATTTATATGTATTCCATGCATGTTTCTTCTCTGCCACATGTCTCATTAGTTGATATGAAAAGACTTGTGGCTTCCAAGATTAATTCTTTGAATGCTTCCCATTTAGAATTTGCTGTTGGTAAAATCATCAGTTGGTCCCACCGTATAGAATTTAAATACTGTCTCAGATCACCATAGTCACCTTTACGAAAGCAAAAACCCTTCCCTTTACCCCTGATGGTAGTTACCTTTTTGAGTAAATCCCACTTCAGCACACTGTGATCACTGCCACCTAGTGGTTCCTTTATCTGCAGATTCTTAATGCATGAAGAATTGCTACTGATAATCAGATCAAGAGTGTTACTTCCACTAGTTACCTCCCGAATATGCTGCTGTAGAAAACTTATCCAATAAGTCCACAAAAGCCTTGCTGGTGTGTGAGTGACCAATCCACAAGTTCCAGTCGATAAGACTGGGAAATTAAAATCCACCATTATAAGACAATCTGATTTACTGGCCCACTGTATTTCTCTGTTCAGTTGTGTATTATACTCATCAGATTCATCAGTTTGTTTAATAAGTAAAGAAGTCTTCACTGTGTTTTTTTGCCTCCTTTGACAAAGACCTCATAATCTCTTATCTTACCTAACCTCCTTTGTGATTTGATTTTAGACTAGTGTATATCTACTGTAGGCACCTGATAATTTATATGCATCCCATGCATTTTTCTTTCCTGTAATTAATCCAGCGTTCTCCCCAGGACCTATCGAATGGGTGCACCGTCAGGTGAATTTAAATCACCGCCCGGCTAAAATTTAACTGATTTTCGTGGTACCGTATGGTACTACTCACTGATCTCGATCAATATTAATTCGAACCTACTATGCGATCGAGATCAATGCGAAAGGAGTATATAATGTTAAATTATGCAATTAATTTTTGCTCTGGATCGCTTAAGTCACATTTATAAAAAACAGAAAATTTTATAATATTGCAAAGTCTCCCACCTTGCTGGCAAAATTTTCTGGGGAGAACACTAATCTGTTTAGCTCAGTTGACATCCATTTAAGCTTTGAACAGTATTTTTTTGTTGGTACGAAAAGCTTAATATCTCCTATGATTACTTCCTTTAATGCTTTGCATTTAGAATTTGCTGTTGGTGACGTACCAACTGTATAATATACACAGAGTTGAAAAACTGGTAACACTCATCTTTGTAGAAGGAGCAAAAATTAATTCTTACCATGAGTCTGTCACCTCACAACACACAGTTTAAATATGCCTTTTCTTGAAATGTTTTGAGTTTTCACATGAAAAAATAAATTTTCATTTATTTTATTTCTTGTGTGAGTATATTTCCATCAAAATGCAAGCACAATGGTTAATAACTGTCTGCATTTTTTTGTAGCTACACATAGGCTTAATCTTGCAGTGTGCATATTCATATCTTTGTACATTGTCCTAGGGCACACTTAGACCCTAAAGGTGTCTACATTTGTAATTTTTTAGGTTGCATACACACACACACACACACACACATGCTTGTGTGTTTGTTTGGTTGGAAAAAAAGAGTGCATGTAAAATTACTTAAGGATGTGTTGCTTAAACATCATTGTTGTTGAGAAAGGAGGCGGAAGCCTCCGAAAGCTTCAGTCAATGTTTTATCGCTTTTATCTTTATTGTATTTTAAATATTTTATTTATTTATTTATATTTTATTGTATATTAAAGTTTCATCGTATATTTATTTTGTAAATCAGTCTTTTGCATATATCATTTTACAGTGTAGTATTGTTTGGTACATTTTAGTTTCTAGTATTAAACCATTATAATTAAACAGTTGGTGTATTTGTTTTAAATTCTGGATAAAATTTGCTTGTTGTTTATTTTGTGCTTATAAATGTTTTGAAAGATGAGTTTTCTCTTACTTGAAAATATGTTAGAGCTTTCTTTTTTAGTGTTAGGACTGTCATTCCATCAATCCGTCTGCAAATAATAACTCAACTCTCAGTGGACCCTGTTCATGAAATTTTATATTTGGACCTTTAAGAAAGATTTTTCAAGGTATCTCAAATTTTATTAAACCAGACCAATAGAAATTTGGCAGTTATTATAATTATATATTTTTTATGTATATCACTTAAGCTATCTGTATGTTGTGTAAACACTGGATATTATGTTTGTTGCATGCACTTTTTGGAGGAATTGTGGATTATTACCATTTTCTTACTATATTGATCACAGCAGAAATGTGTTGAATTTCAGTTTTTATTAAAAATCCTGAAGGACCATAAGTAATCCTAAAAATCCATAAGTAAGATATTACAGAATGTTAAGGGAATATTATTTTGTGAGGTGTGTGGAATGAAATGAAAACTTACTTTTATATATTAACTAATTAATTAGTAACAAGGAGTTGTTTACTTTTGTTTTTAGTAAACACAGAAAAAAATAAATAAAAATATAGTGTCTAAAACGTAAAACACTATGTATGTTACCTAAAGAGTTTTTTTTTTTTTTCTTCTTCAGGATAGATATTTAGTTCACTTTTGGTGTAGGACACAAATGGAATCAGATTTCTGTTATAAACAAGATGGCATTACATCAGATATATTAGAAGAATGGTTATTTTTTTTAACAGCCAAGAATACTCAGGCTGTGACTCAACTTTCTGTTCATAGAGTAAGTATACTTGTATTGTGTGAAATTTTTTTTCCCTTGGTTTATAAGCTAACTTTTTTTCTTTGTGACAAAGATAAAATTGTATTTGGAATAAATGATTAAATGAACGAATGACTCTGTGAAGCCTACACAATACCAATTACTATTCAGCTAACTCACACCACGCAGGTTCTGTATTAGCATGCATAACTGATGAATCTGGGAAAGCTTTGGTTGCGCTCAGGCTGATTTTGATGAGATGCATTGACCCCTCCACCATTTCTGGCTTCCTTATCCATCCTAAATATGTAAATGCTATAGTGAAACTCATCATTCGCTATTTCCACATGTCACCATGTTTCCGTTAGCCCTATTATGTCAGCATTAGTTGTCCTAATCAGAAGTTAAAATTCCCTCATTTTATTGACAAGAAACTCATGAGATGGTGAAATGCTTAGACAACCTATGTCATCAAATAAAAACGCATCTGTATTATTCATGTTCCCCCACCCCACCCCCTACAAGCACTCTTATTGAGTTGTATAAGCACTTATACAACTCAATAAGAGTGCATTTCTTATGGGTTGTATAAGCACTCTTATACAACCCATATAGGCGCCTCCGTAGCCAGGTGGGAAGGAGCAGCAGTGCGCAGCACACGCTTCTTGATTAGACCGGGGTTCGAGCCCGTCACCACCAAATACGGAGGATGCGGAAAGGTCAGGGAATGACCACCGCATATCCCGGAGCAATATGGCCTTAGTTGCTAATGCTCCTAAAAAAAAAAAACCAAAAACCAAATACAACCCATAAGGTGTCCTCAGTGGTATTGGCAAAAACCCCTTAAAATCAAACAATCTTGGTAACATCATTAATTATTGCTCCCAGCAGACATACCTTGGTTCTAGTTGGCCTATCCTTATTACAATAAATGCAACCTGTTTCCCTGAGAGTGGGCTCTTCCATTAAAACTAAATGCTCTTGAACCAGCACAGTATGTGTTCTGGGGTCTGAATTGAGGTTGCATCATCTGGAAAGTTACTAGAATCTCAAGTCTCTGATGAGCTCCCAGTTACATTTGTCTTTATGGCAAGCACCCATTTCTTTGGTGACTGAAATTCTTCTAGTAATGCACCAGGTTTTAATTTAAGATTGGCTCACTCCTTACATTGGGAGTTCACAAATCTCAAATTAAAATTTACATTAAAATTAGAATTAACAAAATATTACAAATGAATTCTTATCAAAATTAAATTTTATAATATTGTTAAACTTAAATTTGCAGATGTTAAAGAAATTAGGCAAAGCAAAAATTAATTTACTGAATTTTTTATCAGTCCTCTAATCCTTTTAGCCATTAATCTACCCATTTGCAGCATTTTTCAGTGACTGTTGTCAGGGAAATATATTCTGAAAAAAGAATAGGTGGAATACAACCAGGGTATGTTTGCCAGGGCAAAAGTTAATGTTGTAGAATAGTTTATCATCTTTTAACCCAGCACTAATTACGAGAGACCTAACTGATGCCTGCTGATGTCTCTGTTACAGAAATTAGATATTCTTTGTTTTATGTTTAGTTGTATGAAATGTTTTTTATTTTGATTATTATTATTGATGTAAAAAGGTTTCTTGTTTTGATTGTAATTATTAATCTGTTTATTTTTTTATTTATTGGACGAAACATTAATACAGGTGCATAACGTAAGTTTAAATTTTTATGCTCTTAATGGTTTTTTACTTGGAAAATAGTTGCCCTCTGGATTTACTACGGAGAATCCATATTTTTTACTCGATTTGACCCTTCATCATTTTCGCAATGTAGTTGGTAATAAGGCATTTCTCCAATTTTTTTGAAAACTCATTTTTCTCAACAAAAAATTAACAATAAAATTGAATTTTTTTTTTTTTTTAAATTTTGCAAATTTTTACTTATTTTGATTAATGGATTGGCAGTGGTGTGCTGTAGTAGTCTACATTGCAAATTAGAAATATACAATAATAATGTGCAAGCAATTATGTTCTCTATTATGTGCAAGCAATTCTTAGTACTTGTGTAGCTAATTAAAATTGAATTTCAGTAAGGTGCCAAAGAAATATAACATAAAATTTCAGAACACATATTTACCATGTTTTGTTAAGTCTGAAAGAAGGTAACATGTTTTCCCTGTGTTCCACATGGAGATGTGATTTTTCAATGTTGCATTTCATGGCAATGATGTCATATGTGCCAAATGTTTATTTACATCTTTTGTTATACAACATAGTCTTTCTCTGTGTCATGCAGATGCATTGTTCATAAAGATATGTTTTGTGATAGCAAAATAGGAAAAAATACAACTGTGGGATTTAAAAAAAACAACAGGCATTGTTTGTGAAATTGCACAGATAGGAGAGGTAGTGATATAATGTAAAAATTTAGATTGCTACAGATGGCAGTAATCAAAGTGATTCCAATTCCTATTGTGGTGACCTTTTGTAACAAGAAAAAAGATTGCCAAATTGAAACTAGCTTACTCTCTGTTCCAGTACTGGAAGGTGACTCAACAGGATACAACATTGGATATCTTCAGAAGTGATGGAAAAACTGTCCATCACTTAGTTTATATAATGTGCCTGTTATGGTAGGCATATAAAAACTGTTGAAGCAATGGTATTAAAAGAGGGGAATGAGCACTTCATGGTAATAGACTGCCTTGTTGTCTTATTAAATTATGTGATGAAAAAGGATTTGATTTTTTTCTGTGGAAATGGATGAATACCTGGTGGAAATTTACCACTCTCTAGAAAAAATGCTAAAAGGAAAGAGATAAATTAAACAATTTCATGTACACATTGTCTGCCTTTGGTTAACTTTGTAATTAAACTGGTAGAAAAGTGGCATCCTTTGGCAAGTTTGTTTAAAGAAGTTAGAAGTGGGGAGAAAAGCAATATGAGCAATTTTCAGAGTTACCAAATTGAAAAGTACAAGTGATCACTTGTGAGTGACACTGACTCGTGTTCAACTCAATTGAATGATCCAAAAGTTATGAAAAAGACAAATTGATGAACTCAAGAAAAGGAACTTCTGAATTGCAAACTTCTGATAAAGGCAATCAAAGTGATTGCTTTTTTCCTAAATAGGCCAAACAGCAATTCTGGAAATGTTATCTTCACCCATGCAGAAAGTCTTCCTGTTCCTTTCTTCTGGCTCAAATAAAACAATTTGCTTTGTTTCTTTTAAATGTTATACCACTATTTGAAAATCCAAACATAGCTCTTTAATCTGCTGTACCTCACGTTCATGTACTGAGGCTGTCACTCCTAGGTATGTTGAAGAACTTTGTGTACAACTTTATTAGTTTTCAAATTTTCCACTTCCATTTTGGAAATTGATTACCATAGCAGACTAAACCACAAGGATGATTCTAACTTATTCCTAGGCATTTGTATTGCCAAGGTTATGGAGAGTCTAAAACAAGAGGAGAAGATTCTATTCTTTTGTTCAGTGAATAAGTATGTTATGGCTGCATCTAACTACATGGTGCATAAGTTCCTATTGATAAAATGATATTATAAATGCTGAGATAGCAAATTTGATTAGTACGCAGTATATCAGTTTTAAAATTGAAAATAAATTGTTTGTGAACAATTTTCCAGTACTTCTTGGTGTTATTAAAGATAAAGTAATAGCTGAAGTAGTAAATGTTTTGCAGCATCAGTGCCGTCAGTTTAAATGTGGACCTATTATATGCAATTATGAAATAAGAAAATTCGTATATAGTGGTCTTTTTTGGGGAACTGAAAGTGTACGAGAAAGTTTGAAATGCAGCAGATTAACCAAGTCATGCTTGGCATTTTTCAATGCCGAGTGCAAGAGAATATTCAGCCAGGTAAGAAAAACAAACTGAGTTCCGGTTTTCTCTTTCTGGCGAAACTTTGGAAATGCTCCTGAAATTCTTATCTAGACAACAGGGCTATGGTTATGAACAAAACCTTGACTAATATTTCCGAAGATGCAAGATTATTATTATTATTATTAGCAGCTGTATAGTGCAAGGAAGCCTGAGGCTTATGCTGCACCAGCCAAAAAAAAAATTCCTGAGAGAGAGATAGAAGGGAATCACCAAGAAAGAGAAGAATGATGATATCCAGCTCAGGACCTTGGGTGTGCCAAGCCCATATTCACCAGATGTGAGACTCTGGGGCAATCTTCAACAGTATCTTTTTTTGAAATGTTCAAAATCGGTTGATGTCTAAGTATAATATCCGAACAAAAATCCACAGACATAATGTTAGGTAAACTAATATTCATACTGTTGAAAAACAATCCTGTACCTGTATTTTAATATATGTATTTCACGTATATGGTGAGATGCTGGTGGAACTGATATTTGGGTGACACTCAAGTCAAGTGGACCTAATCAGTTGGTCCAGGCTGCTGCTCATTCCAATATTTCTGAAGAAATGTTGGAATGAGCAGCAGCCTGGAAAGCAAGTTGCTGGGGATTTCAAGAATTGCTGGGAATCATCATGGAATCAGTAAATACATGGGTTGTGTTAGGGTAACTAAGAGTAATAACAGGTGCATGTATATTAGCATGTACACCATTGCTAGGAGTATAGTAAATAAATTTGATGAATATGATATGCTGGTGAAGACATCAAAGGCAGATATTATTGAAATATCAGAGATGTGGTCTCATAGATGTAGGAAATACAGAATTTGAATTTGGGGAATACAATGTGTACAGAAAGGACCAAAAAAAAACCTGTTATATTAGGGCCACCCGGTAATTCCTTACATATACCCATGTGTATTGTGTCTGTAAATTGCATGCGTTCTCTGGTCAATTAGCTTGTTTTGCTGTACAAAAAAAACCCCAGTTTCTGGGGAAAAAATCTTGCTATCTATGCCTGAGACTGACTAACTCAGCCATAGATATACAGAAAGCACAGGCAGGATAGGAAGGGAGGGGGGTTATGTTGTTTGTTAGGAAACACAAAATCTAAGGCAGTACATCCAGTTGACATGGGTGGCCAGTGCAATGTTGAGTCAATTTGGTGTGACATAAGCACTGGGAAAGCAAAGCACATGGAGAACAATCACCCTTGTGGTGAAATTGAAGGGACACAGGGAAAAGGATGCCTATGTTATCAAGGATATTAGGTATGTTGAGGGCCTGAGGACAAGCCAGTGATTTAAAAGTGCGTGGGATATGTAGTATGTTGTGCCCATTGTTTGTCCAGCTGGGCCCCTAGTGAGACCGGGTGTTACCAATATTTGTACTCTGTACTCTGGCAGGTCCTGCCACTTACTTTCCTGAGATTTCAGTGGCTAGGACAAAAAAAAAAAAAAAAAAAAAAAAAAAAAATAGGATCGCGGTTGGAATTAGTGATACTTAACAAGTTATTATTAATAGTATGCAACGTGGGGCTGTACGGTAAAAAGTGAGTTTTAAATGACAAATAGGTTTGGGCAAGAATTTTGATAGTTTTTTTTTTTTTTTTTTTAATTTTTGACATGTAGGGCTAAACGCTGTGGAAGACAAAAGTTTGTGGGGGGGAGAGAGGCTGAAGACTGAGGGAAGAAATTGGAAGTAAGGGGCCGATATAGAGTAGATGTCCCCTGCAGGCAGTGAGGCATGCCCGTGCCCTACCAGAGTGAGAAAATTGGGGAGAGGTGGGGAGGAGGCAAGCCTCTCCCCCATCCTCAGGAGTTTGGGAAAAAAATATCTGCTCAAGAGAGTGCGGATTTGGGTCGCCAATAGGCTGTCCTGGCGGAGAGCGTCACCGTATATGGTCTCCGTCAGTTTTGCAGGCCCTGAAAAGCAGGCCATTGAGTCCTCCCTCCAGGTAGGACACTAATAGAGGGGTTAAATCTGGGGTGTCATCCTTCTAGACTGCATGTGGTCTCGGTCCTATTATCTGGTCATTATCTTGGGATCATAATCAAGTCTACTGGCTGTCACTATGGGGATTTATCCCTTCTGTGATGTTTACTAGTCTTTAAACTGCCTTTTGTCGTTTTGTAGTGGGTCTATGTTCTGATGTCATGACTATTTAAAGGTGTTTTTTGCTTCCATTGGTGGTAATCATGCCTCTTATGGTTAGGCAATATATTGTCACTTGTTTTTTTCCAGTGCATTTTGTAGTCAGTCCAAGGTCGTATTGTCGGCTCCTCTGTGTCATCTCGCTGCTATTTGCAGGTTTGGTTTGTCTCATTCCCTAAGGTCTTCTGTATATGGCGGTTAGCGTTTGGTGCCTGGTAAATAATCCTGGGGCAAAATCAGTTGAGGCTAAGTATTCCTCTTGCGTATCTAGTAGATGCGACTCAAGATCCCTCGGTAGATAGTGAACTCTAGTCATTAGTCTGCATCTAAGGTCTTCGTATTGGGCACACTGAAACATAATGTGCACCCAGCTTTCTTGTTCCCCACAAGTACAGTGAGGGTCCTCCACTATTCCCAATGCTGTGAGCTTTGCATTGAAAGCCCCATGACTCGTAAGGAGGTAGGTTGTGTAAAGTCCGGGTTGCAGCCAGGTTGGGAGAATGGGGTATACTCTGTCTACGTCCAGAATGAACTTTTTGGTGATATTCCCTTTTGTTGTGTTTGTCCAGTGGTTTGCCAGGTTTGTTTTAGGTATTTCTGCAGCCTGTTCTTTTCAGCCTTGTGGGCTGCACTGTTATCCACTGTATAGTCTAGATGGGTGCAAAGCATTCCTTTGGTTATATAATAGGTTATTCTAGTGTGCATGATGTCCAAGTAAAGGGGGAAGGGTTCCGGCCAAGACTTGTAGGTCAACTCTGGTAATGGTTAACAGGATAGTTCTCTGGATTGAGTTGAGTATGCATCTATTTACGTAGTTGATGCCTTGTGATACTAAACCGCATCACAACCAGCTATAACCGTATGTTATAGCTGGTAGTAGGAATGTTGTTTTGTAATATAAGAAGAGTATGTGACATTTAAGTGCAGAATACTTCCTTATCTTTGTTATTAGATATGTGAGAAGCTGCTTAAAGGAAATATTACAATCTAATTTCACCCACAGGTACTTAAACTGGCTTTGGAGTTTAATTGTGGCGTTCACCTTTATTTGGGGCAGCCTGCGAAGGTCAAGGGTGCCTTTCTGTAAGATTGAGGATGCCTTAGTCGGTAAGATTTTTAGGCAGTGTAAGAGGGTCCAGTCCCGTAGTATCTTGTTGGCATGGTTTGCTTTTGCCTCCAACTGTGCTCTACTGTCGGCAGCAATTTTCAAGATCAGGTCGTTGGCGAAAGCTTGGGTTTGGACATCACCAAGATCTATGGCCAGGAACTCATCCAAGACAACGTTCCACAGGAGTGGCCCCAGAATGGAACCCTGGGGGCAAACCCTGCAGACCTGGTGGTTTACCCTACCATAGGGTGCCACAACACTAATACTCCTGTCTGTAAGATAAGGCTTGATAGTAAAATACAAGTTGCAGGGAAGATTGGCCTGCCTTAGTCTTGCCAGGACACTTGGCCACCAAATGGTGTTGAACGCCCCGGCAAAATCAATGGTAGTATTTACCGTTGGAGCAGGCCACACTGTGCAGCAGATGTTGAAGTGCCTCTACTGTGGAAGGCTCGGGCTTAAAGCTGAACTGGGTGGACTTGTGAAGTTCAGCACACTTGTAATGTGAGTCAGTTTGGGTGTATAGAATTCTCTCAAATAGTTTACTGATCACCAGTAGCAAAGCTATCAGTCTGTAGGTGGTTTGCTGTTGTGGAGATTTTTTAGGATCAGCTTCATCCCGTGGTCTTCCAGTTTCTTGGGAAGATGCCTTGATCCAAACAGTTATTGACCAGATTTAGGAGGGGATCAGTTCCATTACTTTTGTTGATGATTTCCGGCTTGAGGTAATGGAGCCCAGGGCACTTATTATTTCTTATGTGATTTGCCATGGATTTGATGTCATCTAGTGTGAAGGGTGGTTCACAAGAGTCAGTGGTGTATGTGTCATTTTCTTGGCATATTCTATGCTGTTCAGGCGAAGTAGGCACTACAGTCTGGGAAAATAGCGCCCAGAATATTTGTGATTGAATGTTGCCATGTGGTGGTTTGGCTTCCCTGTGATGTCGGTGTGGTAGAAAACTTCCCCTGTGGGGAGTTTGTTCATGATTATCCTATAGACTATCCCCCAGGGCTCAGTATTTCCTGTTATGCCTACTAAGTTTTCCCAGGCTCTTTGTTTGTTCTTGTTTATTGTGTCTATATATCTGTTTCTTGCTTCTCTATAGTGCCCCTTTAGTATCTGGATCTCAGCAGCCGGTGCCTCCGTAGCCAGGTGGGAAGGAGCAGCAGCAGTGCGTAGTACATGCTTCTTGATTAGACCGGGTTCGAGCCCGTCACCACCAAATACGGAGGATGCGGAAAGGTCAGGGAATGACCACCGCATATCCCAGAGCAATATGGCCTTAGTTGCTAATGCTCCTAAAAACCAAATAACAACAATAACATCTCAGCAGCAGGCCTTGTGCCTCTTGCCCGTTGAAAGAGTTTTCTTCTTTTCATGGTCTTCCTCCTGAGTTGCTGGATCTCGCAAGTCCACCAAGGGACTGCTCCCGGTTTGGGATTTCTCCTCTTCATTGATGCTTCACTCGCCGCAAGTATTATTTCCGTTACCCTCTTTTGATTCTCATCTGGGTCACCGTTCTGGTTTGTTGCTTCCAGGTATTCAGCCGCAGCAGGCATTAAGACCTCTTTGAACCTTTCCCAGTTTGCCCGGCAGATGGCGAAACAATTTAGTGTTTGTTTAGATATCGGAAGCCTCTTTAATGATCTTTTGATTTGGCAGGTAATCACCCTGTGGTCAGAAGTTGTCCACTAGTCTCTGATGATCCAATCCTCAACATACCCCACAAGGTTTCTTGTGTACAACGTGACATCAATAGTCGTCTCCCACAGGGTATTACAAAATGTAAGCATTTGCATTCACTGTTCAGGACGGTGAACCGGGAGTTTGAAAGAAAGTCCTCTAAAATCTGTCCATCTCTGGTACCTTTTCTGTCTGGGATCAGACTGTGCCAGGCTGGGGAACGGCAGTTTACGTCCACCCCAAATATGATTCTTTAATCAGGGAGCATGTCAATCAAGGCATGCAAGTACCTGTTGATAGGCACGATGTCCTTGCCTGGCCTGCTGTAAAGGGCCACAGCATAGATTTGGCCCAACGGCATTAAGATGTGCGCACATACTGCCCAGGATGCACAAAGTTGTGTTACTTTAGTCACAGTATAATTGGGATTGCGGACCACAACTGCAGCCCATGGGGTGTCACTCTTGTCATGGACTATTTTGTATGCTGTTATATATATCTGCACACTCGTTTTGAGTGGGTGTACGTTTCCTATAATAGTAGGATGTCAGCTGCTTCCTCATCCGCTATGACCCTAAGTTGCTGAGCCACCGCTCTAGCTCACTGTGCATTATGTTGTATTATTGCAATTTTGGATCTGTTGTACTCTTTAGGGCGTCTTTCCATAGTCTGTTTGTGACTGGTATAACTTTTACTTTAAGATAAACTGGACAGTTTGGGTCTCTGATAGAATGTGAGTTGTCCATCTTCCCTGCCTTACAGTTTGCACAGGTTGGATCTTGCTTCTTGTTTGCTTCTCATTTGTGTACATGTATTGGGTTGTGTGACCATATTTGCAACATTGAAAACATTTTGGAATTGCTCCATGCTCCTGGAATTGGTGTGATCCCCATTCAGTGTAAATTCTATCTTGATTCTTTAGTTGCTGCCAGATAGTTGGGGCCAGCTCTAGGATTCGGTTTCTGTTCGGTCGTGCCCCAGATCTGGTGGAGTACCTGGGCTGCACCAGGATTCGCTGTTCCTATAATTGCTGGGGGGGGGGTGTCTCTCAGATTTTTGCTTATGATCTCTGTGGCTAACTGTTCCGGGATTAGATCCTTGTCTATGTCGAAGACAATGATAGCAGGTCCTCTCTTTTTTTTCAATTCTGCAGTAAAACCCAAGGTGGCAATTTTTGGGTTATACATTATCATCTGTATGTCTTCGTTTCCCTCCATTTCAATAACGAGTACTACATTCCTCGTTTTCCGAATGGACTTTGTCTTAGTACCTTTGAGATCATCTTTTAGTTCCTTCATCATGGTTGTCTTTAATTCTTTACTGGTTCTCTTTTCCTGGGTACCATCTGTGGCCACAGGTCTAAGCAAGTTGGGTGTCTTCAAGAGAGGTTGCTTTCTTTTTTGTGGCCTGCCCTGAGTTTGTTTTCTCTGATTTTGGTTACTTTACTCCTCAGCTCTTCGGCGTATGTGGGAGCACACACTGTTGCATTTTATTTGCCCCACAGTCATTATAGGCCTGCAGCCTTGCGGTGGCCTTTTCATTCTCAACATAGGTCTTGAATAGGATTGTCTCCATCTTGTTAAAGATGGAGACTATCCTATTCAAGGTGTGACGATTTGCGACCTCACAAAGGTGGTTATCCTGTTATTCGGTTCTTTAAAGATTGATTCCAGTTCTGTTTTGAGTGCCAACGACTTTTTATATACAGTGCTCACCGGTAGGGAGGGATCTGGGGGGGGTCTCTTGCTGCTTTTCCTCTCAGCTGCCCAGCATTAACATTTTCCTGGGTGTCCTTATTCTCAGTTTGGGAGCTTGTTTCGCGCTCTGTTTTCGCTGCTACTGGCTGTTTGCTTTTACACTTGTTTTGCATTGGCAGGTCCCTGGACGGGCATTCTCCATGGCCTCCTGTTGTTCTATGGGGGTTATTTCGTCGTCCTGCCCTTTTGGCTGAGTTTCTTTCAGTTTGTCATTTCTGCCTATCCACATCAGCAAAAGTTCTCAATAATTGGATCTGCAGATTATCGGGGTTGTAATTCCTTGTATCAGTTTATGGCTGTAAAATGCTGGTGAACAATACCTGCTACAAGTCCGCCCTGCTGGTTATCACATAATCACTGTTGTAGATATGGCCTATCCCCCACTTGTTACATTTAGGGTACTGGTGTTTAAAGTTCATATTTAGAGTTTAAGGGTTCGAGAGGCTTAAAATTGTGAGGCATGTTTAGACACTTGTAGAACCTCCAATATTTGTCTTAATTTTTTTTCTGAGGGAGCCATCCTGTTTTTAATGATATTTGTTGATTCAAGATCCGATAAAATTTTTCTCCTTAAAAAGTTTCCTGAATATCTTTCTTTTGTGGTTACAACAGCATTAGACATCAGTTACGACCACATACTCCCAGGGCTTTTCCAATTTCTGTAAATATTTCATATTATACTTAACAAGCGGTTTATGCAAGTGTTCCTGTGTCCTTATATATTCAGTATCAGACGTAGTTGGCAATTATTTTCACCTAGCATGCAATATTAAACAGCTTTGAAGCAATTCACTTGTTACTGATCCAAGATGGCGGCCAATATGGCATCGCTATTGTTACAATAGTAAGGGATCAGAAACGTGAGAAAAGAACATACAAAAGATCTCTAGACTAAGTAAAAATATCATTTTTTATAATAACTCCAGAATCTTATGAGGGTAATAAAGAGAGATTATTTTGTAGGTTATTAAGGCTTCCCAAGAGCTTAGTCCTCAAAACGCTTATTTTGAGCATAAACTGCCAGAATATTGCTGTGCTGGTTTACATAGGAATTTTCTGATCGGAATTTTTTTTAAAATGTTCATATATCTAAAAAATAGTTGTCGAAAAGTCATGAAAGGTCACCTGTACATCCAGTCCAATTCCATCTTTCATCCAACACCATTTGCTGGGTATGTGAAATCTGGCAGAGGAAAAAACAAATGCATTACAGCCTGCCTAAAAAAATGTGCAACTTGTGAAATGTTTGTGGAGTTTTCTGGAACAGGACGTGATATAGCCAAGGAGGATGTCTTTGTGTGTGCCAGGTGCAGAGAGTGTCAAGATATTAGGCATGAACACAGCCTTCTGATGTGTCTATGAAAGTTAAGAGTAGGGTAGATGTCCTCAAAAGAATTAAAATTGGTGGCCCATCAAGCTCTCAGCTGCCCAGCTCAATGCCAGAGCTCGCTCTTGTGCATCAGGCAACACGGTGGCAATCTTCAAGGGAGATTGTGCTGGTCCCATAGGAGCTAGGTATTTTCACGGAGATGAGAAATATATTGTGCAAAAAGGATAGGTGGAATAGGACCAGGGGGGATATGGGACAAAAGTACCAGGGACAAAAGTTCATAACATTGATATCTTTTAAAGGCACAAAGGATGATATTGTTGTACTCGTTGGTGCTAATGACATTGAGTAAGAGATCTGTGGACTTACTTAACAAGTACAGGTCGATGGAAGAACTTGACAAACTTTTGGATCGAATGGATGGGTGAAATGGGAAAGTTTTTTTTTTTTTGGCTGATGCTGTATAAGCTTGCTTTCTTGCATCATATGCCTCTACTAATGCTAATGCTAATTTTTGCAAAGACTGGTTGGTCTGTGACAGCCAAATTCTCTGCTTGCACCTTCAGTGCAAGCAGAGAATAGTTTCCAGAGCAAAGCTCCTGCAACACCTCCCATTTCTTCCATCATCTAGTATGATTGATGTCTTTTGAGGTTATGGTATACATCATGGCAAGATGCAACCTTACATTTTAAGGTTACAGTTCTAAAACGTGTTCATAGCTGTCCACTAGATAGTCTACCAGACTATCTAGTGGTAACTCTGTAGGAGGCTTCTACATCGGCTAATGTATAATCTTGCTACCTTTGCTCTGCCAGATAGTGACTAGAGGGAGTCCGAGTAGTTTGTATGCAGGTGGTATTGTTGAGGCCACATTATGTCAGGGAGCTGGGTATATTCTTACCATATGTATGCCATATCCAAATATTTCATTACTTCATACAGCATGTCCTCCCCCACCTTTTCTTAGTACTGAATACACCATGAATGATCAAACTAATAGAAGAAACTTATCTGTGAAAAAAAACTAAACCTCCCAAACACTTCTGCGTTCATTTCACAAATATACGTGATCTCAGTTCTAATCTCAATGATGTCCATTTCCACTTACAGTTTGCCAAACCCCATGTACTTTTTCTGAGAGAATCTCAGTTATCCATTGATTCAACCACTGCTCATCTCAATTGTCCAAATTATTTGCTGTATGATTCTTTACATATGCACAAGTAACACATAGGTGTTACTTGTGCATATGTCTGTTCTGATATTCCCTGACAGATATTTAATAATTTGGAATCTCCTCTTTCCGATCTTCTCTTCTTTAAAATCTGTCTACCACATTCTGTCAAATTCATCTGTTGCCTCTATCGTTCTCCCAACTCTGTTAATCACTTGGAACTCTTTGACTTCCTGTCTTTGAAATTTGACTTTCTCCAGTCCAACTTTTCTAACAGTGAGGTAATTTTCCTTGGTGATTTTAATGTTCACAACTCCAACTGGCTTCTGTTTTCAAGTCATACGGATCCAGCTGGTCAAGATGCTGAGGATTTGGCAATTCGGAATGTCTTATAATGGGGGACTTCCCAGATATTGACTGGAACTTGTGGGTTGGTCACTCACACACCAATCAGACTTTCGTGGATTTATTGGAAGATTGTTTTCTGCAGCAGCATGTTCGAGAGGCAACCAGAGAAAGTCATACTCTTGATCTGGTTATCAGCAGTGATCATACGTGTATTAAGAATTTGCAGATAAAGGAACCACTAGGTGGCAGCGATCACAGTGTAATGATGTGGGATTTACTTAAACATTTAATTACCATCAGGGGTAAAGGAAAGGGTTTTTGCTTCCGTAAAGGTGAGTACAGTGCGCTCCGACAGTTTTTAAATTCTGTACAGTGGGATCAACTGACGATGTTACCAACAGTAAATTCAGAAGTGCTCAAGGAATTAATCGTGGAAGCTACTAAAAGTTTCGTACCTATTAAGAAGTATTGTTCAAGGTTTAGGCCTAAACGGTTATCTAATGAACTAATGAGACTCGTAATAGAGAAGAAAAGTGCATGGGATGCATATAAATTATCAAGCGACTCAGAAGCCTATGGCAGATATAAGCTAGTCTGTAATCAGGTGACAAAGGAGGTTAGGCAGGCGAAGGCAGATTACGAGAAATCCTTGGCAAAAGATGCTAAGAAAAACAGCAAGGATTTTTTTACTTATATAAACTCTAAAAGGAAGGGGATGAATCTGATTGGTCCACTTGACATTGATGGTTTGACTGTTGATGATCCTGCTCAGATAGCAAACAAACTGAATGAGTATTTTGCATCTACATTCACACATGAGGAATTATTAAGGTTGGAAAATGGCAGAAGGTTATCAAATTGTAGCAGGATACTTAATGATTTTGGAATAACTGAAAGCAAAGTGGAGGAGAAATTGTTGAAGTTAAACATAAGAAAAGCACCTGGGGTGGATGGGATCTATCCAGTTATATTAAAGGAGGCGGTAAAGCAACTAAGCAAACCCTTAGCCATAATTATGAGAGCGTCCTTGGACTCAGGGGAGGTTCCCATGGACTGGAGATGTGCAAATGTATCTCCAATTCACAAAGGGGGATCGAAGGGTGACACGAGTAATTACAGACCAGTTAGTTTAACTTCTGTTCTGGGTAAAATAATGGAGTCACTGGTTAAAGATGCATTGCAGGATCATCTAGACAAGACTGCAACAATAATTCAGACACAGCATGGGTTTGTTAAGGGAAAGACTTGTCTGACAAATTTGATAGGATATTATGATGTGGTTACAAAGGAACTGGATGCAAAAAATAATTTTCATATCATATATTTGGATTTCAGGAAAGCTTTTGACACTGTTGCTTATGGAAGACTATTGTAAAAATTGGAGCAGAATGGTATTAAGGGTAAGTTGCTACAATGGATAAAAGGATGGTTAAGTGGGAAAAGACAGAGGGTGGTAATCAATGGGTGCTGCTCTTCGCGGACTAATGCTATTAGTGGAGTCCCACAGGGTTTGGTGTTAGGTCCACTGTTGTTTTGTATATTTATCAATGATATTGATGAAGGTATATCAGGCTTAATGTCGAAGTTTTCAGATGATACAAAGGTTGGCAGGGTTGTTAATGACAGTAATGGCAGTGTGCTACTGCAACAGGATCTAGATAATTTGGGCAGATGGGCTAAGAAGTGGCAACTGAAGTTTAACCTTGACAAATGCAAAGTACTGCATATGGGTAGAAGTAACCCCAGAGAAACGTAACAACTGTGTGCTGCTACACTTAAGGTGGTAGAAAATGAAAAAGACCTGGGAGTAATTCTGCAGTCAGATATGAAGTTTTCTGAGCAATGCAGACAGGCTGCCAGGGCAGGCATGGGGTTTTGTCAATGATATATAGGAATTTTGCTAGCAGGGAAAAGGAGGTGATTATCCCTCTGTATAAGGCAATGGTCAGGCCACGCCTTGAGTACTGTGTACAGGTCTGGAGGCCTCATTTTAGGAAGGATGTAGATTTACTTGAGTGTATACAGAGAAGGGCAACAAGATTGGTGAGGGGAATGAAGGGATCCTTACCAAGAGAGGCTTAAGTTCTGCAAATTGCAGTGGCTGGAGACTAGGCACCTGCGCAGTGATCTGATTGAGGTATATAAGGCCTTGAATGGATTGAGCACGCTGAATTCTGATGGGATCCTTCCACTTGTTCAGATTACTAACCTAATGGGGCATAAATTGAAATTAAGAAAAGACAGATGTAGAATAGATGTGCGGAAATTTGCCTTTAGCCAGCGGGTGGTTAATTGCTGGAACAAACTGCCATCTGTCGTTGTGGAAGTTGATAGGTTGAATAAATTTAAGGCGGAACTGGACAGGCATTTGGATTGGAGGCAAGGGTGTGATTTTTTTTTTTTTTTTTTTTTTTTGGCTGATGCTGCATAAGCTCATACACTTGCTTTCTTGCATCACATGCCACTACTACTGCTACTACTACTACTACTACTACTACTACTGGTGACCACTCAAATTGTTCATTTACCTACCAAAATACCAGACAGTGCTAGAAAAAGATCAAGCGAGCGGCCAGCATGCTTGATCTTTTTGCACAAACAACCCTTCTAAGTACAGGGTAAAAGTGAGTGGTCCTCTAGGCACCTCAGATCACAACTTGGTGATGATCTCTTCTCCAATGGAGCCTTTCTCTTGTGGCCATTCTCAGCCTAGTGATGTTTGGCATTACAATTATGCAGAATGGGATGCTCTGCGATATTTCTTTCCTTCTATTCCTTGGTCTGGTTACTGTTTCAATTCTTCTGATGTTAATATTTGCTCAGATAGTGTAAGTGAAATTGTTCTTGCAGTGATGGAATCGTTTATTCCACACTAAACCTTACAATCTCATCCTTTAACTAAACCTTGGTTTTTCAAAATGTGCAAAGGCTGTTCAAGAGAAGAATGTTACATATTGTAATTGGCTTGTTTCCAAATCTCCAGGTTCATTTTCTGCCTACAGTAAAGCTTGCAACAATTATGAAGCAGTTATTGATCAGTCCAAATCCAAACTAGATTTCAAACAGACTAAGAGTAGAAAATTTTCTTCTCCAAATGGTAGCCAAGCATTTTGGTCTCCTGCCAAAGCTGTTGGCCACAACTTTTGCCCATCTCTGTTCCGACCTCTGTCAAAACTAGAAGATTCTATTGCCATTTCAGCCAAAGATAAAGCCAACCTACTACCATCCTATTTTTCTTCCAACTTATGTATTGATGATGTTTTTAAATTACCTCCCACAATTCCCAGTATAGCATTAGCATTAGTAGAGGCATATGATGCAAGAAAGCAAGCTTATTCAGCATCAGCCAAAAAAAAAAAAAAAAAAAAAAAAACACTCCCATTTCACCCCTCCGTTCGTTCGAAATACCTGTCCAGTTCAGCTTTAAATTTGTTTAGGCTATCAACTTCAACAACAAGTGATGGAAGTCGGTTCCACCAACCAACCACCCACTGGCCAAAGGCAAATTTCCACACATCTATCCGACATCCGTCCTTCCTCAATTTGAATTTATGCCCTCTGAGGTGATTATTCTGAGCAAGATGAAGAATCCCATTGGCATTGAGCATGCTCAAACCATTCAAAGCCTTATACACCTCTATCAGATCACCTCGCCGGTGCCTAGTCTCTAGACTCTGTAATTTGCAAAACTTAAGCCTTTCTTCGTAAGAGCAACCCTTTGTTCCATTCACTAATCTTGTTGCCCTTCTCTGTACCCGTTCCAGCAGCTCTACATCCTTCTTGAAATGAGGCCTCCAGACCTGTATACAGAACTCAAGATGTGGCCTAACCATTGCCTTATACAAGGGAATAATCACCTCCTTATCCCTGCTAGAAAAATTCCTGTATATCATTGACAAGACACCATGAGCTACTCCTGCAGCTCGTCTGCACTGCTCAGAGAACTTCATATCTGCCTGCACAATTACCCCCAGGTCCTTTTCATTCTCCACCACTGTCAGTGTAGTACCGCAGAGTTGATACGTTGCTCTGGGGTTACTGTTTCCCATATGTAGTACTTTACATTTGTCAATGTTAAACTTCATTTGCCACCTCTCAGCCCATCTGTTCAACCTTTCCAGATCCTGTTGCAGCAGCATAGCGTCAGTAGTGTCCTTAACAACCCTGCCAACCTTTGTATCATCTGCAAACTTGGACATTAAACTTGATATCCCATCATCAATATCATTCATAAACACCAAAAACAACAACGGACCCAACACTGAACCCTGAGGAACTTCACTAATAACATTAGTCCACGTTGAGCAGTGTTCATTGATTACCACTCTGTCTTCTGCCACTCAACCATCCCCTTATCCATAGCAGCAATTTGCCTCCAATGCCACACTGTTCCAATTTGTGCAGCAGTCTTCCATGTGCAACAGTATCAAAAGCCTTTCTAAGATCCAAATATATAATATCAAAGTTATTCCCTGCATCCAGTTCTTTTGTGACTACATCATAGTATCCAATCAAATTGGTCAGGCAAGACCTGCCCTTAACAAAACCGTGCTGCATCTGAGCTATAACTGAATTCTTGTCTAGATGATCCTGCAGTGCTTTTTTAACCAGTGCCTCCAGTAATTTACCTGGAACAGAAGTTAAACTAACAGGTCTATAATTACTTGTGTCAGCCTTTGATCCTCCTTTGTGAATTGGGGTTACATTTGCACATCTCCAGTCTATGGGTACCTCCCCTGAGTCCAAAGAAGCTCTCATAATTATGGCTAGGGGTTTGCTTACTTCTTTTGCTGCCTCCTTTAATATAAATGGATAGATCCCATCCACCCCAGGTACCTTTTTTTATGTTTATCCTCAACAATCTCTCCTCCACTTTCCTCTCAGTTATTACAAAATCATCCAGCTCACTGCCAATGTTTACTTTACCTACATCATTCTCCTTCCTGAATAACTCCTCATGCGTGAATGTAGATGCAAAATACTCGTTTAGATTGTTAGCCACCTGAGCAGGATCCTCAACTGTTGAACCATCAATATCCAGTGGACCAATCTGATTCATCCCTTTCCTTCTCGAGTTTAAATATGTAAAGAACTCTTTTCTGTTTTTCTTTGCATCATTTGCCAAGGATTTTTCGTAGTCTGCCTTTGCCTGCCTAATCTCCTTTGTGACTTGGTTACAGACCAACTTATATCTACCATAGGCTTCCATGTCACCCATTAATTTGTATGTATCCCATGCATTTTTCTTCTGCCACATGTCTCATTAGTTCATCTGACAACCATTTAGGCCTAAACCTTGAACAATATTTCTTAGTTGGTATGTAAAGCCTGGTAGCCTCCAAGATTAGTTCCTTGAATGCTTCCCATTTTGAGTTTGCTCTTGGTAACATCATCAGTTGGTCCCACTGTATAGAATTTAAATACTGTCTCAGACCATCATAGTCGCCTTTACGAAAACAAAAACCCTTCCCTTTACCTCTGATGGTAGTTACCTCCTTGAGTAAATCCCACTTCAACACACTGTGATCACTGCCACCTAGTGGTTCATTTATCTGCAGATTCTTAATGCATGAAGAATCACTACTGATAATCAGATCAAGAGTATTGCTCTCTCTTGTTGCCTCACGAACATGCTGATGTAGAAAACAATCATCCAATAAATTCACAAAAGCCTTGCTAGTGTGCGAGTGACCAATCCGCAAATTCCAGTCAATATCTGGGAAATTAAAATCCCACATTATAAGACTCTCTGATTTACTGGCCCACTCTATTTCCCTGTACAATATCTTATTATACTCATCAGAGTCATTAGGCCTATAGCACACTCCTACTCTCAATTTTGATTTCCCTATGCTTATGTCACACCAAACTGACTCGACACTGCCGTGTCCATCGATGTCGACTGGCTTCACTTCCTTGGACTTTATGTGTTTCTTAATTAATAGCATAACCCCTCCTCCCCTCCTGTCCTGTCTATCCTTTCTATACACATTGTATTCCCCAAATTCCAGTTCCGCATTACTTATATCTGTGTGACACCACGTCTCTGATATCCCAACAATATCTGCCTTTGATGTTTTGAGCAATACCTCAAATTCATCAAATTTATTTACCAAACTTCTAGCATTGGTGTACACGCAGGTATATATGCACCTGTTTCTATTCTTAGCTACCCTAACACAACCCATGTGTTTACTTGTACCGCAATGACTCCCAGCAGTCTCTGAAATATCCTGCATCTTGTTTTTCAGGCTTCTGCTCATTTCAATAGAAGCAGTGCAAGAATCACTTCCACCTCTGCCAGTGGCTACTGTTAATCTATTAGTCCTTGTATCCCCCCCAAATAGCAGTTTTCCGACCCACCTAACACTGCATCGACAGCATCAGCAAAAATTCTTGCACCCTTTCTATTTAAGTGTATCCCATCCCTGTAGAAGCAATCTCTCCTGTTAACAAGTACAGTCCAGGCTGAAAAAAATTCTACCCCTTGAGCCTTGCACAGTCCCTCCAGGGCCGAATTGATCAACAAGGCTCTCATCATGTACTCCCTCCTATCGTGTCTGGGCAGAATTGCAGACACTTTCAAATTCAACCCTAATTCACGGCTTTTTTTCAACAGTGACCTGTACTTGCTAAGTAATTCCGCCGGTCTCCTACTCTTAATATCATTAGTGCCAACGTGTACAACTATATCACCTTTTGTGCCCTTAAAAGATGATATCCGCTCTACAACGTCATCAACCTTTGCCCCTGGCAGACATACCCTGGTCCTATTCCACCATATACTCCATTCGTTGCTTCCTGTGGTCTTCCATCAAAAGGATGTCAGAAAGATTTTGATTAATCTTGATGCTAAGAAAATTCCAGCTGCTTGATGGTATTTCTCCAGTTGTTCTCAAAACGTGCTTCTGAACTTATGCCTGTTCTCTGTTACCTTTTTTAACTTTCTTATTCCAAAGGTGTTTTTCCTTCTTGAAAATTTGCTCATATACAGCCAGTTCCCAAAAAGGGTGACAAATCCCTCCCATCTAATTATTGTCACCCTTTTAAGGAACTGGCTGGAACCCACATCAGCACACTGTGATCACTGCCACCTAGTGGTTCCGTTCTAAGTCTTATAATGAGGGATTTTAACTTCCCAGATATTGACTGGAACTTGTGGGTTGGTCACTCGCACTCTAGCAAGGCTTTTGTGGATTTACTGGATGATTGTTTTCTACAGCATCACATTAGAGAGGCAACCAGAGGGAGTAACATTCTTGATCTGATTATCAGCAGTGATTATTCATACATTAAGAATTTACAGATAAAGGAACCACTAGGTGGCAGTGATCACAGTGTGCTGATGTGGGATTTTATTAAAGATTTAACTGGAATTAGGGGTAAAAGGAAGGGTTTTGCTTTCGTAAATGTGACTACAGTGGTCTCAGATTTTTTAAATTCTATACAGTAGGACCAGCTGATGATGTTACCAACAGAAAATTCTAAATGGTAAGCATTCAAGTAAGTAACCTTAGAAGCTGCTAGGGTTTTTTTTCCAACTAAGAAATACAGGGTTGTTAATTAAAGTATCCCTATGTAGAGGGCTCTGGAGTGAGTTCTAAAGCTTGTACTGAAGAGAAATTTGGACAACAGTTACAATAAAGAATGCACTCGCCATTTATTGTAAAAAAAAATAGTTTCAAAATTTGTCACTGTATGGCACATAATTATCTTAGTTACGATTATGCAAATAACTTACGTTATTTGCATAATTGTAAGTTATTGCCGCAGCACCACTACTGTGCTCTACTGCACTGTATAAAAGCAAAGCAAAGCAGTCTCTTCAAAATCATACAGCAGATGTTTGCCTGCACTACAGCAGATGTTTGCCTGCACTACAGCAGCAATGCCAACAACGTTGTAGGAAAAGGCGCTATTAGTGAAGCTGTACTATGTACTATCAGAACAGCAATAATGCAGCTGCAGCTATCAGAGAATTCTGTCCTGAGAAGTGCATAGAGTGTGGACCTACGACTGTTGGTGCTGTCTTTGAAATTTGAAGTGACAGGACATCTTGGTGTTCAACCAGGTAGAGGTCAAAAACGAGTGAACTCCTCGTGTTAAAGATGTGGCTATGGCTGTCGTGGATTTATCAAGTCAATCTCCATGTGGTTGTGCAAGTGTGCCAGCTGTTTCTCATGAAGTGGACATGCCGTATTCCACTGTAAGGCTAGTAATGTGTCAAGTGTTGCAGTACTGTCCTTACAAGATGCACATACTACAAGATGCCAACCTTTGTATCGTCTGCAAACTTGGACATTAAGCTTGATGCGGATATTCGTTCCACAACATACTTCAGTTTCTGGTGCGAATGACAGTGGATATCACTTGGCCATGGAACATCCTTTGGAGTGATGAAGCCAACTTCTGCTTAAATGGACAAGTGAATACACACAATTGTCGCATTTGGGCAACAGAAAACCCTTGAGTTATCCAAGAGGAGGTCCCATTGAATTCTCCAAAAGTGACAGTGTGGTTTGGATTTACGGCCACATTCATGATTGGGCCATATTTTTTTGAACAGGTAACACTGACTGGACCCCGCACCTGTTCCGTCACTGGACAGCGATATTATGAAATGTTGGCAAATTTCACAATAACAGAGCTGTAACAACATGTATACCTTCTGATCAAGATGGTGCACCACCCCACATCCACCGTTGTCCAAAGATTGGTAAGAGAACACGTTACAGACGAACTGGTCATCAGCCATTGTTTCCAGAAATCTTGGCCACCCCCAATCACCAGACCTCACCCCACGTGACTTCTGGTTGTGGGGTTTTTTGAAGAACCAGGTGTATCAGTAAGGATGTCAAACTCTGGCAGATCTGAAGGACAGTATTAGATGTCTGGTGCTGGCTATTCCAGTTGACATATTACGTTCTGCTGTAGAAAATGCCGTTCTTCGAATGGAAACTGTTGTTGACCAAAATGGAGAACACATTGAACAATTGTAGTGCTGTTCAAGTGATTTGTATTGTCACACGGCCATATAGTGACAAATTTTGTAACTAATTTTTTTTTTCCATTAAATGGCGAGCACATTCTTTATTGTACCTGTTGTACAATTTTCTTTTCAAAGAGAAATTGTGCAAATTTCTCTTCAGTACGAGCCTTAGAACTCCTTCCAGAGCCCTCTACATAGGGATACTTTTATTTTAACAACCCTGTACTATTCTGGGTTTAGGCCCAAATGGATGTCAGATGAACTAATGAGACTAATGAGTTTTTGCTTTTGTAAAGGTGACTACAGTGTTCTCTATGAGATTTTTTAGGTTCTGTACAGTGCCACCAACCAATGATGTTACCAACAGCAAATTCTAAATGGGAAGCATTCAACTAAGTAATTTTTGAAGCTACTAAGCATTTTGTTCCAACTAAGAAATACTGCTCTAGGTTCAGGCCCAAATGGATGTCAGATGAACTAATGAGACTCGTTGAAGGGAAGAAAAATGCATGGTATGCACATAAATTGCTAGGTATGACATTAGCATTAGTAAGGGCAGATGATGCAAGTAAGCAAGCTTATATAGCATCAGCCAAAAAAAAAAAAAAAAAAAAAAAACACACACCCCCTTCTCATTTCACTCATCCACCCACTCTAAATGTTTGTCTAGCTCTGCCTTGAATCTGTATAAGCTATCCACTTCTACAATGACAGATGGAAGTTTGTTCCAGCAATCACCCACCCACTGGCTAAAGGCAAACTTCCACACATCTATCCTATAACTGTCTTTCCTAATTTGTATTTATACCCTCTCAGGTGATTATACTGAGCAAGAGGAAGAATTCCATCAGCATTGAGCATGCTCAAACCATTCAAGGCTTTATACACCTCACTGATCACCTTGGGTGCCTAGTCTCCAGACACTGTAATTTGCAAAACTTTAGCCTTTCTTCATAAAAGCAACCCTTTATTCCATTCACTAGGGCGACATGACATCCATGATATTGAAGCCTATGGTAGATACAGGCTAGTCAGTGATCAAGTGACAAAAGAGGTTAGGCAAGCGAAGGCAGATTATGAAAAATCTTTGATAAAGGATGCAAAGGAAAACAGCAAAGACTTCTTTACTTATGTAAACTCTAAAAGGAAGGGGATGAATCGGATTAGCCCACTTGATATCAGTGGTTTGACTGTAGATGATCATTCTCAGATTGCTGCTGAACTAAATGAGTATTTTGCTTTTACATTCCTACATGAGATGTAATTTAAGGAGGAGTGGGCAAGATGTTTACCAGACTTTAACAGGGAGATAAATGATTTTGTAATAACTGAGAGCAAAGTGGAGGAGAAATAGTTGAAGTTAAACATGAGAAAGGCACCTGGGCTGGATGGGATCTATCCATTTATATTAAAGGAGGTGGCACAGGAAGTAAGCAAACCATTAGCCATAATTATGAGAGCATCTTTGCACTCAGGGGAAGCCCCCACAGACTGGAGATGTGGAAATGTATCTCCTTTTCACAAAGGTAGAACAAAGGGTGACTGAGTATTACAGACTTGTTAGTTTGACTTCAGTTTCAGGGAAAATAATGGGGTCACTGGTTGAAGAAGCATTGTCGGATCATCTGGACAAGACTGCATAATAATTCAGACACAGCATGTTAAGGGCATTCAATATAGTGCATAATTCAATTTAGCATAATTTCTGGGCCTGTTAGTATGTTTGAATTTCTAAGGAAAAAAAAAAAAAAACAACCTAAAATGCGCGCCTCTGTAGCCAGGTGGGAAGGAGCAGCAGTACGTAGCACACGCTTCTTGATTAGACCGGGGTCCGAGCCCGTCACCACCAAATACGGAGGATGCGGAAAGGTCAGGGAATGACCACCGCATATCCCGGAGCAATATGGCCTTAGTTGCTAATGCTCCTAAAAACCAAATAACAAACAAACAAACAACCTAAAATGCACTTTAAAGAAATGTGTAAAATTATGGAATATATTAATTACAATTCCCTTGACAACAGCCAAAGCAGAACATTCTGAAGGTAGAAAAGCAGATCAGTTTTTCTATCCTCAAAAGAACTGAGACATTTTTTAAGAAATGTAATACAGTTCAACATGATCTGGTTATGTCCATAACTAATTCTCTATAGAAGGAGAAATCGTCAAGATTGTGCTAGATTTTTATAAGAAGATTATTAAAAAATTATTGACAAACTGGAGGATGGATTTTTTGTTTAAGTAAGAGAAGGTGAACGAATAAATTTTATTTTTCATTAGTTATTCCATAATTAAAGAAACTAGAAATTTTCAGAAATCAAAATACAAGTTGCAACCATCCCTTTCTTGTGTTACAGGCGACTATAAAATAGGTCTTGAAATAGTGAATTTATTTAGTCTTGTCACTACAAAATTTTGTTTGGTGGTTGTTGTTGTTATTTGGTTTTTAGGAGCATTAGCAACTAAGGCCATATTGCTCCGGGATATGCGGTGGTCATTCCCTGACCTTTCGGCATCCTCCGTATTTGGTGGTGACGGGCTCGGACCCCGGTCTAATCAAGAAGCGTGTGCTACGTACTGCTGCTCCTTCCCACCTGGCTATGGAGGCGCCTTTCAGTTTGGTGTTGTATTTTTTTTTCTTTGTTAAAGCTTATGGAGTCTTAATAGTTAGTCATATTAATTAACTTATTTTTCAATTAAGCTAGAGAATTTGTAAATTACAACTTAATATTCATTGAACTTTTTTTTATCAGTGTTTTGACATGAATATCATAGAAAGCTAGTAGTACATTGGAATTTTAGGGTGTTTTAATTGTGAAAAATAAATAGTTCAAAGGTTCAGTCATGTAGTTCGGCATATATTTTTTGTTTTTAGCCAAGAAATTTTACTTTTAGTAAGAATATAACTACAGCAAACCCCCGCTATTCGCAGGGGTTACGTTCCTGAGAAGTGTCGCGAATACCGAAAACGCAAATACTGAGTTATGGCTCCCATAGTAATAAAGGGGTTCCGTTCCACAGTATGAAATATATAAGAAAAACTAGTCTAAAATTTTGTCTATGTATGTATTATATGTACCTTCATAATATGACTATGTACATAGACAGTACATAGTGAAATGCAAGCATATGGCATCGAAATGAAAATAAGAAACAATTTAATATTAAATGTAATATTTATTAGAAATTTCAAACAAATCTTTCAAACCAACGCCTTTGCTAGCAAAAAAAACTTATCCCGCCAGTGCTATCACCAGTTTTGCTAAAGTGTTGATAAAGGAGTTTTGCCTTTTCACGATGATGAGTGAACTTAACGGAATTTTATTTTGAGTTCGGTCTTCTATCCACAGATTTAAAGCTTTTTCCATCTTTTCTAATTTAACATCACGAGTTACAGAGCAAATTTTTGAAGCAATTAGCACGTTTTCACGGACACTACGGCGGATTTTTTCTTCCGATTTTTTGATTGATCGTACCGTTGACTCATTGATTTTATAATGTTTTGCCACTGAGGAGACACTTTCACCATTAAAAATTTTATCTAATAACTCAATTTTATTCACTAATGTCATCACTTTCTTTGATATTTTCACATTTCCCTTGTTATTCGTAGCCATATTTTTGTAGGGGTTAGAAAGAACTTGTCCACAATAAAGTCACTTTGTTCCGTTAACACACTCAAAAAAGTCTGTTTTACACTGCAAAACGGTAGATTTATCATTTTTGTAAGCATATCAATTTATAAATTGATAAATTCATTCAATTTATAAGCATATAAATTAAAAGCAAACGACGAAACCTTCCATGACAAGCGCATAACACATACTGAACAAGGATTAGCGAGAAACATCCATGCTCGCGATTTTGTCACCCCTCTCCCCCCACCCACTGAGCGCTGTTTTGAGCGGGCAAGATAATTTTAGCCACGCCCATGTTTTTTATGACGGAAAATATTCACAGCGCTTTAAAATTCACATTTTTTTAGGTTTCATTTTATATTAAATCGGCGAAACCGCGAATATAGATACCGCGAATAGCGGGGGTTTACTGTATTTTAAAACTCTGCAAATGTAAAATTTATAGTGTAATACATATGATCATATTTAGGAATCTATTAGCTTCATGTATTGTCAAGTAATCAATTAAATTGATTAATTTTCATTATTAATCAATTAAATTGTATTTAAACTGAAATCATGCCCTAGAACAGAGCTGCAAAGCAAGTAAGCAAGCACAAAGTAGCAGGAGTGCTGTGGTTCAGGGGAGAACCGAAGGGGGTGATTCTCCTGAGTCATTCCATGTCAAGTGGCCTAGGGTGCCTGCTTGATCTTGGTGTTATCAACTGCATGAATTCAGCCTAACTAAATATCAGCTCTTATACTTGTTTTCTGGTTGAGATATTTTCTTTCAAAGATTGACTCAAAATTTGAAAGTCAAATTTGACCTATCTTAAGGGGCAAATATCTTAATGTATGAAGAACTACTGGGAAGGACAGTGTTTCATCTACAAGGATCATGGTTTATCTCTTTTGTGCCTTTGCACTTAAGGCCTTAAAATTAAGCCTAAACATCAAGTAGTTTTATGTGCCATATTGTTATTTTAGTTGACATTAAATGGATAAGAAATATATTGAACAATGTCTTCAATTGTTTTAAAATCATTGAATCTGGTTTCAAAATCGTCCACAACATTCTCAATTTCAGAAACATATTCTCACTGTTTAATTCAAAAACAGGATATTTTTGCAAATGATCTTGCATATTTGTAAAATGGTCAATTTTTTTTCCTTTGAGATCCTTAGCCATTGCCAAAAATTGATATTTATATGCAGAAATACTACTAATCATGTCACCCACATTTTTATTTTTTCCTTGTAATTCCAAATTCAGATCACCTAATTTACTGGTAAAATCTGCCAAAAAAGCCAGATCACACAACCACTTCATATCTTGTAGCTTGCTGATAATTATCTCCCCTTTGATCAACAAATTTTTTAATTTCATTCAGCAAATTTCGAAATCTCTGTAGAAACTTACTCCGACTCAGCCACCTCACATCTGTGTGTAATATCAGATCCGGTTCTTTTTCATTGAGTTGCATTTTGAAAAGTCTCCTCTGAAAGATTTTTCCTCTGATGGAATTCACAATTTTGAAAGCGATGTCCACAACACTTTTAGTATTAATTTTTTGCTGGCTAACACTTGTTGGTGGATGATACAGTGATAACTCAAAAAATCTGGAATTCATCATCCTTTTGGCACAATGCAATGAATCCGTTAAGATGCCCCATCATTGCTTTAGCTCCGTGTTATTGATACAAGCTTAAATAGTGGTCATTTAATTTTTTCAATAAAATGTTTCAATGAGTTAAAGATATCAAGACCTGCAGTTCTTTATTTTAATGAACCATACCCAGCAGTTCTCTAGTAGCAGAATCGTCGAAAAACATACGAATAAAAACGAGCAACTGAGCTGTATCACTGACGTCTGTAGATTCATCCAGTTGTAAAGAAAAGGACACACAATTAGCAATATCAGCACACAATTGTTCGCTCACATTTTTACTCATTTTTTCGATGCGTCGCATCACAGTATATCGAGATAATTGCAGATCTTGAAGGGTACTTTTCATTTCATTTTTGTTCTTAAAATTTTCAAAAAGAGAATCATTTATTCCTAAAAATGCATCTTTGATGAATTGACCATCAGAAAATGATTTGCATTTTTTTGCAAGATGACTCACTTTAAATGATGCTGCAGTTACTGCTTTAGATTGTAAATTACGTGTCATGAAGAAATTTTGTTCTGCAAATAATCTGGATTTAAGTTCTGATTTATTTTTTCTAAGGTCACTATTTGGCGGAAAATCCGATTGGTATTTACCCTGGAGTGCGTTGGAGTGCCTTTCTAAATTTCCTTTTTTGGGTATAACCACAGAAGCATTGCAAATCAAACAGCAACATTTTTCTTTCACCATTACAAAAAAAGTATTCTAGTTCACACTCTTGATGAAAATGATACATTTTACTCTTTTTTTTTTGTGGTATTCATTTTAAATCAAAAGGTATTAAATTAATGTATAAGTACTGTCCAGTTATTAAATCAACAAAAGCAATGCTTACTGATTAAAACATTTTTAAGTTGAGCGAAGCAGAAAAATATTCTGTCTGAATAGCTAACATAGTATAATTGATGAAGAGGATTCCCGAATGAGGAAGTTGTTTCCAAAATAACCGGACAAACACACCACTGTTTATTGCTGTGTTTGGTTATATCCTTATAATAATCAGTTTTGAATGCCTTTTGTGATATTTCTTTAAAACTATTTCTGGAGTTCACAACCATAAAACAATAAAAAAAATTTTCACTTTCTGGTTTATTCGGCTTTTCTGTTAGTGCAATATAATTATAAACGGGTAGTAAACTCAATCTTATTGCATTTGCAATAATACTGACAACTGGAATTCTGTGGGATTTTATGGTGAAATGTGTTTCTCCTTCAATGAAATCTTCAATCACGCAAAAAAAAACAAAAATAAATTTTCAAAATCTGCTCTTCATTCCTATTTTTGAAGCTTCGTAAAAAAAAAAAAATAAAAAATAAATGAAAAAAGTAACGTGCAGGTAGTGAAACCGGCTGTGCAATATAAAATTTTGGTAGTATACCTGACAGTGCAAATTGAGGGATGATCTTATATTTAAAATTCTTCGTGATCGACCGAAATTAAAGCTGCAATTGACTCATTGGTCACCCCTGATATATACCATAGGCTTCTGTATCACCTCATAATTTATATGAATCCCATGCATTTTTCTTCTGTGCCACAAATCTCTTCAGTTCATTTTTGTTTTCCTTGTGCTTATTTCATACCTGACTCAACGTTGCACTGGCCACCTATGTCGACCTGATGCACTGTCTTTGATTTTGCGCTTCTTAACTAAGAGCATAACAACCTCCCTCACCTGTTCTGTCTGCCCTTTCTGTGTTCATTGTACTCCCATATTCAGATTCTGCATCTCTTATATCTGAGTGGCACCATGTCTCTGATATCCCAACAACGTCTGCCTTTGATGTCTTGACCAGCACTTCAAATTTATTTAGTATGTTCCAGAATTGGTGTACATGCAGCCGCTCTTGCCCTTAGTTACCCTAACTTAGTCTACATAAACCCCAGGAGCTCACATTTCACATTTGGTGAGTATGGGCTTGGCACACCCAGGGTCCTGAGCTGGATATCATCATTCTTCTCTTCCTTGGTGATTCCCTTCTACTTCTCTTGTTCTCTCTTAGGGTAAGTTAGAAATTTTTTTTTTTTTTTTTTTTTTTGGCTGGTGCAGCAAAAGCCTCGGGCTTCCTTGCACCATATGGCTAATGATGATAATAATAATAATAATAATATTTCTTTGTTCTATGATGACTCACAGTAAGCCTTGAAGTACCTTGCATCCCGGGCTGCTGCATGTTCCAATAGAATCAGTGCAAGAATCACTTTCACTTCTGCCTCTGACTATTGTCAGTCTATTAGTCTGTGTATCCCCCCCCCCCCCCGAAGCTTACAGTTTTCCAAGCTGCTTAGCACTGCCTATGTTGCATCAGCAAATATTCTAGCATCCTTTCTATTTAAGTGTATCTCATCCCTGCAGAAACAGTCTCTCCTGTTAAACACAGACCACTCTGGGAAAAAGTCTTCTCGTGAGCCTTGCACATTCTCTCCAGGGCCGAATCAACAAGGCTCTCTTCATATACTCCTTCCTAATCATGTCTGGGCTGAATTGCTGACACTTTGAAATTCATTGTTAATTCTCAACTTTTTCCCACATTGCTCTTTGCTTGTTAATAGTTGCATGTGCAAGATCCTGGTAAAAGTGATCAACAATAGACTGAACTGGTATTTCAAAAACAATCTATTAATCAATATACATGAGGATTCAGAAGAAATAGATCAATATTAAATCAAATGTTAAAATGGAAGCCAACATACCTAATGCATTCATCATATATGAACATGAGGTAACAGCTGCTTTTATGTAGAAAAGCATATGACATGGCATGGAAGTAATATATTCTGAAAGGCATACATACATTAGGACTAAGGGAAAGGAGCTTAATGAATAGAACTTTCAAGTTTGAGTATGAACTCCTCACTCCCCCCCCCTCTGTGGAGACTTCCATCAAGAAGAAGTTCCCCAGCGACCTGTTCATTGTGTTAATGCCACACTGTTTGCCATAAAAATAAATACCGTACCAGAAAAATTACCACCTACAGCAGACAGTGATCTCTATGTAAGTGATTTCACAATTTTTTTCCACTCTCAAAGCATGTGAATAAATGAACAACTACAGCAAGCCAAAGACAATGTTGGTAAATGAGCTCTAGACAACGGGTTTCAACTGTCCATTCAACAACATCAATCCACTTGTGTCAAAAATGTAACCTCCACCAAGACCCACAGTTGAAACTGGTTGGACAAGCATTTCCAGTACAAACAATTATATAATGCTTTGGACTAATATTTGACAAGAAATTAACCTTCCCTGAGCACTTAAAACAACTACAAACAGTATGCTTAGAAAAATTCAGTTTTCTTTGAGCATTACTGCTACAACAAGATCCAAACTAGATTATGGGGGTCCACTGCATGACTCAGCCAGACTGAGAATACCTAGATGCAGTATGTCACATAGCAATCCATAGCACCAGAGATAACCAAATGTACAGTGAAACTGGTGAATCACTGCTATTTGTCAGACAACAGAAACCGATTCTGAACTATGCATATAAAATAAAATCTATATTGGACTACCCTGTGTGGCCAGTCCTGTTTCTCCTGCAATGGGAAGCCATGTACCAAGCATACACCCAAGAAAGCAATTCCACCTGTGTACATCCATCTTAAAGAGTAACTCAACAAAACAATAATGAACTGAACAGCAATGTATCGGTATATTTCTTTGCAAAACTTTCACCTCCACTTTGGGAATGTTTTTACAGATAATCAGTGATCTTCTACTCCAAAATTGGGGAAGAGAGTTATGCCCTAAACGCTTGAGAGGAAGAGAGTTCTTATCTGACAAAAATTATTAACAGTTATGTACTGCTCATCACATTAAATTTGTAACCTTTTCTGCTGATATAAACAGCTCAAAATCTGGAAGTCACTTAGGAGCAGCAATAATCACAATGGTTGGTATATCTCAGACTTGCCAATTCTGGGGAAAGTCTGAGATATACTAACCCTATTCTTTAAACTAATCAAAGACTGCTACTTTTGCTTGGTACCAGGTCATAAAGGGGCAATAGGCAACATAGCAGCTGACTAAGCTGCAAAATCAACTACAACTTTGACAGAAGACTTTAAAATACTGTATGCTGATTTTAAACCATTGATCCACAATATCTGTATAATGCAATGGCAGACAAAATGGCAGGAACAAATTGAAAACAAACTTTTCCAGATAAAACAGAAATTAAATTGATTGGTCACCAGTTTAAGGTCAAGGAGACAGGAAGAAGCTGCTCTAGATCAAAGAAACAGGAAGAATGCTACTCATAATAGAATGCCCAAATTTTGAAACATGTCATAGAGGTTTTCAATGCTTAAGACACATGAATAACTTACTCTCAAAGAAGTGTTAGGGTACAAAGATAACATTTTGTGCTTATATTTCTGAATGCAAGAAACTACTAGAACTTTCTGTAATGACATAAAATATACAAACTGCAATGCATAATCCAAATAAAAACTGCCTTTTCAATAAGAAACTTAGACATTGCTGAATTTTAGCCTATTCCAAACTGAAACATTTCAGCACAAAGTGTTCATAAACACAGAGACCTGGTACATCATGGCCAAAGATGCTCATGCACCACTAAACACCAAACCAAACTTAGCTTCTCACAATTCAGCTGTAAGGTTTTTTTTTTTTTTTCCCTTCAGTATTTGCTATGTTAGGTCTAGGCATATTTTCATTCCTAGATCAGATGTTAATTGCCTGTAACCAGATATATAATTATATGTAACATAATCTTTATCATACGCTCATGTAAACATTTGCTTAGATTGTGTCAGTGAAATTATTCTTGTAGGGATGAAATCATCTATTACACACTCCACCTTAAAATCTTGTCCTTTATCTAAACCTTGTTTTCCAAAAAATGTACTAAGGCTGTTCAAAATACGAATGTTGCAGTTGCCTTGCATCCAAATCTCCAGGTTCATTTTCTGCCTATAAAAGCTCACTACAATTGTAAAGCAGTTATTAATCAGTCCAAACTAGATTTTGAACAGGCTACGAGTAGAAAACTTGCTTCTTGTTCAAATGGTATTTGGACATTTTGGACATTTGTAAAAAAATTTTTTGTTTAAATTTTATAATCTTTTTATTTACAGATGCACTAATTATTGAGAAAAAAAAAATCTATTTGAAGTCAGATGGCCCTCATGTTTCCCCTTCTGATTGACAATGCTGACATGATATGGACATATTGATGGAATGAAAATAATTTTTATTTAAAATTGTCTTCTATAATTATATTTAAAAATGAATTAAAGTTAAATAGCCATGATATTTTTAGATTTATATAAATAAATATTTGAAGAAATGTAATGAAGATATATCCTCTTTTAAAGGATAACTGGTCAACTGGCTCTGCTGTGGAATTGATTTTTAATACCTGTAGCAAACTAAAAGAATCAACAGTAGTGAAATATTCTGCAGTTGAAATTTTTGATAGGTAGGTATGGTGTTATGGATTATAGTTTTGCTGGTTGGGAGGGTATATTATTGTAACAGGAAAATCAGATTTTCAGCATGCTGCACTGGCATGTTACATTGAAACCATTTTATCATAAAAATGAATAAGAACTACTTAATTCATATTGTTCTATTTTCTCCTACATCACTTTTGTTATCCATTTTGAAAATTTTTGAGGAACTGGAACATGAGAGTGAAAGAGATGATATACAGTGGCCATCACAGAAATTTTCCACTGTAAATAATAGAGAAGTTCTCTGAGGTCCATGCACAGAGACATGATGTACAGCTAACATGCTGGTAGTGAGAGGTGCAGTGGTTTCCATCATTTGTGCTTAGTCAGTTCCAGTAATAGTGCAATAACCCTGGGGGCTCACATCTGGTGAGTATGGGCTTGGCACACCTAGGGTTCTGAGCTGGATATCATCATTCTTCTCTTTCTTGGTGATTCCCTTCTACTTTCTCTCTCTCTCTCTCTCTCTCTCTCTCTCTCTCTCTCTCTCTCTCAGGGTAACTTGGGAATTTTTTTTTTTTTTTTTGGCTGGGGCAGCATAAGCTTCAGGCTTCCTTGCACCATATAGCTAATAATAATAATAATAATAACTGCAGAAATACAGTACAGTGTTGCCAATTCACTTGCATTAAAGGAGATGCAGAAACTAGTGCCTATTTGCTCTATTGCCTATCACCGACTGTAGCTGTTCCCTAGATCTGCCAGGGGCAAAGGTTGATGACATTGTAGAGTGGATATCATCTTTTAAGGGCACAAAAGGTGATATAGTTGTACACGTTGGCACTAATCATATCAAGAGTAGGAGACCGTCAGAATTACTTAACAAGCACAGGTCACTGTTGAAAAAAAGCCGTGAATTACGGTTGAATTTGAAAGTGTCTGCAATTCTGCCCAGACACGATAGGATGGAGTATATGATGACAGCCTTGTCGATCAATTCGGCCCTGGAAAGATTGTGCAAGGCTCAAGGGGTAGAATTTTTTTTCAGCCTGGACTGTACTTGTTAACAAGAGAGACTGCTTCTACAGGGATGGGATACACTTAAATAGAAAGGGTACAAGAATATTTGCTGATGCTATCGAGGCAGTGTTAGGTGGGTCGGAAAACTGCTAGCTTGGGGGGAGACAAAGACTAATAGATTAACAGTAGCCACTGGCAGAGGTGAAAGTGATTCTTCGACTGCTTCTATTGGAATGAGCAGAAGCCTCAAAAACAAGATGCAGGATATTTCAGAGACTGCTGGGAGTCATTGCGGTACAAGTAAACACATGGGTTGTGTTAGGATTGCTAAGAATAGAAACAAGTGCATGTATACTTGTGTGTACACCAATGCTAGGAGTTTAGTAAATAAATTTGATGAATTTGAGGTATTGCTCAAAACATCCAAGGCAGATATTGTTGGGATATCAGATATGTGGTGTCACACAGATATAAGGAACGCAAAACTGGAATTTGGGGAGTACGTCTACAGAAAGGATAGACAGGATAGGAAGTGAGGAGGGATTATGCTATTAGTTAAGAAACACATAAAATCCAAGGAAGTGAAGCCAGTCGACATCGCTGGACATTGCAGTGTCGAGTCAGTTTGGTGTGACATAAGCATTGGGAGATCAAAATTGAGAGTAGGAGTGTGCTATAGGCCTAATGACTCTGATGAGTATAATAAGAAACTGTACAGGGAAATAGAGTGGGCCAGTAAATCAGAGAGTCTTATAATGGTGGATTTTAATTTCTCAGATATTGACTGGAATTTGTGGGTTGGTCACTCATACACTAGCAAGGCTTTTGTGGATTTATTGGATGATTGTTTTCTAAATCAGCATGTTCAGGAGGCAACTAGAGGGAGCAATACTCTTGATTTGATTATCAGTAGTGATTCTTCATGCATTAAGAATCTGCAGATAAAGGAACCACTAGGTGGCAGTGATCACAGTGTGCTGAAGTGGGATTTACTCAGAGAGGTAACTACCATTAGGGGTAAAGGGAAGGGTTATTGCTTTTGTAAAGGCGACTACGATGGACTGAGACAGTATTTAAATTCTATACAGTGGGACCAACTGATGATGTTACCAACAGCAAATTCAAAATGGGAAGCATTCAAAGAACTTATCTTGGAAACTACTAGGCTTTACATACCAACTAAGAAATATTGTTCAAGGTTTAGGCCTAAATGGATGTCAGATGAACTAATGAGACATATGGCAGAGAAGAAAAATGCATGGGATACATACAAATTAACATGTGACACAGAAGCCTATGATAGATACAAGTTGATCTGTAACCAAGTTACAAAGGAGGTTAGGCAGGCGAAGGTAGATTACGAGAAATCTTTGGCAAGGGATGTAAAGAAAAACAGCAAAGAGTTCTTTATTATGTAAACTCTAGAAGGAAGGGGATGAATCAGATTAGTCCACTTGATATCGATGGGTGAACTGTTGATGATCCTTCTCAGGTAGCTAACAAATTAAATGAATATTTTGCATCGACATTCACACATGAGGAGTTATTCACTGAGGGGAATGCCAGAGGTGTATTCAACTCTGGCAGTAAGCTAGAGAATCTTTAATAACTGAGAGTAAAGTGGAGGAGAAATTGTTGAAGATAAACACAAGAAAGGCACCTGGCGTGGATGGGATCTATCCAGTTATATTAAAGGAGGCAGCAAAGGAAGTAAGCAAACCCTTAGCCATAATTATGAGAGCTTCCTTGGACTCGGGAGGTACCGATAGACTGGAGACGTGCAAATGTGACCCCAATTCACAAAGGAGGATCAAAGGCTGACACAAGTAATTATAGACCTGTGAGTTTAACTTCTGTTACAGGAAAATTAATGGAGGCACTGGTTAAAGAAACACTGCAGGATCATCTAGACAAGACTTCAGTTATAGCTCGGACACGGCATGGTTTTGTTAAGGGGAAGTCTTGCCTGACCTGTTTGATTGGATACTATGATGCAGTCACAAAAGAACTGGATGAAGGGAATAACTTTGATATTATATCCTTGGATCTTAGAAAGGCTTTTGATACTGTTGCACAAATTGGACTGCTGCACAAATTGGAGGCAAATTGCTGCTATGGATAAAGGGATGGTTGAGTGGCATAAGACAGAGTGGTAATCAATGGATACTGCTCATCGTGGACTAATGTTATTAGTGGAGTCCCTCAGGGTTCAGTGTTGGGTCCATTATTGTTTTCTGTATTTATAAATGAAATTGATGATGGTATATAAAGCTTAATGTCCAAGTTTGCAGACGATACGATGATTGGCAGGGTTGTCAAGGAGACTACTGACACTATGCTGCTCCAAGAGGATCTGGAAAGGTTGAGCAGATGGGCTGAGAGGTGGCAAATGAAGTTTAACCTTGAAAAATGTAAAGTACTACATATGCGAAACAGCAACCCCAGAGCAACATATCAACTCTGTGGTACTACACTGACAGTGGTAGAGAATGAAAGGGACCTTGGGGTGGTTGTGCAGGCAGATATGAAGTTCTCTGAGCAGTGCAGATGGGCTGCAAGAGTAGCTCATGGTGTATTGTCAATGATATATAGGAATTTTTCTGGCAGGGATAAGGAGGTGATTATTCCCTTGTATAAAGCAATGGTTAGGCCACACCTAGAGTACTGTATACAGGTCTGGAGGCCTCATTTCAAGAAGGATGTAAAGCTGCTGGAATGAGTACAGAGAAGGGCAACAAGATTAGTTAATTTTTCTCCATGCTCCTACGAAGAAAGGCTTAATTTTTGCAAATTACAGTGTCTGGAGACTAGGCACCAGCGAGGTGATCTGATAGAGGTGTATAAAACCTTGAATAGTTTGAGTATGCTCAATGCTGATGGGATTCTTCCTCTTGCTTAGAATAATCACCTGAGAGGGCATAAATTCAAATTGAGGAAAGATAGATGTAGGATAGACGTGCGGAAATTTGCCTTAGCCAGCGGGTGGTTAGTTGGTGGAACAGACTTCCATCCCTTGTCGTGGAAGTTGATAGCCTAAATAAGTTGAAGGCTGAGCTGGACAGGTATTTCGAACGAACAGAGGGGTGAAGTGGTTTTTTTTTTTTTTTTGGCTGATGCTGCATAAGCTTGCTTTCTTGCATCAAATGCCTCTAGTAATGCTAATGTTTAGAGTGATCAGATGTTACATTTTTCTGCAATTGTCCCAGTTTTTTTTTTGTAATGTCCTGGTGCTCTTCCAAAAGAGTTTTGGTGGGATTATTTTGTAAGTATTTTCATGTGTCTATTTTTTATGTCCATTTTTCATGTGTCTATTTTTTCTGAAGTAAATATATGTAGATAAAATTAGTAATATGTAATTTGTTAATTTATTAATGTTAATTTGTTAGTGCAGTTAACATTATTGTAATAAATTACATGTGTATATTTTACACATAATATTGTGATTTATACATAATAGTGTGAGGTACTATTTATGTATGAATACAGGAACTCTCCAACTTATGTAAGGGTTACATTCCGCGGAACACTACGTAAGTTGGAATTTCCCTCCATGCTTGTGCAGCACTCGCAACTGTGTTCACTGAATTGATTGAATCAAAAAAGAAATGTTCGACGAATGTGTAAATAGCATTATTTATTGTATTTCAATTTTTTATCTCATGCACAGGAAAAATTATAAAAGCGTGCAATTTAAAAATTATAAAATTACAAAAAAAGAGAGGAGACAGGCATAATGTCAGCAAGTTTTACCTCTCTAGTATCGTTGTCAGAATCAACATCTTCAGCTGATAAGTAGAGGGCTGTGTAGATTTAGAAGTCAGCCGCTCAACCTTACAAAAGAACATATTAATGGATGACTGGACAGTGGCTTTTTTCTTTTCATCTTAGATTTCTTTGTAGCAAGCAAGCATATCATTCACTCCCCTCTGTTAACTTTTAAGAATCGTTCACTGTCAGGATCCATCTTCTCAAACCTCGCTATTGCTGATGCAATTTCACGAAATGCCATTGCCATCTCTCTGATGAAGCGTCTCAGCTCCTCATTTTGGTTCATCTTGAGTTTTTTCAGCATTTTCTTCTTTCACTATTGCTGCCTGCAAGTCAATACGTTCTTCGTTAGATAATTCCTTCTCTTCTTCCTCTATTAACTTCTCCGTGTCTTTGGCATCAACCTCCAACTGAAGTAGCTCTGCAACGTTTACAATCTTATCTGTAACACGCTTCTTGATTAGACTGGGGTTCGAGCCCGTGACCACCAAATACGGAGGATGCGGAAAGGTCAGGGAATGACCACTGCATATCCCCGGAGCAATATGGCTTTAGTTGTTAATGCTCCTAAAAACCAAATAACAAACAAACAAACATGGATATGGTGACTTTATTGATGCCCTTAAATGTACGAGGATTTCCAGAATTGTACACAAGCAGTGGTTTTAATCTGTAATCTCCGACTGCATTAACCCCAAGCAAGAGCGTGGCCCTATCTTTTGATGCCTTGAAACCTGGCATTGTATTTTCTTCTTTGGCAACGTATGTTTGATCCGGAATTTTTTTCCAATACAGAGCAATGTCGTCAACGTTAAAAATTTTCTGCGTTGAATAGCAATGCAGAAAAAAACTGTGTTGAATCAATAAATTTTCCAACACATCACAAAATTTCTCTGCAGCTACAGAATCGGCACTGGCGACTTCACCGCATACTTTAACATTGTGGAAACCAGCACGATGCTTGAACTTATTAAACTACTCATTGCTTGCCATGAACTTGGGTTGGGGTTTGCCGTACTTATCCTTAATATCTTTATAAATACTTCTTGCTTTTGCTTGAATGGCCATTAGACTCAGGGGCATTTTCTTCTGAATCTGATTTTCCATCCATATTATTAACGGCTGTTCCATCTTTGATATAGTACCTGAATGCTGTTTTGTGATCACTGTTGATCTCAAGTGCTTTGATCCTTTGAAATGTTCTTTTATACGTGCACTGTCCTTTAAAATAGTATACACTGTTGAAGCAGTGAGACCTAATTCCTTTGCAATAGATGACAAACTTTGTCCTGCTTCGTACTTCATTTTCATCTTCGTATCTAAATCAATTTTGTTTGGTTTCTGCCAGCACTTGCACTTTCCGTTGGTCCCTTTCCCTTCACCATAGTAATAAGTAAATAGGAATTAAGAGAAGATTCTGAAAATTTATGTTTTTTTATATGATTGAAGATTTCAGTGAAGGGGAACACATTTCACTATAATAGCGTAAAAACCCACACAATTGCAGTTATCGCAAATGCAATAAGATCGAGTTTACTACCCATTTATAATTAGATGCACTAACAGAAAAGCCCAATAAATTGGAAAGTGCAAATTGTTTTTGTTTTTTGACCTCCAGAAACGTGCTTTAGAAAAATATCACAAAGGGGTTCAAAATTGATGGGAACATATGATAACGATGGAAGGGTAGTGCAATTTCCATTATAAATAAGACCTTTTAGAGAGATAAATAGCTTAGTAATATAGTGAAATTTTCAACTTCCAAGGACTTGGAACGAATTACAAAAAAAACAAAAAAAAAAACAGTGTTAATGGGTTCACATTACGATATTTTCACGATACCTCCATTTATTCCTATGGGATGCAAAACACGTTTCCCCGATTTTTTTTTTAAATTTGCACCGGCCGGCAAAAACTTACATAAAGTCGAATTTCTGTAAGTTGGGGATTTCCTGTATTCTATTTTCTTCTCATTTGGTAATATGCCTATGGCATTTATAAGGAAGAATATATTGAAAAGAATGGACATTAGTTAAAAAAGAGATTATCTTGATAATAAAGTGAATGCACAGTTATACCTGACATATTTGATTATTGGATGTAACAATCATGCTGATATAAATCTTCACTTAAAATGAACAAAATGTAACAGGAAATTTGCCACTGCAGTGTAAAGTCTTCTTTATGCTACTTGGTGGAATGAGTAAAGAAAGAAAGAAAAGGAAGGCTAGAACTTTGTTGTGGAGTCTAGACATGGTTTTGGACACTATGCTCTGGCTTCCAGAAATAGTGGGATTTTATTATGAAAATCATTTATCACCTATTATCTTCTTTTGTGAGCTATGGGCAACATACCTTACCATGCCTATATTAGCTCATACTTGGGTGCTCACCTCCACCATAATAGGTTGATAGCATAATGCAGGGGTTGGTAAGCTTTCAAAAAGTGAAGGGCCAAATTCACTCTGAAGTATAGGGGTCCTGTTTGCCAGATTACTGTAATGTAGGAATACATATTTATCAGGGTTATTCTGAAAGAAAGGACTCTAATGTTTTATTTTCAAAAGTTACAGAATTTTCATAAGATACCGAAAAGAAATTGCGTAGTTATAAAAATTTTGCCATGACATAATCACCGTCAACATTCAAACATTTTTCCCAGTATTTGAAGAGATTTTTAAAGCCTATTGCAGAATTATGTCATGGCACTGGAAATATCAGTGTTATCCTGCTGATTTAACCTTCATTGAGAAATGCTTACTTTCAGAGGTGAGGATACAGATGGATCTGTTGGGATTGGGGCAGAGAAAAACCTTCTGCATAACAGTTGCCATTAGTTGTTGATCCCTAGCTTAATTGAGGAAAATATACTAATTTTGCAATAAGGCTCAACAGCATAGAGAATTCAGCAGGATTGAAATGAATTGACTGATCTTTGCTGTCAGAAAAACTAAACATGATTCAGTTGTTAGCTTCTTCATCATTTTAGACTTTCAGAACAAAGCTTCAGTGGGCGTTTTGAGATATTTCATAGCTGTGTCAAGGTTTTTTGATTGTTTTACTGATATAGTTGAGTAGTGAATGTAGGGCTGCATCCCACCAAGTAGTCCTTTTATCTGTTTGCATCAAGTGTATTACATAAATTAATGAATCTTAACCCTATTAAAAATTAAGAGTTAAGGTAGCTCATTTAATTTTGAAGCAGAAAGAAAGAGCATGTGTAGATTACAGCTACATATGCATATTCTGGATACTATTCTATTCATCTTGGAAAATACTATTCTGGTACAGTATTTGCCAAGATGGCAGTTCCTTGTGGTCATATTCAGATCATTTTGTTTCTTGAGCAAGCGTTGGCATTTTCAGTTTATGAGGCTAGATTATCTATGAGTTTGAGATAATACAAACTAAATAATCCGCTCAAAGGACTGATCAACTCCACTTTCTGTAATTTTCTCAATTTTAGTACCAGAGCATATGATTAGCACTTTTCTTTTCAGAAACCAAACGATTATCCTCAATAATTCTATTTATCACCATGAGATGGCAGAACCATGTATGGCTTCTGAATAACAGTTAATATATTTCAGAAGCCATTTCGATTAACTCTAGTTTAGTGTCAACAGTTGTCCATAATTGAGGTTATTGTGAAATGTTGAACAAGAAACATCATATTAATTATATATAAAAGTACATTGTTTTATAAAAGAAACAATTTATGGGTGTAAAATAAAGATGACAAATAATTATTATTGTAACAAGCAGAGTAATGAATCAGATGATCCTCCAATACTCAGAAACCCCAATTAAAGGAAACATTTTCATATTGATTCCGATTCATCATCAGATTCAAACAAGGAAAATATTGCCCATAATCCAGCTACCAAAACAAATCTTAACTTAGTTGGAAACTGAGCTGGAATCCTAACAAATGGGCTCGAAATATAAAGAACCATAAAAAACACAAGGTATGCACTATAAAAATAGGAATGGATGTTTAATGCCTGCAAAAGAATTTCTAGATAAACCATGTCAGCGTACTCGGAAATGTAATCAAAATATCACTTCTGATTAAACAGAACAAGCCATGAGGGCGTTTTACAACTTGGAGAGTCAAGTTAAACAAAATATTTTTATACGGGGTTCTACTAGGATTGCAACAATAAAAAGACATCATCCCAAAGGTAACACTGGGAAGCCAAGATCTCATTCTTTCACATTTTATATTCTACAAAATGGGCAAGATGCAAGAAGTATTTTAGTGACACGTATCAGATAAGTGACGGACAAATATAATTGTTGTTCAAAAGATGAAGTTCCATCTCTGAAAGATCACCGAGGTCACCATGTTCCAGGCAATAAAATTGATGGCTCACATTTCATAAAACATATAAATTTGTTTCTGACTTATACCAGTCACTATACAAGAACTCATAATCCCAGGCATCGATATTTGAATCCAGACCTTAATATTAAGAAAATGTATGAACTCTATGTTAGAAATTGTGAAATAAAAGAAATAACATCAGTGAAAGAAAAATATTATTACAAATTTTCTATTAAATTCAATTTGCATTTTAAGCGACCTTCCAAGGACACATGCCAAACTTGCGATTTCCTGCAAATGATAATGAAAACCGGACAGCAGAAACTGAAAAGGAATTACATCTACGCAGGATAGAACTGGCTCATAGTCATATGGCTGCAGATTGAAGAATAGCATTGGAAGAAATTTATGTATTTAGTTTTGACTTAGAAAAACCTTTAGCCATTCCCAAACTTACTACATCAGTGGCTTATTACAAGCGAAATTTATGTGTCTACAATTTTGGCTGTCATGATTTCAACAAGGATGTCAGCTGTATGTATGTTTGGCCAGAAACTGAAGGATTGCGTGGTTACCAAGAAATTTCATCATGCTTAATTAAGTATATATAATCTTATGCTAAAAATCATAAAAAAATAATAATGTACTCAGATTTGTGCACCGGACAAAATAGAAATATTAAAATTGTTCTAAGTTTATTAAAACTATTTCAAAGTACAAAGATAAAAGCTGAATCAATTGAAATGAAATTTTGGTAAGTGGACATAGTTATTTGCCTAATGATTCAGATTTTTCCATTATTGAATAACATGCGAAGAAGAATCAAAACATTCTTTCTCCCCTGATTGGTACGAAATCATCAGCACATGTAAGAAGAAAAAACCGTTTGATGTGATTGAGATGACTCATCAGAACGTTCTTTCCATGAAACCAGTAGAAGATTCCATCACTAACAGAAAGAAAACAATTACAGGATTACTAGTCAACTGACTCAATATGTGATGGATTAAATTAGAGAGGTCAAAACCACAAATTATACAATTGAAGTGCAAGTTTAACGAAGATATAGAGTTTGATTCAATAAATATTATAAAATCCCAAGCAGGTAGACCAATATAGACCAGCCCTTGTTATATCCTTCTGGTAGATCTGTAACAAAAGAAAAGAGAAAATACATGATGGACCTATTCACACAGATATTAGGAATGCAGAATTGGAATTTGGGGAGTACAATGTGTACAGACAGGATAGGAAGGGAGGATTTGTTATGCTGTTAATTAAGAAAGACAAAATCAAAAGAAGTGCATCCAGTTGATATAGATGAACAGTGCACTGTTGAGTCAGTTTGGTGTGTGACATAAGCACTGCAAAAGCAAAAATAAGAGTAGGAGTGTCTTATAGGCCTAATGACTCGAATGAGTACAATGAAAAATTGTACAGAGAAATAGTGGGCTAGTAAATCAGAATGACTTATATTGGGGGATTTTAACTTCCCAGATATTGACTGGAACTTGTGGATTGGTCACTCGCACAATAGTAAGATTTTGTGGATTTATTGGATGATTGTTTTCTGCAGCAGCATGTTCGAGAGACAACCAGAGAGGGTAATCAGCAGTGATCATTCGTGTATTTGCAGATAAAAGAATTTGCAGATAAAGGAACCACTAGGTGGCAGTGATCACAGTGTACTGATGTGGGATTCACTTAAAGTTATAATTACCATCGGGGGTAAAGGAAAGAGTTTTTGCTTCTGTAAAGGTGAGTACAGTGGTCTCAGACAGTTTTTCAATTCTGTACAGTGGGATCAACTGACGATGATGTTACCAACAGCAAATTCTAAGTGGGAAGCATTCAAAGAATTAATCGTGGAAGCTACTAAAAGTTTCACACCTATTAAGAAATATTGTTCAAGGTTTAGGCCTAAATGGTTATCAAATGAACTAATGAGACTCATGATAGAGAAGAAAAATGCATGGTATGCATATAAATTATCAGGCGACACAGAAGCCTAGGGCAGATTTAAGCTAGTTTGTAATCAAGTCATAAAGGAGGTTAGGTAAGCAAAGGCAGATTACGAGAAATCTTTAGCAAACGATTCTAAGAAAAATAGCAAGGATTTCTTTACTTATATAAACTCTAAAAGGAAGGGGATGAATCTGATTGGTCCACTTGATATCGATGGTTTGACTGTTGATGATCCTGCTCAGATAGCAAACAAACTGAATGAGTATTTTGCATCTACATTCACACATGAGGAGTTAAGGTTTGAAAATGCCAGAAGGTTATCAAATTGCAGCAGGGTACTTAATGATTTTGTAATAACTGAGGGCAAAGTGGAGGAGAAATTGTTGAAGTTAAACATAAGAAAGGCACCTGGGGTGGATGGGATCTATCCAGTTATATTAAAGGAGGCCGCAAAGGAAGTAAGCAAACCCTTAGCCATAATTATGACAGCATCCTTGGACTCAGGGGAGGTCCCCACAGACTGGAGATCTCCAAATGTATCCCCAATTCACAAAGGGGGATCGAAGGGTGACACGAGTAATTACAGACCAGTTAGTTTAACTTCTGTTCTGGGTAAAATAATGGAGTCACTGGTTAAAGATGCATTGCAGGATCATCTAGACAAGACTGCAGCAATAATTAAGACACAGCATGGGTTTGTTAAGGGAAAGTCTTGTCTGACAAATTTGATAGGATATTATGATGTGGTTACAAAGGAACTGGATGTAAAAAATAATTTTGATATCATATACTCGGATTTCAGGAAAGCTTTTGTGCATGGAAGACTACTGTACAAATTGGAGCAGAATGGTATTAAGGGTAAGTTGCTACAATGGATAAAAGGATGGTTGAGTGGGAGAAGACAGAGGGTGATAATCAGTGGGTGCTGCCCTTCATGGACTAATGTTATTAGTGGAGTTCCACAGGGTTCGGTGTTGGGTCCAGTGTTGTTTTGTATATTTATCAATGATATTGAGGAGGGTATATCAGGCTTAGTGTCGAAGTTTGCAGATGATACAAAGGTTGGCAGGGTTGTTAATGACAGTAATGGCAGTGTGCTACTGCAACAGGATTTAGAAAATTTGGGCAGATGGCCTGAGAAGTGGCAACTCAAGTTTAACTTTTACAGATGCAAAATACTGTATATGGGTAGAAGTAACCCCAGAGAAACGTACCAATTGTGTGGTACTACACTTAAGATGGTAGTAAATGAAAAAGACCTGTGAGTAATTGTGCAGTCAGATATGAAATTTTTTGAGCAATGCAACCAGGCTGCCAGGGCACGTCATGGGGTTTTGTCAATGATATATTTTGCTAGCAGGAAAAAGAGGTGATTGGCCCTGTGTATAAGGCAATGGTCAGGCCACACTTTGAGTACTATGTACAAGTCTGGAGGCCTCATTTTAGGAAGCATGTAGATTTGCTTGAGAGTGTACAGAAAAGGGCAACAAGATTGGTGAGGGAAATGAATTGATCCTCTTACCATGAGAAGCTTAAGTTCTGCAAATTGCAGTGGCTGGAGATTAGGCACCTGCGCGGTGATCTGATTGAGGTGTGTAAGGCCTTGAATGGGTTGAGCATGCTGAATTCTGATGGGATTCTTCCACTTATTCAGATTACGAACCTAAGGGGGCATAAATTCAAATTAAGGGAAGACAGATGTAGAGTAGATTTGCGGAAATTTGCCTTTAGCCAGCGGGTGGGTAATTGCTGGAACAAACTTCCATCTGTCGTTGTAGAAGTTGATAGGTTGAATAAATTTAAGGAGGGAATGGTGTGATTTTTTTTTTTTTTTTTTTTTTTTTTTTTTGGCTGGTGCTGCATAAGCTCATACACTTGCTTTCTTGCATCACATGCCACAACTACTTAATATTGAAATGCATTCCTCCCATTAAACATGACTATTACAAAAATTTAATGAAAAATTAAGGTGACTGTACATTAGATGCATCTGACATTGAAGATATTATTTATTGTTGATAATAATAATAATATAATATAATAAAAATTAATAATAAAATAGTTTCTAAATCAATTTTCTTTTGAAAGTTCCATAATAAATGTTATAATGACTTTTATCTTATTTTTTCTGCAATTTCCATGTTTTCAGTTGCAAAATTGATTAACTACATAAGTTTATAGAAAATTTGTAAAAACATGAACAAATTTTTTTGTTATATTTATTTTTATGAATTTTATATCTTGTAATATAAAACCTAGATCTTAAATAATACACTATATAATATTTGTTGGTGTATATATTTCAAGCTAAATTTTAAAATATAATATTTATAACTTTATCAATTTTTTTTGTACTTTTTATTTCATGGAGTTGATCAGTCTGGCTGCTAAGTGGCTCAAATATAAATAAAAATATTAATTAAAATGAATAAATACAACATATTTTTCAATTTTTATGAGTTTAATTTCTGACATTTATTTATATAATTAATGTGTGGTATTTTAAAGGTTTCTAGTGAAACATATAGAGGATCTCTATGTTAGTGTCAAAGAAAGTAGTAAGACAAAAGGAAGAAAACTGCAATGGGAAGATGTGGAGAATAGAATTCATCATCAGTTGATTTTAAGAGTAATTTCCTGCATTCAGTTAGCCAGCAAATTGCATTCTCATTACAAGGTATATATATATATATATATATTTTTTTTTTTTTTTTTTTTTTTTTTTACATACGCTCTCTCTCTTATTATGTAGATTAATTATATTTTGACTAAATTAGATTTTCTATTATTTTTATCTACAAGGAATGCTAAAACAATGGAGTTGGACAAGTTATGATGTGTTTTAGTGTGTCTCCAAATGTGTTGAGTGGAGTTTTCAGTTATTACTAAATTTCTCATGTTTATGCATGCATTGAACTGTATAAGGAGTTTGTATATGTTATATATAGTTATGTGTAGTAGTTCACAGATTGTGTAGAATTCAAGGTGTGTGAGAATTTGGTTTGAAAAATTGAATTGTCTTCCCAGTTTTACTGGTCTGCTCTGTATTATGATATGATTTCCACTTGCTTCAACATTTTAGGGACCCTGCACTATTAGTGGTTTTTGTTCAAGTGATGCTTGTGTATAATTTGCATCTGAATGGTTTAAAGATTAAACACTGCATTTTTAATGAGTATACAAGAGAAGTCTCATATTGTTCTCAGAAGAAACCATACATAAAGTGCAGCTGCATTTTCACACAACCATATAGTTTTTTGTTGCATTTCTCTCTCATAATGTGAATCTATCACAAGATACCTTGGTATTGCATTTCCATAGCTTCCAATGTTTTACTTTTTTGAAAGCAGTAGATTTTGCAAATTTTATCGAAAGAAGCCAGAAAATTTTTTTTAATATTAATGTTGATCTTGAAATTAAATATCACTGACAAATACATTTTACCTTAAGATACAGCTATAGCTCTATGTACTAGTACATTATTCAAGATATTTCCAAAGTTTTGTCAGAAAGAGATCTGAACAGAGGTGTTTTTTTTTTTTTTTTTTTTTTTCACCTTGCTGAATATTCTCTCACCCTCAGCATTACTCTGAGGTTTGATAAAATGCCAAGCATGTCTCTTAAACTTTGTTGTATGTCCAGCTTCCTTCTTACATTGTCAATTCACCAACCAAGCCACTATATATGCTCTTTCTTTCATAATAGCTTCTGATAGTTTCACATGCTGAAACTGACAGAACTAATACATTGAACATATTTTTTTATCTCTTTCTTTATTTTCACAGATACTGAAAATTTATCCACAAAAATTTCAAACTTGAAAATAATGATTGTGCTTCCTCAGTATTTTTAAGTACATTGTTTTTCATTGAGAACTTGCATAGAATATAGTCATATACGGCCATAAAGTACTTCCTCGCTGAACCAGAAACATTGAACTTTTCTGAATCTAAAAGTGAAAGTTTTAGATTCTTCTGATAGTTTCACTTTATCCAGTTTTTCATTTATCCAATGCCTTGAAGAGTAGAAGTGAGAGTTTTAGACTCTTCAATATCTTGGCAGTAATGCTGCCTAGTTTGAAATATCCTTCTGTTTTGGTAATCAATTTCCAAAAGGGAAGTGGAAGATTTAAAAACTGTTGGGCTAACAAATTTGTAGATCGTATTTTTCAGTGTATTATGGATGTGAGGCATGTTTGATACAAAACTACATTAGATTTAAAAGGAACAAGCAAAATACTTTATTCATGCCAGAAGAAAGGAACATGAACAGCCTTTCTGCAAGAGTGAGGATAACCAGCCTAGAGTTGCCAGCTTGCTTGGATTTTTTGTACCAGAACTTTGTGATCAGAAGTTCTTTTCCTTGAAGAGTTATTTAACTTTTTTTTTTTTCCCTTTAAAACTTCTTTTGTATCATGAACTGAATTTGGAGATGATTTAATGGTAGTCATTAGTGAATACTCATTGCTTTCAATTTGGTAACTTTGAAAAGTGATCATATGGCTTTTCAAAGCACCTCTAAACTCTTCTTTAACCAGACCTGTCTGTGTTCTTACAGTCTAGTTAAACATTTATCCAGAGATAGCAATGTGTACACACTTGTTTCAAAACCATATTCACTTCAGTTTGTTATTTACTTGGAATTGTTTGAGTATTTTCTTTTTTTAGAAAAAGAACGCAACCCTTACATTAATCGGGGAGTGGCTGTGTGTATGTATATATATATATATATATATATATATATATATATATATATATATATATATATAGATAGATAGATAACATATACATAGGATATTCACAGATGCATATAAATAGAATATTCACAGATGCATATAAATAGGAGATATACAGTAAGAAATTTATGAAAATTACAATGATTTACAAATAAGCAGTTACACCTGTAAATAAGGATATCAGGTTAGGATTTTACACAGATCTCAGTGTCTTTTAACTCTTTTTTTCACTGTGATTTTTTTCAACAGTTTTTGCACTAATTTCACCTTTTTTTTTTTTTTGTCCTGGTTTTTCTTGTTTTTTTTTTTTTTTTGAAGTTGGAGTTTAACTAAGGAAGTTGAGGGGGGGGGGGGGAAACACCACCTGCTGTTAACTTCACTTTGTTTATATTCAATTAGTATTGAATATAAACATTGATTTTGTTCTTTATATGAAGTATAAATAAATGGTTACACTGGGAAAACAAATTTTGTAATCGGAAACACCAATTGAGACATTCAGACTTCAAGTCAAAAAAAAAAAACATGCGCCACTGCATGCTGTTAACAATTGAATATAAATATAGATTTATTTTTTCAGGTTCTTTAAATGAAATATAAAAGATCACAGTACAATAATTGAGTCATTTCAGGAGGAAGAAAAATTTTATAATCGGAAACGCTGATTTCTCATTGCCACAACTTCCAACTTAAAGAGGACTAAAAAAAAATGCTGCACGTGCTTAATAATTGAATATAAACATATTGACAATACATCAATATATTGACAATACATCAATACAATATATAAATTCAAAACATTGACAAATGCAAAGTACTGCATGTGGGTAGAAGTAACCCCAGAGAAATGTCAACTGTGTGATACTACACTTAGGTGGTAGAAAATGAGGGTGTACACTATCACAGGTATGAGTGATAGAGATGTGGTGATTTAAAGGTAATCATCATTTTATTAGGACTACAAAAGGGTTACCCTAAATATTGTTGCTTTCTCTGCGAGTGGGATAGCCATACCAAGGATATGCACTATGAGAAGAGAAGTTGGCCTCAATGAAAATCATTAACACCTGGAATGAAGGTCATAGCATTTGAACCTCTGGTACATCCAAATAAAGTTTTGCTTCCACCACTGCACATCAAATTGGGGCTCATGAAAAATTTTGTGAAGGCTTTGGAAGTGAATGGTCCTGTATTCACATACTTGCAGGAGAAATTCCCAAGACTTAGTAGTACAGAGAAGATTAAGGCAGGCGTTTTCATTGGTCCACAAATAAGGCAACTTTTCAGAGACTAACAGTTTGAATGTGCCCTTAGTGATAGTGAGAAATCAGCGTGGAAATCCTTTCAAAATGTTAAAGCTGGCAACTACAGGCAGCTTGTGGAAGATCTTATTACTTCTTATCAAAAACTGAGGTGCAAATGTGGGGTGTTAAGTTTGTGTCAGTCACTGTTAAACACTCTTGTATCAGACAGGCAACCGTGTGCTTCAGACTACTGGAAAATTGTTTGCTAAAGTAGAGTAAGTAAGTAAGCTAATAATTACCATTAATTAGTCTGTATCTTTCTTGTTGTCTCCTTTTTCTTTTTAAAGTTGAAGGACAGTTCAGATAAGATTTAGATAGTTCCTTCACTGGTATAAAATAACAGGCACAAAAGTAAATAACATTATCATAGATTTGAAAGGTTTTTGTGTAAAAACATGTTTGATAAAGGAGAGATTAAATTTTACTATAAGATGATGATCGTAACTTACAAATTTAGTATTCTTTTTCTTTAGTCCATAAATCCTCTTCAAGTACGAGAGTTTCTCTCCGAAGCTGGTTACACATATAGTTTAGAGAGTATATTGAATTCTGAATTACGTGTTCTTCGAACTTTGGATTTCCAGATCAACATAGCAACTCCTCTGACATATTTGGAGGCATTATTAGAAGTTCTTGGTATGGTATCATTTTTTTTTGTATACTTTGTATGTTAAAGTTCATATAAATTTCTAAGGGAATTTTAAAAATTCATTATAACAAGTGTTGTGTTAAAAAGATAAGTACACACCATACCTTCCAGAAAGACAGGTTCCCTACACACACACACACACACACACACACACACACACACACACACACACACACACACACACACACACACACACACACACACACACACACACACACACACACACACCAGTTATCAAAATTATTGGAAGACTAGAAAAGACATCAGTGGTTTTTGTATGAGATTTTAATATGGAGTAGTTGAAATATTTCACCTAGTTTGGACGCTTATAAAAAGAGAGAACTTTCTAGCAATTTATGACATGTGTTGAAAATATTTCATCATTTCTCTAGTAGAACAGTTTTGTATTAGACAAGTGATATTGGTCTATGTGGATGACACCTTGCATGTTTTTCCACTTCTTCGCATAGTGTTTGTGTTGATGCAGATTAGGGCACTGAGGTAGCTAGTCTATTAGCATCACATTATTTTATCTCTATAAAACAAGCTGGTTTCAGGGACTGATGGCAGTCATCATCAAACAAATAAATACATGGGCTGTGTTAGGGTAACTAAGAATAAGAATGGGTGCATGTATACTTGCATGTACACCAATGCTAGAAGTATAATAAATAAATTTGATGAATTTGAAGTGCTGGTCAAGACATGAAAGGCAGATATTGTTGGGATATGAAAGACGTGATGTCACCCAGATATTAGGAATGCAGAATTGGAATTTGGGGAGTACAATGTGTACAGAAAGGATAGACAGGATAGGAAAGGAGGAGGGGTTATGCTGTTAATTATGAAAAACATAAAATCTAAGGAAGTGCATTCAGTTGACATAATTGGACAGTGCAATGTTGAGTCAATTTGGTGTGGCATAAGTAATGGGAAAGCAGAAATAAGAGTAGGAGTGTGTTATAGGTCTAATGAGTACAATGAACAATTGTACAGAGAAATAGTGGGCTAGTAAATCAGAATGTCTTGTAATGGGGATTTTAACTTCCCAGATATTGACTGGAACATGTGGGTTGGTCACTTGCACACTAGCAAGACTTTTGTGGATTTATTGGATGATTGTTTTCTACAGCAGCATGTTCAATAGGTAACTAGAGAGAAGGTAATACTCTTGATCTGTTATCAGGAGTGATTATTTGTGTATTAAGAATTTGCAGATAAAGGAAACCACTAGGTGGCAGTGATCACAGTGTACTGATGCGGGTTTTACTTAAAGATATAATTACCATTAGGGGTAACGGGAAGGGTTTTTGTTTCTGTAAAGGTGACTACAGTGGTCTCAGTTTTTAAATTCTGTACATTAGGACCAACTGATGATGTTACCAGCAGCAAATTCTAAGTGGGAAGCATTCAAGGAATTAATCACGGAAGCTACTAGGCTTTTCATACCGATTAAGAAATATTGTTCAAGGTTTAGGCCTAAATGGTTATCAAATGAACTAATGAGACTCAAGGCAGAGAAGAAAAATGCATGGGATGCATATTAATTATCAAAGGACACAGAAGCCTATGGCAGATATAAGCTAGTCTGTAATCAAGTCACAAAGGAGATTAGGCAAGCAAAGGCAGATTACAAGAAATCTTTGTCAAAGGATGCCAAGAAAAACAGCAAGGACTTCTTTAATTAAATAAACTCTAAAAGGAAGGAGATGAATCAGATTGTTTCACTTGATATCGATGGTTTGATGATCCTGCTCAGATAGCTAACAAACTGGATGATATTTTGCCTCTACATTCACACATGAGGAGTTATTGAGGGAGGAAAATGCTAGAAGTTTATCAAACTGTAACAGGGTACTTAATGATTTTGCAATAACTGAGAGCAAAGTGGAAGAGAAATTGTTGAAGTTAAACATAAGAAAGGCACCTGGGATGGATGGATCTATCCAGTTATATTAAATAAAGCGGCAAAGGAACTAAGCAAACCCTTAGCCATAATTATGACAGCATCCTTGGACTTAGCGGAAGTCCTCACAGACTGGAGATGTGCTAATGTATCCCCAATTCACAAAGGGGGATTAACGGATGACACGAGTAATTACAGACCAGTTGATTTAACTTCTTTTCCGGGTAAAATAATGGAGTTACTTGTTAAAGATGCATTGCAGGATCATCTAGACAAGACTGCAGCAATAATTCAGACACAGCATGGGATTGTTAAGGGAAAGTCTTTTCACTGGGGCAGAATGGTATTAAGCATAATTTGCTTCAATGGATAAAAGGGTGGTTGAATGGGAGAAGACAGAGAGTGGTAATCAATGGATGCTGCTCTTTGTGAACTAATGCTATTAGTGGAGTCTCACTGGTTTTGGCGTTGGGCCCACTGTTTTGTATATTTTTCAATAACATTGATGAAGGTATATCTGGCTTAGTGTTGAAGTTTGCATATGATACAAAGTGGGTAGGAGTAACCCCAGAGGAACTCACCAACTGTGTTGGTACTGACACCTAGGGTGGTAGAAAAATGAAAATGACCTGGGAGTAATTATGCAGTCAGATATGAAGTTTTCTGAGCAATGCAGACAGGCTGCCAGAGCAGGTCATGGGGTTTTGACAATGATGTATAGGAATTTTACTAGCAGGGAAAAGGAGGTGATTATTATCCCTTTGTATAAGGCAATGGTAATGTGACGCCTTGAGTACTGCATACACATCTGGTGGCCTCATTTTAGGAAGGATGTAGATTTGCTTGAGTGTGTACAGAGAAGGGCAACAAGATTGGTGAGGGGAACGAAGGGATCCTCTTACGAAGAGAGGCTTAAGTTCTGCAAATTGTAGCAGCTGGAGACTAGTCACCTGTGAGGTGATCTGATTGAAGCATGTAAGGCCTTGAATGGGTTGAGCACACTGAATTCTGATCGGATTCTTCCTGTTGCTCAAATTACAAACCTAATGGGGCATAAATTCAAATCGAGGAAAGACAGCTGTTGAATAGATGTTCAGAAATTTGTCTTTAGCCAGCGTGTGGGTAATTGCTGGAACAAACTACCATCTGTCGTTGTGTAAGTTGATAGCGTAAATAAATTCAAGGAATAACAGGACAAACTTTTTGAGGGAATGGTTGTGTGAATTTTTTTTTTTTTTTTTTTGCTGATGCTGCATAAGCTTATACACTTTCTTTCTTGCATCACATGCCTCTATTACTATTACCCGGTTGAAATTTAAACTAATAAATTCTATAATTTTTACTCTGTCCACAGAGCTGAAACTCACTATAGCTGGAGCCTATACTACACATCTGCACATTTACCAACCCACACACTTTAATCTTCTGGCCTTGACAGAGAACTGTCTTACAGCTACGATGAAAGCAATGTGGAGATGGGGGAATCCCCTTGTGCCGTTAGACCCTAAATACACTAATGCTGGAGCCAGAACTGTTTTTTTTGATTTTTCCCACTTCAAATTTCAGATATTTCTATTGATTATCACGTAAGTGACAAAAATGTACCTTCAAGTGTGCATTTTTTAAAGCCTTTTTCAGTTACTATCGGACCTCTATATAACGAAATTGATCTTTCCCTTGTAAAAATTCGTTAAACATCAATTTCGTTATAAAGAAATTTGACTTTTCCAACAGTGAAAAATACCCTAAATTCAGAAGTATAGTAAAAGAAAGATGAGAAATAAGTGGGAAATTATAAATTTTCTTATATTTTAAAACAATTAATTTATTAATCCATATATATTAAGAAATTACTACTTACATGATGCGCACAATGTATTAGTACACTTTTAAGAATTATGTCATAAAATATTTGGTTATTGTTTGTTGTACATTGGTTTCTACTGTACACCGTTCTTGTTGGCTCACTCATTAGTGGGCGGGCAGGTACCCTAATAATGCAGACATGTCATCACAGTACCTTATTAGGGTACCTGCCTGCCCACTGATGAGTGAGCAAGCAAGCTCTGAAATGCATCTGGGTGGTGGTGCCCACTGAGAATAAATAACAGTATTTTCCTCTACTAGAGAAGCATTATTAATTCGAAGTAGTGCAATACCTGGTATCTCGTTGTGAAGGTAGCCACAATATGAGATAAAATCAAAACGATGCTGTTACACTACTTATGTAGTTAAATTTATGGGTAAATTATGGTATATTTATGCCAATATTATATTGTTAATTTTAACTCATAACGTACTACTGTAATTAAGATCAAAAAGGCCTTAGATGACTATTTATTGGCTGATACAAGCAAAATCACTAAGATAACTTCTATCATGGTCTGTGGTTTGACCTGAAGGCACTGACCATAGCACTTATAATTGACAATGAGAGGCTTAAGGTGAAGTCTGCTGAGCTCCAAATCAGGGGCAGAGCTTTTCAACTGATTCATCAAAAATCAACATGCTGCAACAAGATTGTTTGCTGATGCTGTCAGGGAGGGAAACTCAAACAAATGCTTGCATATAAGCCAAGTCATGGTAAAATAATTTCTAAACAACTAAACATGAATGTTGAGGAGGTAAAGCCTGTTGTGTGGGGCCCTTCATCGGTATCTAGTTCTCAAGGACTGGGAGGTCCCAGTAATATACTTATTTTGAAAACTCTTCCTGACTCTGACATTAATTCAAGCCAGGATATTAAAAATACACTTACTAAAACAATAAAACAGGACTAGAGAGATAAAGAACATTACACTCCTAAGAAACAAAGGCTTGTTGATTGAGACAGGGTCAGCAGATGCTGAAAAGATAAGTAAAGCAAACTCTCTTACCGAGGCTGGATTGTTGATTGATAAACCCAAAATGACAAATCCTACAGTCCTTATATATGGAGTTCCCAAGAACACAAAAGATAAGATACTTGGGGATCTTTATTTAAAGAACTTCAAAAATTGTGGCTTCTCACAGGATGAGATAACAAATTAGACTACCTTTTAGATTCAATTCTGGATCAGCTGCCAAGGTTACAAACTTGGTGATTGGTTTTTGCCCTAGACTTTTACAATGTTTAACACAAAATGATCAAAGTATCGGTTTTATGTTTCATAGGTTTTGCAGATTTACTGTGGCTAATAAATGTTTCAGATGCTTGGCATATCGATTCCTCTACTAACTGTACACAAAAGACCCATGTCTTGTGACCATTGTGCCAATGGTGGACACATATGCAGAGTGTAAGTTTAAATACCAGGCACCACAGTGTGTGAATGACCACTTGGTGAGAGACGGTAAATGTCCCGAGTATAAAGCTGTAGAGCAGAGGTGGGGGAACCTCTCACCTGTGGGCGAAATTTTGCCCACAGTCTAATTTGAAACTGCCAGATGATAAAATCCTCTAAAATGGCATATGAAAAACCAGCATAGGCCTTAAGGGCAAACAGTCATTTAGTTTAAGTTCTTTTAAGCACTCCATAAACAAATTTCTGTTAGCTATAATCAGAGGCAGACTGGGTCAAAAATTCTTACTGGAAAAAACTTATAGCAGCCTCATACTAGCGTTTATGGCCATATTGTGAGGAAGTGTGTGTGTGGGGGGGGGGGGGGAGGATTTCAAATAACTAGAGTAATTATCGATCATTAATTTTTTAATGAATTTTAAATATAAATCACAATTAATTATTTTATGAAAAAACTATTTCATTTATTCAAAAATATTTAACATAAATAAATGGTGATAGCTTCACAGTCATAAAGATGAAGCTTTATTGTGAATTGTGGAATGAATGAAAGGGATTAACATTCCACTGAATTGGGGAATATTAATCCCCTTAATTCATGGGATTAACGCAAATTACGAGCTAAAGGAATTAACATTCTACAACTCAGTGGTGTCTGTAAAACCTATACACTGCCTCTCCCACATACTGCAGCGAGAAGTTGCGCATATGTATGGTATCATATCAATATGTATGGTAGCACACTGTAGCAGCATTGATGCGACTGCTATACAGGCAAACGAAACATTTCCAAATGACTTGACTTGTATATTACTGTGGATAAGGAAGATCCATATTTTTGTTATTATGATTTTCGTGCATTTAGTTTCCATATATTAATCAACAAATAGAATGTATCAGAGGTCAGAGTGCAATATTGAAAATCACAACGGGCTCCAGCCCATCAGGGATTCCCCTGTAAGTGTTATGGCCAGTCTGCCTCTAGCGGTAATGCTTGTCTCGTGACAATAATCATGAGTTGGAATACGTACAAATTGATGTTGCACTTATTACAGCCAATTAACATTTAGCATTTGTTTCTCCCCTGAAACCACACTTGCACTCATTAGTCTTGTTATTGATGATGGATAGTCAGTGTTCATTTAAGTGTTTTGTTTTGGTTGGTGTTGGTTGCATAATTGCAAATTAAGTGCAATAATTTTGAATGCTGGCAACATTTATGGTTCTTTTGCTTAGTTCTATTTAAGTCAATATTGTAAAGTGCATAAAAGTGTAACCCCTTTCTGCAATGATTAGCAATAATAAAAGAAGAGCTGCAGGCGAAAGTTTTGTTTGATGAAAAATGGACGAATAATTATTTTTTCGTGAAAGTAAATGGAAAGTGTATGTGTCTCATTTGTAAAGAATTGTTTGCAGTTTATAAAAAGTAGAATCTTGAATGCCACTATTTGCCCAAGCATAAGGAATATGAAAAACTAAGAGACTCAGCATTTAGACAAGCTAACATTTTTAAAAGAACCTTTATGCAAACAGCAGTCTATTTTCAAAAAACATATTCATGAAAATATATTCGTAATGCAAGCAAGTTATGAAGTGTGTGAGCTAACTGCAAAGAAACCGAAACCAATCGAAGGCAAGTTTGTTAGTGTATAGTTGCTGTTGCGTGAATTTTAACTCCAGAAAAAGTCTGGTTTTTTGTTTTTTTTTGTTTTTTTTTAAATATCATGGAGGACAGTTTCTGACCATATAAAAGACATGGCTAACGATATCCAAGTATCCTTGAAACAAGCAGCATCAGAATTTGCTTTATTTTATTATTCCATTATTTTTGTTTCATTGTTTTATTCCATAGCTGTAAGTGGGACAACAGATATAACAAATGCGACACATTTGGCTATATTTTTATGTGGGATAACGATAAACTTTATGATACAAGAAGATTTACTTGCTTTAAAATCGATGCACGAGACTACCACAGGTGAAGATCTCTTGTCTGAAGTCAAATCAGCAATACATGATTTTGATTTACCCTATGAAAAACTAAGCGGTGTAGTCATGGACTGTGCACCATCTATGGTAGGATTTCAAAAAGGACATGTTGCTTTAATTAAGAAAGAATTGGAGAGCCGTCAACTGGAATCTAATGTGTTAATAATGTGTCACTCTCTTATTCACCAACAAAATTTGTGAACATTCTAAGAATGACCAATGTGACGAAAGTGGTAACAAAATATATTAACTTCATAAAAAAATAAGGGATTGAAGAACAGAGAATTTAAAGAACTGTTAAAGGACCTTGAAGCACAATATGGTGATTTAGTGTACCATTGTGAGGTTCGCTGGCTAAGAAAAGGGCATATGCTCAAGCACTTTTATGAGCTGAAAGATGAATTGAAACTGTTCATGGATATTAAAGGCTACTCCATCATGGAATTAGAGGACCAAAAGTGGTTATGTAATTTTGCGTTTTTGGTCGATATCACTAGCTACTTAAATGATCTAAATTCGAAATTACAAGGGCCAAATAAGCTTAAACCTCCCTTGTCAATATCAAGAGCTTTGAATCAATGCTGTAATTGTTCGTAACTCAACTGAAAAAACACTGTATGGTACATTTTCTAACAATGAAAGAACTGAAACCAGAATCAATAGTGGAGTATGCTGCAGAGTGTTCCAGTCTCTTGAATCAATTTCAAAAGAGGTTCCAAGATTTACAAAATCATGAACTCAAACTAAGAATATGCAAAACTCCTTTTGATGTGATGCCAGCTAAAGCTCCTGATTCCTTGCAACTAGAATTAATTCATTTGCATTCGGATAATACTTGGAAATCCAAATTTATAGTACAGCCAGGCCTCGCATAGTGCGAGTTCGATTAATGCGTGTTTCAGTTACCGCTATTTGAAAAAATTATACCACTTTTCACTTTGCACGATGCAAATTTCCAGTTAACGCGATCTTTTTTTTTATGCGATAGTTGAAAAAGATTTGAATCATGCGTTAAGCTTACTGCGCGTCGGATGCGCAATAAACAAATGTTTGCCTGCTGGTTCCATCAACCATTAGAAGAAGACGTGTTACTCGTTTGTCTCCCGCTAATAAAGTCAATGCAGACTTGCATTTAAAAATTCAAATTTTTAAATGAGCCAGATGAAAATGTTACCCCGGAAGAGATAACAGTAAAAGAATTTGATGAAATCTTTCGTATCGCAGAGAACCTCAAACAAAAGGTTTGAGGTTCTTTGCGATATTTATTTCGCCAGGACCCAGAGAAGATTGTTGTCGGCTATCGGAAATTGATTGATGAAAAGAGAAAGTCAACGCTGTTCAAATATTTCCGCAACAGTTATTTCTTCATTGTGTATTTTATGGCAGAGGTTTCCAAACTTTCTCGGTTCACGGCGCCCTTAGTGTCTCAGTAATTTTTTCACGGCGCACCCAGACCAAAAGAAATACCTAACAGTTCCGTTTAGTAGTTAGGTCTAAACAACTTAATAAGAAATATTGAAACTGTGAACTACCTCCAGCTAGTAGTTCGCGCAGTGTCCGACAGATGTAGAGTATCGCTGTGTTTCCCTCGAACATTTAAAATATTCTGCGGCGCACAGTTTGGGAACCGCTGTTTTATGCAATAAACATTTAATTCCATAATTATTTTCATTATATTTTACATTGTATACAGTTAAAAAAATTATTTAAAAGGTATTTTTAAAATTCTTTATAGACATTCCAGAAGGTCAAGGACCAATTATAATTTTTCCTATTGACTATTATATTTGATTAACGTGTTTCCTTTTTGTGCGATGCACTTGCGGGATGAATTAATTGCGTTAATAGAGGCCAGCCTGTATATCTATTTTGGAATTGTATAAATCCTATGTAGATACTGAAAAATATCCAATTATGAGGAATTATGCATTGAAAATTGCATCACTGTTTCCTACCTCGTACTGATGTGAACAGTTTTTCTCAACATTAAATTTGGTCAAGAATCACTTGTGTGTGCTAGACTTACGGATAATAATCTTGCAGACAAACTAAGAATTCAGGCCATCTAACATCTCTGAGCTTCCCAAAGTAAAGCAGGTGCAAGGTAAGAAGTTTCATTAAAATTAAAACAAAACTGTGGTGTCTTTGGTTTAATTAATTTAATTTTAATTAATGTTGCTTAGTGTGATCATGTGCATACTTATGAATTTGTAAAATTTAAGATCCAGATGATGTGAATAACTCCTTACATATATTGAACAGAATTTGCTGCAGATTTGCTTTTTGCAACTTAATTTCTGCAGACCTTAATGCAAAATCTCTGTTGTGGTATAGTGGTTACACTGCTGTTAGAGGGAATTTATTTGAGGAGTTGATTCTGAATCACATCTTGTGTATACATAACCTTTCAGACACCCTGTTCACATTTTCTACTGTGAACAGGGTGTTGAATATTGTCGTCACTATTTCTTCCCTCAAAATTGTCAAAATTCAGGACTGGGGTGTTCAGCAAAATTTGATAAATGATGATCATTGTCCTATCACTTTTAATATTAGACCTGACTCATCAAAACAAAATGTGTCAACATTGTATTTAAGAAGATTTTGTATGGACAAAGCATGGCATTTCTTATGGCATAAATTTCATGAATTTTTAAATGCATTCTTTAATACTGAAAACAACTGAATTAAATAATTTGTCTGCAGTAGAGTACCTTCAATATGTACAGTCTCATCTCTTTTTTGGCAATGCAGTTTTCTACCAGTAGGAAACAAAATAAAAGAATCTTTGTACATCATGGTGGAATTCTTTGGCAGATCTGAGGTTGCAAGTTGAACAAGCAAGAAGGGCATTTGAACGTGGCAGGCAAATCGCAGCAAGATGTTTTAATTCTTAAAAATGACCTGAAAGATAACAGAAAGAATTTTCATAAGGCTGTTGCTGATAGTAAAGTGAAATGTTGGCAAGACCAGGTTAGGCAAATTGGTAACTCAGAGCCTTGGGGCCTAATATACAAAATAGTGAGAAATAAACTTATCTGCGGAGACGTCTACAACATGGTTCTTAGCAACACTCTAGAATCTACTGAACGGACGACCACTGTTGGCACCATATTTAAGCAATTATTTCCCTCGGACGTAATTCAGGATGACACTCCTGAACAGACACAGATATGTAAAGAAAACGTGGAATACACAGGTTCAACAGATAAAGAACTTGGAATTGCTATCTTTAAAGTAAATTCAAAAAAAATGCCCAGGTCTTGACCTTATTGAAAATCAAATAATCAAATTTCATGATTTTTCCCAGATGTACTGCTCACTTGTTCAATAACTACCTTCTGGAGGGCAGCTTTCCAATTCCATGAAAGTTGGACCTTCTAAAAATACTTCATAAACCAGGAAAGCCCAAGACAGATCCCCATGCCTACTGGCCTATCTTGCTCTTGGCAAAGTCTTTGAGAGGTTACTCATCCCAAGATTAACCAAAGTGTTTGAGGATTATCATCTTAGCTCAGAATTGCAGCACGTGTTTTTTAAACACATTTTAAAGGGCACTCGACTGAGGATGCTATACTGGGTAAAGTCTGGAATCACATCCAGACTTTACCCAGTAAATACATTCTAATGGTTTTTGTAGACTTTGAAGGTGCTTTTGACTCACTTTGGTGGGAGAGAGTGCCCTCAGGTCTTTGCATTTGGCACTCTGATAAATGCATATTTGAAACTCTAAGATCTTCTTTTCAGGATAGGAAGGTAAAAGTATGTGCTAAGCATTTAACCTATGAGTCTTGTTTCCAGAGGTTGCCCTCAGGGTTCTCTACTGGGGCCTCTCTTCTGGATTGCAGTTCTAGATCAGTTTGGTAAGAGATAATCCAGATTGTATAAAGGTTGCTTATGCAGATTGTGCAAATGACCTGGTGTTCGGTGTCTCAGGTCGGTCCAGGAGAAATATAGAGGAAAAAATTCAGCTGGTCCTTGATGACCTATCTGATTGGCAAAGCTGAATTTTCCCCAAATAAGATCAATTTTATGTTCTTTAAAACAAAAGTAAACAGATCTCCTAGAGTTTTACTAGATGGAAGACAAATTCCTTTTGTCTCCAACATTAAATATCTTGGATTGTCTCTTGATGATAAGCTTACATTTTAGGTACATATTAATAAAACTTCGGAAAAAATAAAGAATTTTACTGCATCTGTAATTTGCATCTTTATTCCTATTGTGTCTTATGCTTCCAGGATTTGGAATATTGCAGCTACTCAAACTAAGGTAAAAACAAAACTAATTTTGATGCAAAGGTCAATGCTTCTTTCTATCATGCATGTGCCATGTACAGTCTCTAATAATGCCCTGCAAGAGCTTGCTGGCACACTGCCTTTAGACCTACATATTATTTATTTGGGCATGGTAAGTAAATTAAAAAGGGCTTGTCTCCTACCCAACTAGAGAATACTTCAGACCCAGCTAATTAGCATTAGTAGAGGCATATGATGCAAGAAAGCAAGCTTATACAGCATCAGCTTAAAAAAAAAAACCCTTCCCATTTCACCCATCTATTCACTCCAAATGTTTGTCTAGTTCTGCCTAGAGTTTATTTAAGCTGTCAGCTTCCACAACTACAGATGGAAGTTTGTGGAAGCTTGAATGGATCTTTCCACATCATTCCAAAGATGCTACACAGGGGGGGAGGAGTGTATAGTCCTAAGTTTGGAATAGAAGAAATAATTTTGAGTTGGTTTACTCTGTGCTAGAGGTGGAAGTAATATCTGATATGATATTGTAAATACATTAAGAGCAATGAGTAACTTAAGGAGGAAACTTTGTATATAAGTTGAAAGCACAAACACACAATATAGTGTTTGTGCTTTCAGTTTTTTTTTTTTTTTTTTCAGTGTTGGATTTCCTTTGACAAAATGTCAGGAATTTTTGAATTATTTCAGTATGTAGTTATGGAGTATTGTACTGGTGTGAGGCGTGCAAAACATTTTTTTTTTGGCGGGACCCAGGACTAGGCAGCTTGGGTAAGGGATTTTGCTGGTATCCACAGATATAGCACCGCCTCCTGTGGATGTGGGATTTTGTGCATTGCACACAGACAGCGGAAAGGGCCCATAGTTAAGATAGCACGGTATTCAGTACTGGGCAACCTGAATACCGTGCCAGTGTATCCACTGGTTTTGCACTACCTCCAGTGGATGCAATAAAATACAGGAAACAGGTCTGGCTTCATGTGCCAAGGATGGGCACTGGGCAGCAGTTGTCCAGGTGATGACTGCTCCCTGGTGGCAAAGAGGCCTGACACTCACAACATATACTACAGGACACTTGCTGATACCACATATTAATACTACATATACATTCATTAACCACACGTCAGGCTCCTTTTACAGTTTCTGTATTTCATCACAGTGACACTAGGTGGAGATGGGTATTAGTCTGGGAGCCACCATAGGTGGGACATACAATACATACATGTTCTTTCTGTATAACGATAGGTTATTAGTGGTTCAACCCCCCCCTCACAAACCAAAATGTTGGAAACCAGAAGTGAGATCTAGAACTTGTCTACAGATGCACTGAAACATGCCAGTCAAGCAAAGAGGTTTTCAACAAAATGACAACATAGAACCTGGGCCCACATCAAAATCTGTGGACGATCTAGGTAGTGAACTAGATTGTCCACAGATTGTGCAACTGTACAGTGCAAAAAACTAAGCATTGGCCTTCATTATGACACAAGGTGCAAGTTTCTATCAAGCATAATTTTTAAGTTGTAATTTTTTTTAATCGGGGAAAGACTTTATGCTCGCCCTGTATTTTGTCAGTATGATGGGAATCACTCGGTGCAATTTGATATAGATTTTCTATTGGCAATTTATCAAGGGATTCTTGGGTTGACAGCTTTTAAAGAGTTCTGGAGTTTACTCTGTGATCTTAGTGAATATTTGTGACTAGTATTGTTTGGATTGCCTGTTGATGGGTAGTTCTTCTGATTTGGAAGATTTCTGTGAATACTGTGCTAAGGTTTATAATATGTCTCTTCTGTAATGAACAAATGTTCTTGGTTTCTTAGCAGGGGTCTTATTTTAGTTATTAAAATGCTCCTTTGGTCATCATACATTGGACAGTCCTAGAGTATATGTGCCCAGTCACATTTCTGCATGCACAATGGGTGTCCTCAACCAGACCCAGACTGTGCAGTTTGGCATTTAGTGAGCCATGTCCAGTGAGTAAGAAAGTCATGAACAAGCTTGGGGAATACCACGGAGATGGGGGGGGGGTAGGATAGACTAGCCCCACTTGGGGTAGGTATTTCCTAGTTACTTCACCCTTGATTGACTGTTTCCAACTTGTTTGCCACAATGGCTGATGGAACAGACTTCCATCTTTTGTTGTGGAAGTTGATAGCCTAAATAAATTTAAGTCTGAGGTGGACATATATTTCAAATGAACAGAGGGGTGAAATGGGAGTGTGTTTTTTTGGCTGATGCTGCATAAGCTTGCTTTCTTGCATCATATGCCTCTACTAACACTAATGCTAATTTTCGGAGAGCTGTGGCTATTTTCTTCTTCTTTTCCTGTGCGATGTTATTAGTCACGTCCAGGGTAATACCCAGATTTGGGGAGATTCCTCTTTTTGAGTCTGCAATGCAGAGCTCTTCATGTAACTTCCTATAAGGGCATGGTTCAGGCTAATACTTGCAGGGCAGGGATACTTACAGTATGGTAGGCTCTGGTGGTGACAAGTAGAACAGCTTTTTGAATTGTATCCAGTTTTGTTTTGTTTCTTACTAAAGATGTTTTATTGTGCCAAATTCCAGCTCTGTAAGAGATAATGGAAAGGGAAAACAGCTTTATATATAAGAGCAAAAGTTTTTCTTTTTTATCCCCAGTCAGCTTTAGCTTTACTGATTCTGGAGATCATGGCTGCATAGTTACTTACTTTTTTAGAGAGTTATATTAGATGAGGGTAGAATGATAGCTTGCTATCAAATACAATCCCTAGGTATTTTAGTTCTTATGCCAGTTTAATTGTAGTATTACTGACTGTGATTTGGATTTGGATGATTTGGAAACAATATGGATTTTGTCTTCTATGAAGAGACAGTGAGTTGGTTGGTTTTTGCCCATGTCTGAAGTTTCTGTAATGTTTGATTTCTTCATGTTCTAGATTTGCTCTGGAATTTGCTTTGACTAGCATGGCTATTTTTTCAGCTTGTCCAGGATTTGTATTTAGGAGCTCATCCAGCACTGAGTTCTAGAAAAATGGGCCCAGTAGTGAACCCTTTGGGCATCCTTTTATGACAGAACATCTAATTTCTTGGTATTTTGTTCTTACTATGACTTGTCTGTTTTGCAGGTAGCTTTTTATACAGTTATATAGGTACTTTTGCATGGCGTAGCCTTTTGAGAATGCTAGGCCACAACAGTGCATCAAATGCACTTGTAAAGTCAATGGATATAACCAGCATATATTTTTCCTCTGTACTGTTAGCTGTAGTAACTATGTAATTCATGGCATCTTCAGCGGAGGAGCCTGATTTAGAACCATACCGTATCTGATTGCAAGTCTGCCTGAGTATAGTGAGCCATCAATCTGCAAAAGAGTAATCTCTCCATTACCTTATTAAGCACAGAGAGCAGAGCTATTGGTCGATAAGATTTAGAATTGGTTGGATTCTTGTCCAGATTTTTAAATATAAGTCTGAGTTTTGCCTCCTTCCAAGGGATAGGTATCTTTTTAACAATTTCCTTTGGCAAGAAAATTGTTAAAAAGGCATATTATGTAATCTTGGCAAGCCTTTTTGATTACCTCCACCTTCAGAAGGTCATTTCCAGGACATTTGTTGGCCTTAGTCTTTTCTAGGGATACCTTTAGCTCATCTGGAAGAATGGGGGGGGGGGTTTAGAGATATCACTGCTGTAGGATTGGTTTCTATTGTGAATTTTTTTTTATTCTTCTGTTAGAAACTGGTTTCTTGCAGAAGGTATCTAGAATATTGTTTATGGAGTCTTCCCAAGTTAGGGTACCATCCATTTTTGATGTAGCATTTGCTATTTCACCTGCTGGTAGCCTGTTTGTACGGTAAAAAGTAAACTACTCCCCATGGATCAGCATTTCCAACAGTTCCCACAAGGGCCTTCCAGGATTCTTTTTTTCTCATGAGAGAGAGTGGTATATTCGTTCCTGTAGGTTCTATAAATTTCTTTGAGAGTATTTACTTCAGATTCTGGTCAGGTTGACCTAGCTCCCTGAAAATTTTTTTCTGGCTTGGTGGACCCTTTGTTGGGCACCACCAAAGGAACTGCATTTTTTCTCAGTTTATGCTTCTCATGGAGATATTAAAAGCATTAGTTATGATTTCGAGTTGAGTACGAGAGTAGCCTGTGCGAACGACATTTTTGCCGCTCCTGGAACAGAGAAGTTTTTTCTGATTTATTTTCTGTTTTATTAACTTAAATTGGCATATTAACTTATTTTCTGGAGTAGTTTTATATTCTTATTTACGATACTTAGATTAAAGTAACTTAGATAGAGATTTTGTAGGTATTACTTAGTATCGGAAAGGGTATCAAATCTACGTGTTTACCGTTCGTAAATAGCCGCCATTGTAACGCAATACAAAATATCTTGAACTAGATAACATAAGCTTAATATAGTACAGCATAGTACATAATATTGTAAATTAATCAGATAATTAATATTGTTGAACTTCATTGTCAATTAAATTGTACTTTTCACTATACATATAACGACTTGGGTTACGTAACATAAATAATTAGTAAAAAATAAATAATTAATACTTAACTTGATACGGAAGTTATATAAAGGGATTTCATAGATAACACTCGATACTGAAACATAAATATAGCGTTATAACTGTGTTGAGATATAAGTTTAGAGTTTTTAATTTTGTACTGAAATTGAAATTTTATTGAAATTAAATCGAAATCATGACTCTGACCAGAGCAGCAAAGCAAAAGGCTCAAGCAAATGGGAGTGCTGTGGCTCAGGGGAGAACTGAGGGGGAGCAGTTGCCCTCTGAATCACAGCTTATTAAAATGCACTACTTGCTTGATGTTTGTGGAGCAGTCAGGTACAGGACATGATTCTGCCATGGGGGGGGCGCCTCCGTAGCCAGGTGGGAAGGAGCAGCAGTGCGTAGCACACGCGCTTCTTGATTAGACCGGGGTTCGAGCCCGTCACCACCAAATACGGAAGATGTGGAAAGGTCAGGGAATGACCACCGCATATCATGGAGCAATATGGCCTTAGTTGCTAATGCTCCTAAAAACCAAATAACAACAACAGCCATGGGGGATGTCTTTGTGTGTGTCTAATGTCTAATGGGGATGTCTAATGCTCCTAAAAACCAAATAACAACAACAGCCATGGGGGATGTCTTTGTGTGTTCGCAATGCAAGGAGTGTGAGGAAATCAGGCGGCAACTCAGCATTGTTATGGGCCTATATGAGAGCTTGAAGGACACGGTGGATGCCCTCAAAGGATTAAAAGTGAGGGCCCATCAAGCTCTCAGCTGCCCACACCATTGCCAGAGCTTGCACTTGGTCATCACGCAACACAGCGGCAGCCCCCAAGGCAGAATGCACTGGTCCCAAAGGAACTAGTAGTTGTTGGTGACTCTATTGTCAGGGGAACGAGAAACATGCTTTGTAAAAAGGATAGGTGGAAGAGGACCAGGGTATGTCTGCCAGGGGCAAAGGTTGATGACGTTGTAGAGCGGATATCATCTTTTAAGGGAACAAAAGGTGATATAGTTGTACATGTTGGCACTAATGATATTAAGAGTAGGAGACCGGCGGAATTACTTAACAAGTACAGGTCACTGTTGAAAAAAAGCCGTGAATTAGGGTTGAATTTGAAAGTGTCTGCAATTCTGCCCAGACACGATAGGAGGGAGTATATGATGAGAGCCCTGTCGAACAATTCGGCCCTGGAAGGATTGTGCAAGGCTCAGGGGGTAGAATTTTTTTCAGCCTGGTCTGTACTTGTCAGGAGAGACTGCCTCTACAGGGATGGGATACACTTAAATAGAAAGGGTGCAAGAATGTTTGCTGATGCTATCGAGGCAGTGTTAGGGGGGTTGGAAAACTGCTAGATTAGGGGGATACAAGGACTAATAGATTAACAGTAGCCACTGGCAGAGGTGAAAGTGATTCTTGCACTGCTTCTATTGGAATGAGCCGCAGCCTGGAAAATAAGATGCAGGATATTTCAGAAACTGCTGGGAATCATTGGGGTACAAATAAACACATAGGTTGTGTTAGGGTAGCTAAGAAAAAGAACAGATTTGAAAGAATAAATTTGATGAATTTATTCCTCAAATTCATTAAATAAATTTGATGAATTTGAGGTATTGCTCAAAACATCAAAGGCAGATATTGTGGGGATTTCGGAGACGTGGTGTCACACAGATATAAGGAATGCAGAACTGGAATTTGGTGAGTACAATGTCTACAGAAAGGATAGATAGGGTAGGAAGGGAGGAGGGGTTATGCTATTAGTTAAGAAATACATAAAATCCAAGGAAGTGAAGCCAGTCGACATTGCTGGACAGTGCAGTGTCGAGTCAGTTTGGTGTGACATAAGCATTGGGAGATCAAAATTGAGAGTAGGAGTGTGCTATAGGCCTAATGACTCTGATGAGTATAATAAGAAACTGTACTGGGAAATAGAGTGGGCCAGTAAATCAGAGAGTCTTATAATGGGGGATTTTAATTTCCCAGATATTGACTGGAAATTCGGGGCTGATCACTCACACGCTAGCAAGGCTTTTGTGGATTTATTGGATGATTGTTTTCTACATCAGCATATTCGGGAGGCAACTAGAGGGAGTAATACTCTCGATTTGATTATCAGTAGTGATTCTTTATGCATTAAGAATCTTCAGGTAAATGAACCACTAGGTGGCAGTGATCACAGTGTGCTGAAGTGGGATTTACTCAAAGAGGTAACAACCATTAGGGTTAAAGGGAAGGGTTATTGCTTTCGTAAAGGCGACTACGATCTTTGGCAAGGGATGCAAAGAAAAGCAGCAAAGAGTTCTTTACTTATGTAAACTCTAGAAGAAAGGGGATGAATCAGATTGGTCCACTTGATATCGATGAGTCAGCTGTTGATGATCCTGCTCAGGTAGCTAACAAACTGAATGAATATTTTGCATCGACATTCACACATGAGGAGTTATTCAGCGAGGGTAATGCCAGAGGTGTATTCAACTCTGGCAGTAAGCTGGAGAATCTTGAAATAACTGAGAGTAAAGTGGAGGAGAAATTGTTGAAGATAAATACAAGAAAGGCACCTGGGGTGGATGGGATCTATCCAGTTATATTAAAGGAGGCAGCAAAGGAAGTAAGCGAACCCTTAGCCATAATTACGAGAGCTTCTTTGGACTCGGGAGGTACCGATAGACTGGAGATGTGCAAATGTGACCCCAATTCACAAAGGAGGATCAAAGGGCGACACAAGTAATTATAGACCTGTTAGTTTAACTTCTGTTCCAGGAAAATTAATGGAGGCACTGGTTAAAGAAGCACTGCAGGATCATCTAGACAAGACTTCAGTTATAGCTCAGACACAGCGTGGTTTTGTTAAGGGGAAGTCTTGCCTGACCAATTTGATTGGATACTATGATGCAGTCACAAAAGAACTGGATGCAGGGAATAACTTTGATATTATATGCTTGGACCTTAGAAAGGCTTTTGATACTGTTGCACATGGAAGACTGCTGCACAAATTGGAGCAGTGTGGCATTGGAGGCAAATTGCTGCTATGGATAAAGGGGTGGTTGAGGGGGAGAAGACAGAGAGTGGTAATCAATGGACACTGCTCATCGTGGACTAATGTTATTAGTGGAGTCCCTCAGGGTTTAGTGTTGGGTCCATTATTGTTTTCTGTATTTATAAATGATATTGATGATGGTATATCAAACTTAATGTCCAAGTTTGCAGACGATACGAAGGTTGGCAGGGTTGTCAAGGACACTACTGACACTATGCTACTTCAACAGGATCTGGAAAGGTTGAGCAGATGGGCTTCAAGGTGGCAAATGAAGTTTAACATTGACAAATGTAAAGTACTACATATGGGAAACAGCAACCCCAGAGCAACGTATCAACTCTGTGATACTACACTGACAGTGGTAGAGAATGAAAAGGACGTGGGGATGGTTGTGCAGGCAGTTATGAAGTTTTCTGAGCAGTGCTGATGGGCTGCAAGAGTAGCTCATGGTGTATTGTCGATGATATATAGGAATTTTTCTAGCAGGGATAAGGAGGTGATTATTCCCTTGTATAAGGGAATGGTCAGGCCACACCTAGAGTACTGTATACAGGTCTGGATGCCTCATTTCAAGAAGGATGTAACGAATACAGAGAAGGGCAACAAGATTAGTGAATGGAACAAAGGGGTGCTCTTACGAAGAAAGGCTTAAGTTTTGCAAATTACAGTGTCTGGAGACTAGGCACCGGCGAGGTGATCTGATAGAGGTGTATAAAGCCTTGAATGGTTTGAGCTTACTGATATCAACTTGAACTTATTACTTGAACTTACTGTATCAAAAAATGTTCAGCAACCTATGTAAAAAATATGGCGATAGATAAAAAACTTACCAAGTTTACTTGTTTGTCCACTACGATGTTTCCCTTTATTTTTTGCGATGTCGATTTTAAATTGAATAGCTTCCCTTTATTTTTTACATTGTCTCATATGGTTTTGGTCACCAACATTATAATGGTTCATTAGAGATTTAACGGATGCACCATTTTCAAACTTTTGAATAATTTTAGTCTTTGTTTAACTGAATGTGGAACTCTTTTGAGCTTACCCATCATTTTCGCCATGCCTGACATAAATAACGAAACAGAATTTGTCTTTTGGCAGTGCGATGGAACACAACAATCAACGCGACGCACTAAACAAACTAAACATTTCACCTTTTTTTTTAGCGGCAGGGGTGAAGACAGCGGGGTTGCAAGATAATAAGCACCTTAATCTGCCAATAACGACTTATAAAACGCTACTTATTGTTGCTTATTTATGACTTGCAAAACATCTGTTTATACCTATTCTAGTTTATTGCTTGAATTTTATGATTTCTGGTTTTTTTTTTTTTTTTTAAATTTCGAGTCTTGAAGTGTCCCGGTTAATCCGATCCCTATAAATCAAGAGTCTGCTGTAATAAGCTGCTGCATGACTCTTAGGGTGTGCTTGTATATTTAATTAATTTAACCTGCCATTTAATTATTTCATTACTTCTATTATTAAGAATATAGATTACTTATATGGTGTGAGTTTTGTTTCTAAAAACTAAAGTTTATATTATATACCCCCGGGAATGATGGATGCTTGGTTAAATAATAATAAAAAAAAAAAAAAGTATATAATATATAAAAAGTACAAAAGGTTTAAAAATATACAAAAATAAAAAGTATGAAAGGTGTGTGAATGGAACAAATTGCATGTTTATTTCAGCTACCATCACCAGACGAGACTGATGGGCAAGGGGCCCGTGGGCCCTGCTGGACCATCTCTGCTGATGCCATGCTATTGCTGTTCTTAGCTGGCATGGCCTGGGATGCTGACACTGACTGTTTGGGCCCCCTGGGATGAGGATGGGCCTCCTTTCTAAAGTGTCCCCACTGTCACTCCCTTCCACTTAGTCGTGCAACTGAGCTACTGCCCCCCCATCTTTCTCTTCCCTGTACTCCCCCCCTTTTTTTTGTGGCTCTCCCTGGTAAGCTTAGTCAACACCATGGTTCATCCCTCCAGAGTCTTTCTCCCTACTGACCTGGTCCACTTTCGCACAGCGATGGACAGTAACTAGTGGTTGGTGGTGTTCCACAGACCACTTGGCTAAGAGGCCAGATGAACAACAGACAAAAAGTATGAAAGGTGTGTTAACAACCTATCATTAACTGTACACAAAGATTCACTAACCCACACTATCTGGCATTTACAGAGTCATGTATTCATCACAGAGTTGGGGGAACCCCCGATGCTGCTTGATGTGAAACACTATATACAGTACAGCGTCAGTTATCTGGAATAATTGATGTCAGACCTCTTCTAGATAGACAAATTTTGCGGATAATCAAACTGGAAAATTTTTCGGATAATTTTTCTGGTAAAATTAAATAAATTTAATTTAATTATTTAATTCAATAAATTTAATCTTACCTTATGATTAAATTAAATAATTAAGATCAATTAAATAAAAAAAATTATAAACTAATCTCGGAAAACAGAAACATCCATCTAGGCATTTTTATGATTTTTATACAAAACGGGAAAATTAGAAAGATTTTTAAATGCTCTCTGTTTTTTCGATTTGCCAATAACGAGCACAGATAATCTGTGCATCCCAGTAGCATTTGCACACATAGCAGTTGTAACTTGCTATTTTCTCATCTTAAAACTTAGTGCAGACATTTCTCTTTTTAGTGGCTAGGGTTTTTCTCGGTAATGCTTTCTATGATAAACCTGTCTAATCAACATTATAAATGTTTTCTTTCTCGTAATTTGCTTAATTAAACAAACTTACTTTTAAAGGACACTGCTGCCGATTCCTCTGCAGAAAGTTTCTTGCCCTGAATGTCTAATTTTAAACTGAGACACGTATACCGTGTCTCAGTTTAAAATTTTGCAGCCAACCTGTGCTTGTCTTAAAATCTTCATTACCACTTAATTTTTGATTAAAATCCAATGTTTTTTCACAGAAAATTGGGCCAGACACTGGTCCACCTAAACTTTGCTTCTGAAGAATACAAAAAAAATAAAGTGCACTCTCTATAGTGGCATTTTCAGGTTTCGACCTCTTTTTCCTGCTAGATCCTCCTTCACTATCCATAATCGATACAAATTCTGTTATAGCATTGAATTTTTCTTGATGTCGTAAATTGTTGAAGTCCCCACATTAAACTCTTTGGAGAGGTTTCCTAAATTTTCACCTTTTTTAATTCTATTAATAATATCCGTTTTTTTGATGAAACTACACGTTTCTTTTCGTTCACATTTTATCCTAAAAAATTGAGAAAATAATAAATTGCACAGTTTTGGGCCGATGTTATTCTCACCGAATTTGGAGCTAAACTAATGTGAAATCTGAGAAAACCTAGTAGTCTCTGTGATATTTTTCTAAAGCACATTTTTGAAGGTCACATAATTCTAGAGGTCACAACCAAAAAAAAAAAATAAAAACAATTGCAGTTTTCGGTTTATTGGGCTTTTTGTTTGTACAATCTGTTATAAATGGGTAGTAAACTCGATCTTTTGCTTATTGTAATCAAAATTCAATTTGCAAACGTGATCACTATAACTGGTGTTTACTGTACTACCGTTAATTTAAAAAAGAAGAAAGATCAGCTTTTCAAATTATTCCAGATGACTGACTTCCAGATAACCGACGATCTACTGTACTGTGTTCTTTCTATATACATCAAACTCCCCATATTCAAATTCTGCATCCCTTATATCTGAGTGACACCACGTCTCTGATATCCCCAACAATGTCTGAGTTTGTTGACTTGATGAACACTTCAAATTCATCGAATTTATTTTGTATGCCCCTAGCATTGGTGTACATGTAAGTAGTCATGCAGCTGTTCTTGCTCTTAGTTATCCTAATGCAGCCGATATATTTCCTTGTTCCTTGATAACCCACAGAGGCCTTAAAATCCCCAGTACCTTGCTTTCCAGGCTGTTGCACGTTCCAATAGTAGCAATGCAAGAATCACTTCTGCCTGTGGCTATTGTTAATATATTATTCTATCCCCCTAGCTTGCAGTTTAACATTGCCTTGATAGCATAAGCAAATATTCTTGCACTCTATTTAAGTGTATTCTCGTATCCTCTCCCCGCAGAAGCAGTCACTCCTGTTAACAAGCACAGACCATCCTGAGCAGAATTCTATGCCATAAGCCTTGCACAATCTCTTCAGTGCCAAATTGATTGCCAAGGCACTTATGTACTCCTGCCTGTCTTGTCTGTGCAGAATTGCAGATACTTTAAAATTTAACCTTAGCTTCTAACTTTTTCTCAACATTGTTCTTTACTTGTTAAGTAAAGAACAATGTTAATGTTGTTCTTTACTGTTAATGTCATTAGTGCCAACATGTACAACAATATCACCCTTTGTGTCCTGAAAGTTATGCGTTCTACAGTATCATCATGTTTTGTCCCTGGCATGCACACCCACAAGTAAGGGTGGTACACATTGAGTATAAACTTTCTGCACTTCACAGAAACTCACAACTTTCTGTGTGGTGCAGCATCATCTGTTTTTGCAAGATTTAATCTTCTTCTTATGAAATAATTTTTGAAATCTCCTCTCACTCTCTCCCCCTTCCCTCCCCTCAGACCCACTCTGAACATGTGCCTTATTTAGTCAACATTCATTTACTGTTTAACTCCAGATTACAGAATTAACTTTTTCCTCTTTCTCATTTATCCCTTCTGCTTGTATTCTTTGGGACTGTCTTCTCTCATGTGTATTTTCTGAATTACAATTTACAGAAACTAAAGTCCAATATCAACAAGTATCTTCTGGCTTCTCAACCTGTACCTATAAGTTCTAATCCCTTTCATATCAGGGTAATTATAAAAAAATAATAAATGTTATTATAGTGTCCTGCCCCACCTCTCTTTTTTTTTCAGTTATAAAATTTTAAATCAGTTTTTTAATCAAAAAATTTATAAAATTTTATTTTCACTCAAAACCCATTCTGTTTATTCTGAAGTAACTGAAAGTGCTTTCCATAGTAGTTTTTTGCTATAGCTTCTTTAATAAATTTTAGAGATGTCTCAATTGAGTATCATGAAAATATGCTCCAAAGTTGGCAACACCTTGTATTTCTCTCAACTGCAATGTGTTAAGTTCCTGAGTAAATATCCATTTTATTGAAAAGTGCCAATGGCTGTATATTTCTGAAACTAGAATATCCATGGAAAATATTTTGGCAAAATTGCTTCCGAGAAGTAAAGATTTTGAAGTGATTACAAAAACCTTTACATTGGCTCCCATCGCTGCTAGCTAAGGTATAAGTGGGATGGACTCTGGTAAAAATGCAGTTTGATAAGTTTTTTAAATGTATGACTATCCCTTTAAAATACTTATGATTATTGCACAAATTATCTGGACCTGGAAGCTGCTGCATAAAGTTGTCCATGAGCAAACAATTCTTTTTTTGACAGTCTGACCCTGAGATTTATTAATTGTAATTGACAAAAGATAAGAAATTGTATTCTCTTCAAAGTAAATGGCAATTCTCGGGATTTGAAAATCAGTCAAATTTTTTGAAAATTTATTTATTTTTCCCAATTTTACTGCTAAATAAAATATATTGCAAAAGGAATCAGGTAAAAAATTTTTAGTCTTTGAGTTATTGAAGTTCAAAGAGCATTCCAGTTGGAGCAACATAAGCAGATTATTATATAGAAGATTACATTGTGTGCTAACATTTTGGGAACTACCTGTTTCAAGTAAAATCTATCTGAACTGGTTTCTAAGAGACTCAGACTATAGAAGTCTCAGACAGTTTTAAATTCTGTACAGTGGGATTAACTGATGATGTTACCAACGTTGAATTCTAAATGGGAAGCTTTCAGGGACTTAATTTTGGAGCCTACTAGGCTTTTCACTTCAACTAAGAAATACCGTTCAAGGTTTATAAATGTCAGATGAATTAATGGGGCTTGTAGCAGAGAAGAAAAATGTATGGGATGCATATAAAGTATCAGGTGACACAGAAGCCTATTGCAGGTATAAACTAGTCTGTAATCAAGTCACAAAGGAGGTTTAGGCAGGCGAAGGCAGATTACAAGAAATCTTTGGCAAAGGATGCTAAGAAAAACAGAAAGGATTTCTTTACTTATATAAACTCTAGAAGGAAAGGGATGAATTAGATTGTTCCACTTAACATAGATCGGTTGACTATTGATGATCATGCTCAGGTAGCTGATAAACTGAATGAGTATTTTGCATCTACATTCACACATGAAGAGTTATTCAATGAGGAGAGTGCCAGAAGTTTATCAAATTCTAACAGGGAGCTAAGTGATTTTGTAATAACTGAGAGCAAAGTGGAGGAGAAATTGTTGAAGTTAAACATAAGGAAGGCACCTGGGGTGGACGGGATCTATCCAGTTATATTAAAGGAGGCAGCAAAGGAAGTAAGCGAACCCTTAGCCATAATTATGAGAGCTTCCTTGGACTCAGGGGAGGTCCCCATGGACTGGAGGTGTGCAAATGTATTACCAATTCACAAAGGGGGTTCAAAAGGTGACACAAGTAACTACAGACCTGTTGGTTTAACTTGTGTTCCGGGGAAAATAATGGAAACACTGGTTAAAGAAGCATTGTGGGGATCATCTAGACAAGACTGAAGTAATAGTTAAGACACAGCATGGGTTTGTTAAAGGGAGGTCTTCTCTGACCAATTTGATTGGATACTATGATGTGGTCCCAAAGGAACTGAATGCCAAAAATAATTTTGACATCATATACTTGGATTTCAGGAAAGCTTTTGATACTGTTGCACAGTATTTGGGCGACTCCGTAGCCAGGTGGGAAGGAGCAGCAGTGCATAACGCACGCTTCTTGATTAGACTGGGGTTCGAGCCCGTCACCACCAAATATGGAGGATGCGGAAAGGTCAGGGAATGACCACCGCATATCCCGGAGCAATATGGCCTTAGTTGCTAATGCTCCTAAAAACCAAACAACCCACGCACAGTATTTGATACTGGAAGACTGCTGTACAAATTGGAGAGGTATAGTATTAAGGGTAAGTTGTTACAATGGGTAAAGGAATGGTTGAGTGGGAGATGACAGAGAGTGGTAATCAATGGACTGCTCTTCGTGGCAAATGTTATTAGTGAAGTGCCCCAGGGTTTGGTGCGGGGGTTGTTTCGTATATTTATCAGTGATATTGATGAAGGTATATCAGATTTAATGTCCAAGTTTGCAGATGATACAAAGGTTGGTAGGGTTGTTAGTGACAATAAAGATAGTATGCTACTCCAACTGGATCTAGATAAGTTGGGAAAATGGGCTGAGAAGTGGCAACCGAAGTTTAATATTGACAAATGCAAAGTACTGCATATGGGTAGCAATAACCGAAGAGAGTAATTGTGCAGTCAAATATGAAGTTCGCTGAGCAGTGCAGATGGGCTGCCAGGGCTGGTCATGGAGTCTTGTCAATGATCTATAGCAGGCCTTCTTAAACTATGGGTCGCGACCCCATTTGGGGTCGCGTAGCAAAATTCTGGGGTTGCGAGAGATTTTAATGTCAAATATTTAAATACACGATTTTATAACATCTAGATGTGTATTTGTGCAGAGTCACACTCACACACCTGCACACAAACAAAGGGAGGAATGCGCACGCACACGTGCAGCGGACTATGATTCAATAACACTGACTGTAATGTGAACTAGTGTAGTATTGACGCTCTTCTAGTGTAGTCAATTGTCAGTGTTCCGCCGTAACGAGATTTTAGTTTTTTTTATTTATTCGGTAATTAATAAATCAATTATTATATGCAATATGTTATTTTTATATATTTATTGTATTTTAGAATCAAAATAATTTTTGGCCATGGATAAATGGCTGAACTTAAATAAGAATAGCAATGACGCAGATAATAATGCTACAAACTCTTCTCAGGCAGGACAAAATATTGAAAAACAGGCATCTTATGTGTGAAAAAGAAAATATGATGAGTCTTTTCTTCAATTTGGCTTTACATTTCAAAATTGTAAGGGTAATGAACAACCTCTTTGTTTGATCTGCAATGAATTATTGGCTCCGGAGAGTATGAAACCATCAAAATTAAAAAGACATCTTGAATCAAAGCATGTTTCATATGTCAATAAACCAAAAGAATATTTTGAAAGACTGTATAAATCTTTAAATAAAGAAAAAAAACCTTTGAAAAATTTGTAACCGTTAGTGAAAAATGTTTACTAGCGTCATATGAAGTTTCATACTGTATTGCTAAAAATAAAAAGCCGTTCACCATTGGAGAAGATCTTGTATTACCTGCTGCTATTAAAATGGTAGAAATACTACATGGAAGTAAATATGGCGATGATATTCGAAAAATTCCTTTGTCGAACGACACTGTCTCGAATAGAATTTCTGATATTAACAAGGACCAATTAGTGCAACTTATTACAAGAATTAAAGAAAGCCCAAAATTTTCAATTCAGTTGGACGAAACAACTGATATTACTAAATTGGCTCAGTTGTTAGTATATGTCAGGTACGTTTATAAAGAAAGCGTGGAGGAAGAATTATTTTGTCGTCCTATGGAAGACCATACTACAGGGAAAGACATATATTGTAAAGTTGACGAATTTTTAAAAACTGAAGGTTTAGAATGGAAAAATTGCTGTGGAATATGCACAGATGGTGCAAGAGCGATGACCGGCAAAAATTTTGGTTTTAAATCATTTTTTCAAGCTGCTCATTATGATCATATAACTTTTACTCACTGCCTTATTCACCGAGAGGCCCTTGCAGCAAAAAAATTAGCACCAGAATTGAACGATGTGCTTCAGGATGCTGTTAAGATTATAAATTTTATTAAGAGCCATGTCCTTAACAGCTGCTTATTTTCAAATCTCTGTAAGGATACGGATTCCAACTACACAACTTTATTATTACATGCAGAAGTAAGATGGTTGTCAAGAGGTCAAAGTTTAAGAAGATTATTGCTATTAAAGGACGAGATCGAAATATTTTTAACCGAACGAAAATGTGAACTTGCTGCTTTTTTTCAAAATGACTTATGGCTATCCAAGCTGTGTTATTTGTCAGATATTTTTGCGAAATTAAACGATCTCAACTTGTCTCTCCAAGGAAAAAATTGCGATATATTTACTTCGAATGATAAAATTGAAAGTTTTATCAAAAAGATCAACATTTGGAAAAGTAGGGTAGAAAAAAATTCGTTCGAAATGTTTTCCAGTGTCGACAATTTTATAATCGAGAAAATTCATTGTAAAACTTTTATTGCAAAAATTATTGTAGATCACTTAAAAGCGCTAGAAACACAGTTCGTACATATTTTATATTAAATATTGATTTCCAAAAAATAGTTTGGATTCAAAAGCCGTTTTGGATTGGCTTAAGTGAGATTGATCACCTGCCACTTAAAGCTAAAGAGGAATTTTCTGAGCTTTCGAGTGACTGAAACTTAAAACTATAATTTCAAAAAAAGTCCTTGACTGAATTCTGGATCAGAACTAGAACTGAATTTCCCACAATCGCTGATATGGCGTTAAATGTACTTCTGCCATTCAACACCACATATTTATGTGAAGTTACTTTCTCAGCTTTAACACATATTAAATCCCAGTATCGTTCAGCGCTAAAAAATGTTGAAGAGGTCTTACGTCCAGCAGTGTCAAACATTCCACCAAGATTTAATTTGTTATGCAATAAAAAACAGGCACATCCATCTCATTAAATTTTTTACTTTAATTTTAATTTAATACTTACCACTGAACGACTGCGTTCGAATATATTCGAGCGAACTAAGATGGTCAGAATCCCCTTTTATTTATGTTATTGCAAAAAATGCAATTTTGATGAAAAATAGGGCATATAATTTTTGTAACTATAATAAATACAATTTTACAATTTTTTGTGCAATTTTTAATTTTAGATTTTTGTATGTTTCAAAACGAATTCTAAAACTATATATTTTCATATGTATATGTATATTGTTACCTAATAAATAAATCATCAAAAATATTAATTTATCTTTCTTTTATATTTATATGGGGTCGCCAAGAAACTCGCAATCATAAATGGGGGCGCCAAGAAACTCGCAATCATAAATGGGGTCGTGAATGAAAAAAGTTTAAGAAGCCCTGATCTATAGGAATTTTGCTAGCAGGGACAGGGAGGTGATTATCCCGTTATACAAGGCAATGGTCAGGCCACACCTAGAGTACTGTGTACAGGTGTGGAGGCCTCATTTTAGGAAGGATGTAGAGTTGCTAGAACGAGTACAAAGAAGGGCAACAAGATTGCTGAGTGGAACAAAGGATGCTCTTACAAAGAAAGACTCAAGTTCTGCACATTGCAGCGCCTGGAGAGTAGACACCTGCGGGGTGATCTGATTGAGGTGTATAAGGCCTTGAATGTGTTGAGCAAGCTGAATGCTGATGGGATTCTTCCTCTTGCTCAGACTAAGAACCTGAGGGGGAGACAGTTTCAAATTGAGGAAAGATAGTTGTAGAATAGATGTACGGAAATTTGCCTTTAGCTAGCTGGTAGTTGATTGATGGAACAGGCTTCCATCTTTTGTTGTTGAAGCTAATAGCCTAAATAAATTTAAGACTGAGCTGGACAGGCATTTGGAACAAATGGAGGGGTGAAATAGGAGGAATTTTTTTTTTTTTTTCTGATGCTGCATATGCTTGCTTTCTTGCATCGTATGCTTCTACTAATGCTAAAGAAGTCAGTAATAACGCAATAAAAAAAAAAAAAGAAAAATTAACACGCAATTGTTTTGTTTGGCATCTCTATTTAAAATTTTATAAATTAATCCAAAAAAATCAAAATGATTTTACATGCTGAAGGTTTAGAGATATCATTAATAGAGATATAGTTTAGAGATATTATTAATTGTAATATTTTTGTTGATACCACTTACCTTCTAATAAAACTCTTTCTAAATAGGTCATAATGATCCGAGACTTCAACCTGCTTGTCTTTATGATGTGGGGGTTACAATTTTAGACTTCACTTACATTCATCGAGATGATATTTATTTGCATTTATATAAACAGGCTACAAATGGGTTTGGTTCTTCACCAGTTGAAAGGTTAGCATTTTATGAATATATGTATCATTATAAGAAATTTATAATTATTTGCTATTTAACATTATGAACTTTATAACTGTGCATTCTGACCTATCTGTTTCTATAAATATGAAAATTAATTTTTAATTAATTTTTATCTAAACAGTGCTTTCTTCATTATTATGCATGAAAAGCTATTGTTTGTTATAGATTGTTGGACCAGCATCAGTGGAACTGTAAAATCCATTTCTTTTGAAGATAAGAATTCTTTTCTTTGTGCTTTATTAGAAAATTCGGCATTAAAGAAATTCAATTTAGCTTGTTTTAGAAAGAAAAAAACCATAATAAATTACACAAGATTAGGTAAAATAAAAGTATTTAATAAAGCAAAAGCTATGCATCTTTAGAAATGCATTCAGTAAATTCAAAACTACCAAAGTAACATGACCATAGTATTTGGACATCCTTCCACAAATATTGTGTACTATGCCAAAAGTAACCTGTGCATGCAAATTGTGCATTCAGATATGAGGCTTAGTCGTACCAATATAAATTTCATGGGTCTGCCTGCACAGTAAATGTATGTTAGATGCAAGTAGTCATGGATTGGAAGCTATATACCCTGAACTTGGGATGGTAATTGGATTACAATACCGGTAACCTTTTTTTTTGCCTGCACAATTGCAACTCCTCTGAAGCTCCCAAAAGCTGTGGTTGGTAAATGTTATTCAAAGATAGAAAACCATAGATCAGTGGTTTCCAACCAGTGTGCCTTGGCATATTGGTGTGCTGCAGCCCTTTTCAAGTATGCTGCGAGATTAGGAAAAATTCCATTGAGTTGAATGGTGATCACCATTTTGGTGTGCCATTAATATTCATCTTTTAACTTAAAGTGTGACTTGTGACAAAAGATTGGGAACCACTGCCATAGATAATACCACAACAGCAACAACAAAGTCTGAGCAGCCTCTCATTCTTGCTAAACATGTCTGACAAACAACAAAGAGATATTTCATGCCTGTTTTTTATGGAAAACATGGAGGGTCTAAGAGGCAGGAATATTCATCAGTATGTCATCTATCTATAGGGAGCTGCATAGCCTTGGGTTTAATGGTGGGGTTGAGCATAAGCTCAATATCATGGTCACCAATGCAAAATTGTTTTTTGTGCCATTCCCAACGTTCATGGATCTAGAACGTGGCTGAAGATGCTATGGAGTGAAGAATCTTGTTACACACTGTTTTATTCTGATGTTTGGGTGTGAAGAAATGTCCAGAGAGTGCTTCCTGTTTCAGTGTATCATTTCAACCATGTTTTGTGGAAGCAGTATGAAGGTATTGGATTGTTTCAGCCTGAATCTTTGTTGGTAATGCTTGTACACATGAAGCCCATAGCCTACTTGGACATATTGAATAATTATGGACTTACATTGTGGCAGTACTTTGAAATTAAACCTTGTCAGTATCAGTATGATAGTGACCTCTGTCCTATGCTAAGGGGATATATACATCACTGGCTTTTGGACAGTGATACAAAGGTTGAACTAACTGAATCAGAATGCAGACCTAAGCCTCATTGAATGCTTGTGGGAGACAAATTGTAATGTCAAATGAGACTACAGCCAAAATGGCCATCTTTAAAACTGACTACTTTTCAGGAAGAATGAAAGATGAATTCCAGTTACATCTATGGAAGTTGGTGGAAAGTATCTCCAGGAGGGTACCTCTGAACACCTCTATAGCCGAGTGGTCAAGAGCGGGAGTGCAGTAGCACACGCTCTTTGAGTAGACGGGTTCAAGCCCCTGACTGCTAAATACGGTCGATCTGCCAACCTGCACTGGACAGCGTGACAGATTATAGTCCATTTTCCTCAGCATGAATTGTTGTGAGGAGGCTTCCATCCTGCAGTAGGTCGATAATGGCTGCAGTTTACCTTTTTTTTTTTTTTTTTTTTTTTTTTACAGGCCAAAGGTAATTTTACTGGTAAGTTTTGAATTAAAGTCCCTTTTGAAACTACCCATGTGTGTGTGTGTCTGTACTATAAAAGTGTTTCCATATGAAATTCAAATATGGAATCGTCATTCAAATGAAATCTGCAAACATCATTCAATAAATGTCACTCAAATTCATGTATTTTGCATACTTCTTCCATTGCTGCATTAATACCTGGTGTCCCTTAGAGAAGGTTGGTGTTGATGCAATTCACACACCTCTGTTGTGATCTCTTCAGCTGATGAGAAGTGACATCCTCTTCAGTGTTTCTTTTAGCAGCCAAAAAAGATGAAATGAGGAGGATAGGATAATACCTAAAACTTTTTCTCTGTCTGATTTTCTGTAAAATGGGCTGTGTTGAGGGTGGGCATTATCATGCTCTAGGCACACCTGAGGACAGCAAACCATGATGTTTCTTTTGAATTGTTAGCTTTAATTAGCTTAGAACCATATTACAGTATTTGTCACTTGCCACTGTTTATCCTCTCTCCAGATCCAGTTCCAGAATCACTCCTTTCTGAACCTAGAATAAAATGAGTAACACTTTCCTGGCTGATGCTTGATATGGACTTTAGTTTGACAGTTGAGGTGTGTCTGTGTGGTGCTACTTTGAACTTGTGCATTTTCTTTCTGGTGTGTAATAGTGTACCCAGGAATCATCTCTGATTACTACATTCTAAGAAGGCATCACCTTTTCTTTTATATTGTCCACAAAGCACAGAACAAACATTTGTCATTTAAGTCATCTTTCCTCCAGTTCTAGCATTAAATTTCAAGGAATCTGTTGACACTTTTCAAAAGTGCAGTTCCTCATTAATGATAGTATGTGCTGAACCAACACTAACCGTGCGCACTGTAGGAATTTCTTCAATAATAATGCAATGGTTTCTTCATGAATTCTCCAGGTACTATGACTTCTGGCATGACAAAACAATCTGCTTGCCTTGGTCTAGACGTTTGTTCACCTTATTCACCTATTCATAGATAGCTGTTGACTAACGAATGCATTGCCATATTGAGCCAACGTTCTGCAATAAATTTCAGCATTGTTTGTACCTTCTGCATTCAAAAATTGGATTACAGATTGCATTTCTACCTTGAAGCATGATTGCATGTATGTTGTCATTTTGAAAATTGGGTGTTTCCAAATTATGCCAGCAGATGGTCCAATGTGTGCTCTCAGTGTCACTTTGATCAGTAATCTGATACAAGATTATCGTAAGATTTTGCATAATATGCTTTTTTATTGTATTGCAGTTTTCATTTGAATCACCTTCATAGTATATTGGTAAATAAAACAACTGAGGAAATGTATTGAGCCCATGTTCCTGAATACCAGAAATGCTGCCAATAGCTTTGAACCGACCGGGCTAACCGGGTAAAGTGCCTACCTGGCAACCCAAAGGTCGCAGGTTTGAATCCCGCCTCAGACTTGGATCACAGTAAATGCAAAAACCTTTGGGAGGTGCATTATGGCCACAGAAGCCGATGTACCAACAAAAAAAAAAAAAAAAAGCTTTAAGCAGAAAGTGCCAGAGGAAAGGAGAGGTGGGGGGAGTAGTGTAATTGAAATGGGTCCTCATTATCAGCACAACACTCATAAGTAAAGGTTTACAGTACTGGTTTGTGGACAGTGGCACGGAAAAGTGGAGAGGACAGCTTAGAATCAGACCTAAATTATCTTGAACACCTGTGGAATGAACTGAAATGCTTGGATTGCTGATGTTATCGAGGCAGTGTTAGGTGGGTCAGAAAACTGCTAGCTTGGGGGGAGACAAAGACCAATAGATTGACAGTAGCCACTGGCAGAGGTGAAAGAGATTCTTGCACTGCTTCTATTAGAATGAGCAGAAGCCTGAAAAACAAGATGCATGGTATTTCAGAGACTGCTGGGAGCCATTGCGGTACAAGTAAACACATGGGTTGTGTTAGGGTAGCTAAGAATAGAAACAGGTGCAGGTATACTTGCGTGTACGCCAATGCTAGGAGTTTAGTAAATAAATTTGATGAATTTGAGGTATTGCTCAAAACATCGAAGGCAGATATTGTTGGGATATCAGAGACGTGGTGTCACACAGATATAAGGGATGCAGAACTGCAATTTGGGGAGTACAACGTCTACAGAAAGGATAGACAGGATAGGAAGGGAGGAGGGGTTATGCTATTAGTTAAGAAACACATAAAAACCAAGGAAGTGAAGCCAGTCGACATCGCTGGACAGTGCAGTGTGGAGTCAGTTTGGTGTGACATAAACATTGGGAGATCAAAATTGAGAGTAGGAGTGTGCTATAGGCCAAATGACTCTGATGAGTATAATAAGGAACTGTACAGGGAAATAGAGTGGGCCAGTAAATCAGAGTGTCTTATAATGGGAGATTTTAATTTCCCAGATATTGACTGGAATTTGGGGGCTGGTTACTCACACACTAGCAGGACTTTTGTGGATTTATTGGATGATTGTTTTCTACATCAGCATGTTCGGGAGACAACTAGAGGGAGTAATACTCTTGATTTGATTATCAGAAGTGATTCTTCATGCATTAAGAATCTGCAGATAAATGAACCACTAGGTGGCAGTGATCACAGTGTGCTGAAGTGGGATTTACTCAAAGAGGTAACTACCATTAGGGGTAAAGGGAAGGGTTATTGCTTCCGTAAAGGTGACTACGATGGACTGAGACAGTATTTAAATTCTATACAGTGGGACCAACTGATGATGTTACCAACAGCAAATTCAAAATGGGAAGCATTCAAAGAACTTATCTTGGAAGCTACTAGGCTTTACATACCAACTAAGAAATATTGTTCAAGGTTTAGGCCAAAATGGATGTCAGATGAACTAATGAGGCATATGGCAGAGAAGAAAAATGCATGGGATACATACAAATTAACACATGACACAGAAGCCTATGATAGATACAAGTTGATATGCAACCAAGTTACAAAGGAGGTTAGGCAGGCGAAGGCAGATTACGAGAAATCCTTGGCAAGGGATGCAAAGAAAAACAGCAAAGAGTTCTTTACTTATGTAAACTCTAGAAGGAAGGGGATGAATCAGATTGGTCCACTTGATATTGATGGGTCAAGTGTTGATGATCCTGCTCAGGTAGCTAACAAACTAAATGAATATTTTGCATCGACATTCACACATGAGGAGTTATTCAGCGAGGGGAATGCCAGAGGTGTATTCAACTCTAGCAGTAAGCTACAGAATCTTGAAATAACTGGGAGTAAAGTGGAGGAGAAACTGTTGAAGATAAACACAAGAAAGGCACCCGGGGTGGATGGGATCTATCCAGTTATATTAAAGGAGGCAGCAAAGGAAGTAAGCAAACCCTTAGCCATAATTATGAGAGCTTCCTTGGACTCAGGGGAGGTACCCATAGACTGGAAATGTGCAAATGTGACCCCAATTCACAAAGGAGGATCAAAGGCTGACACAAGTAATTATAGATCTGTGAGCTTAACTTCTGTTCCAGGAAAATTAATGGAGGCACTTGTTAAAGAAGCACTGCAGGATCATTTAGACAAGACTTCAGTTATAGCTCAGACACAGCATGGTTTTGTTAAGGGGAGGTCTTGCCTGACCAACTTGATTGGATACTATGATGCAGTCACAAAAGAACTGGATGCAGGGAATAACTTTGATATTATATACTTGGATCTTAGAAAGGCTTTTGATACTGTTGCACATGGAAGACTGCTACACAAATTGGAGCAGTGTGACATTGGAGGCAAATTGCTGCTATGGATAAAGGGGTGGTTGAGGGGGAGAAGACAGAGAGTGGTAATCAATGGACACTGCTCATCGTGGACTGATGTTATTAGTGGAGTCCCTCAGGGCTCAGTGTTGGGTCCATTATTGTTTTCTGTATTTATAAATGATATTGATGATGGTATATCGGGCTTAATGTCCAAGTTTGCAGACGATACAAAGGTTGGCAGGGTTGTCAAGGACACTACTGACACTATGCTGCTGCAACAGGATCTGGAAAGGTTGAGCAGATGGGCTGAGAGGTGGCAAATGAAGTTTAACATTGACAAATGTAAAGTACTACACATGGGAAACAGCAACCCCAGAGCAACGTATCAACTCTGTGGTACTACACTGACAGTGGTAGAGAATGAAAGGGACTTGGGGGTGGTTGTGCAGGCAGATATGAAGTTCTCTGAGCAGTGCAGACGGGCTGCAAGAGTAGCTCATGGAGTATTGTCAATGATATACAGGAATTTTTCCAGCAGGGATAAGGAGGTGATTATTCCATTGTATAAGGCGATGGTCAGGCCACACCTAGAGTTCTGTATACAGGTCTGGAGGCCTCATTTCAAGAAGGATGTAGAGCTGCTGGAACGAGTACAGAGAAGGGCAACAAGATTAGTGAATGGAACAAAATGGTGCTCTTACGAAGAAAGGCTTAAGTTTTGCAAATTACAGTGTCTGGAGACTAAGCACCAGCGAGGTGATCTGATAGAGGTGTATAAAGCCTTGAATGGTTTAAGCATGCTCAATGCTGATGGGATTCTTCCTCTAGCTCAGAAAAATCACCTGAGAGGGCATAAATTCAAATTGAGGAAAGAGAGATGTAGGATAGACGTGCGGAAATTTGCCTTTAGCCAGCGGGTGGTTGGTTGGTGGAACAGACTTCCATCCCTTGTGGTGGAGGTTGATAGCCTAAATAAGTTTAAGGCTCAGCTGGACAGGTATTTTGAACGAACAGAGGGGTGAAGTAGAAGTGGGTTTTTTTTTTTTTTTTTTTTTGGCTGATGCTGCATAAGCTTGCTTTCTTGCATCAAATGCCTCTACTAATGCTAATGCTAATGAGCCAACGTTCTGAAATAAATTTCAGCATTGTTTGTACCTTCTGCATTCAAAAATTGGATTACAGATTGCATTTCTACCTTGAAGCATGATTGCATGTATGTTGTCATATTGAAAATTGGGTGTTTCCAAATTATGCCAGCAGATGGTCCAATGTGTGCTCTCAGTGTCACTTTGATCAGTAATCTGATACAAGATTATCGTAAGATTTTGCATAATATGCTTTTTTATTGTATTGCAGTTTTCATTTGAATCACCTTCATAGTATATTGGTAAATAAAACAACTGAGGAAATGTATTGAGCCCATGTTCCTGAATACCAGAAATGCTGCCAATAGCTTTGAACCGACCGGGTTAACCGGGTAAAGTGCCTACCTGGCAACCCAAAGGTCGCAGGTTTGAATCCCGCCTCAGACTTGGATCACAGTAAATGCAAAAACCTTTGGGAGGTGCATTATGGCCACAGAAGCCGATGTTCCAACAAAAAAAAAAAAAAAAGCTTTAAGCAGAAAGTGCCAGAGGAAAGGAGAGGTGGGGTGAGTAGTGTAATTGAAATGGGTCCTCATTATCAGCACAACACTCATAAGTAAAGGTTTACAGTACTGGTTTGTGGACAGTGGCACGGAAAAGTGGAGAGGACAGCTTAGAATCAGACCTAAATTATCTTGAACACCTGTGGAATGAACTGAAATGCTTGGTTTGGCTGTGGCCAAAACATTATTTTTCCAGCTCTGACAGCTACCTTTTACATGAGGAATGGAGACAAATTCCATCTGACACCTAGCAGAAGTTGATAGATAATATAATATGCCCAGAAAGATTGAGGCTGTCATAGAGGCTAAAGTAATTCTCCTATGTATTTGGTTTTGAGTTAAAAACCCTTTTTTGCAACTATGTGTGTCTGAATGTATTTGGCCCATACATTCAGACACACATTATTTGCCAAGGGTACTGCTGCTAATTGCCTAATGCAGAAAGTGCCACAATAAGTTAGCTATATTCAGTTGAAGAAAATATGTTTTCAGCCTGTGAGCATATATTCTTGTACAGACAATATATTACATACCAGTAGTCCCAAATACAGTACCAGCAGGTAGCATGCCACCTGCCAGGAGCACCTCTGTAGCCAGGTGGGCAGGAGTAGCAGTGCGTAGCACACACTTCTTGATTAGACCGGGGTTCGAGCCCGTGACCACCGCATATCCCCGAGCAATATGGCCTTAGTTGCTAATGCTCCTAAAATCAAATAACAACAAACAGCCACCTGCCGAGGCTTGTTTGAGTGCTCGGGGGAAGAAGTCATAATGAATAATGAAGATGGGTATGTCGATGCTATTTATGTGCAAGGCATATCAGAGTATTTTGAAAGCAGTAGGTTACTTCCTGGTGGGATGCTATTATTGCGTAACATGTACTATGCAGCTGGTGAGGGAATACTGCTTACCGGTTATTAACAGTAAGCTTGCAAGAACATGGCGTGACCGTGCATGATATGTGAGCTGTACTACCATATCATGATGTTGCTTTTTTCTCTTGCACTTCATGGTTTGTTATACTTTTAGTTCTTTTCTGCACTAATTGTGCTACTTTTCCCCCAAAATTCAGTGGTTGGTGCCCACCACTTTCTAGTACATCCTTAAATGTGCCCGTATGCACAAAAAGGTTGGGGACAGGGGACAACTGCTATAAATTATATGAAATGGCATACATAGGATGAATGAATTCTTTTCAGGTTGTGATAGGCATCATAGTGAGAACTGCCATTCCTTAGATTTTGAGCATTATAAATTTTAAGTTGTAAACAGCAGCCAACTAGTAGGCTGAATAAAACCTAATGGTATTTATTAGCTAGCCTAATGTCATTACAGTTAGGCCTGCTAATGGTAATGCATTAACAAACCACCAAGGTAGCTAGTGAATAATCTTGCTACTGTGTCAGAAGGGTACTCATACACCTCTGGTGGTATATGGGTGCATTATTGGCACAGTAACACTGTCAAGTGCATAGTGACCTTGACAGTGACTTGGTGCACTGTCAGGGTCACCATGTTAAGCAGTTAGGTATACCTCCATCTTGATTGTAATGTATCTGAAAATTTTGTCTCATCATACTTTGCACTTCTCTTTCCCCCTACCTTAACTTTTATCTCATTGAATTGCGAATTGTCAAACTAAATACAAAAATTATCATCCCAAAACTACTAGTCCGCTTAGAATTGTACACAGTTTTAGTTCTAACTCATCTTTTATCTTTACAAATAATAGTAGTAGTAGTAGTGGCATGTGAGGCAAGAAAGCAAGTGTATGAGCTTATGTAGCATTAGCCAAAAAAAAAATAAAAAAAAAAATATTACACCATTCCCTCCAAATGCCTGTCCAGTTCCTCCTTAAATTTATTCAACCTATCGACTTTCACGACAGATGGAAGTTTGTTCCAGCAATTAACCACCCGCTGGCTAAAGGTAAATTTCCACACATCTATTCTACATCTGTCTTTTCTTAATTTGAATTTATGCCCCCTTAGGTCCGTAATCTGAACAAGTGGAAGGATCCCATCAGAATTCAGCGTGCTCAACCCATTCAAAGCCTTACACACCTGAATCAGATCACTGCGCATGTGCCTAGTCTCCAGCCACTGCAATTTGCAGAACTTAAGCCTCTCTTGGTAAGAGGATCCCTTCATTCCTCTCACCAATCTTGTTGCCCTTCTCTGTACATGCTCAAGCAAATCAACATCCTTCCTAAAATGAGGCCTCCAGACCTGTACGCAGTACTCAAGGCATGGCCTGACCACTGCCTTGTACAGAGGGACAATCACCTCCTTTTCCCTGCTAGCAAAATTCCTATATATCATTTACAAAACCCCATTACCTGCCCTGGCAGCCTGTCTGCAAACTTCGACACTAAGCCTAATATATACCTTCATCAATATCATTGATGATAAATATACAAAACAACAGTGGACCCAACACCGAACCCTGTTGGACTCCACTAATAACATTAGTCCACGAAGAGCAGCACCCATTGATTACCACCCTCTGTCTTCTCCCACTTAACCATCCTTTTATCCACTGTAGCAATTTCCCCTTAATACCATTCTGCTCCAATTTGTACAATAGTCTTTCATGCACAACAGTGTCAAAAGCTTTCCTGAAATCCAAATATATAATATCAAAATTATTTTTTGCATCCAGTTCCTTTGTAACCACATCATAATAACCAATCAAATTTGTCAGACAAGACTTTCTCTTAACAAACCCATGCTGTGTCTGAATTATTGCTGTAGTCTTGTCTAGATGATCCTGCAATGCATCTTTAACCAGTGACTCCATTATTTTACCCGGAACAGAAGTTAAACTAACTGGTCTGTAATTACTCATATCACCCTTCGATTCCCCTTTGTGAATTGGGGATACATTTGTGCATCTCCAGTCCGTGGGAACCTCCCCTGAGTCCAACGATGCTCTCATAATTATGGTTAAGGGTTTGCTTAGTTTCTTTGCCGCCTCCATTAATATAACTGGATAGATCCCATCCACCACAGGTGCTTTTCTTATGTTTAACTTCAACAATTTTCCCTCCACTTTGCTCTCAGTTATTACAAAATCATTAAGTACCCTGCTACAATTTGATAACCTTCTGCCATTTTCAAACCTTAATAATTCCTCTTGTGTGAATGTAGATGCAAAATACTCATTCAGTTTGTTTGCTATCTGAGCAGGATCATCAACAGTAGAACATTGATGTCAAGTGGACGAATCAGATTCATCCTGGGAAGTTAAATATCTCAATATTTAACTTCCCAGCAATATTTAACTTCTTTCAATATTTAACAAAGAAGTCAATATCTGGGAAGTTAAAATCCCCCATTATAAGACATTCTGATATACTAGCCCACTCTATTTCTCTGTACAATTGTTCATTGTACTCATTCGAGTCATTAGGTCTATAACAAACTCCTACTCTTATTTTTGCTTTCGCAGTGCTTATGTCACATCAAACTGACTCAACAGTGCACTGTTCATCTATATCAACTGGGTGCACTTCTTTTGATTTTGTTTTTCTTAATTAACAGCATAACTCCTCCTCCCTTCCTATCCTGTCTATCCTTTCTGTACACATTGTACTGCCCAAATTCTAGTTCTGCATTCCTTATATCTGGGTGACACCATGTCTCTGCTATCCCAACAATATCCAACTTTGATGTTTTGACCAACACTTCAAATTCATCAAATTTATTTACTATACTTCTAGCATTGGTATACATGCAAGCATACATGCACCTATTTCTAGTTACCCTAACACATCCCATATACCCACCTATTTCACGATGACTGCTATCCGTCCCAGAAATCCCCAACTCCCCTCACTCCAGGTCGCTACTTATTCTAATAGAAGGTGTGCAAGAATCACTTTCACCTCTGCCTGCGGCTACTGTTAAACTATTAGTCCTTGTATCCTCCCAAGCTAGCAGTTTTCCGACCCACCTATCACTGCCTCGATAGCATCAGCAAATATTCTTACACCCTTTCTATTTAAGTGTATCCCATCCCAGTAGAAGCAGTCTCTCCTGTTAACAAGTACAGACCAGGTTGAAAAAAATTCTATCCCTTGAGCTTTGCACAATCTTTCCAGGGGCGAATTGATCGACAAGGCTCTCATCGTATACTCCATCCTATCGTGTCTGGGCAGAATTGCAGACACTTTCAAATTCAACCCTAATTCACGGCTTTTGTTCAACAGTGACCTGTACTTGTTAAGTAATTCTGCCCGTTTCCTACTCTTAATATCATTAGTGCCAACGTGTACAACTATATCACCTTTTGTGCCCTTAAATGATGATCTCTGCTCTACCACATCATCAACCTTTGCCCCTGGCAGACATACCCTGGTCCTGTTCCACCTATCCTTTTTTCAAAGCATGTTCCCCATTTGCCTGACAATAGAGTCACCAGCGACTACTAGTTCCTGTCGGACCAGCGCATTCTGCCTTAGGGGTTGCCGCTGTGTTGCGCGATGACCAAATGCAAGCTCTGGTGTTGATGTGTGGAGCTGAGAGCTTGATGGTAAGCAGATAATTTTGTCACATATTATGCACCATTTTGAATTTTAGATATTGCGTTCTTTTCTAAAATGTAGTTAGAAATTCCTGTTTTGCCAAAATTTCTCTAGCAAAAAAAGGATGGTCCAAAGATTATCATAGAGCACTGTGCACCATATGTTTACTTTTCTTCTAGACTGTTCAGCACAAAATACATCATGATTATTATCAGCCTGAATTGACAGAACCATATTTTCACCCAAGAGCAGAATTTATATTTTTCCTTTTGCTACATAGTATGATTGAACTCTTTTGAGTCATGACAAGCATTGTGGTAAGATACACCATTCCATACATTTTGTGGAAACTTCTTTAAGTGGATTTACAGAATAGCAACTAAATCATAGACTGAATGAACCCAGATGATAACATTTTAGATCTTCCACATTAGCCACTAAATAATCTTACTGCTTTTACTTAGCTAGCCTGTGGTTGTCAGGAGTCCATCATATTGATGCATCGGGGTAGGAAGTTCTGTGAAGTCTATACTATGTTAGTATTAGTAATGGCAAATCATTCAGGAAAACAAGCTTATACAGCATCAGCAAAAAAAAAAAATAATAATAATTAATTAAAAGATCCCATTTCACCTATCCATTCCCTCCAAAAGTTTGTCTAGTTCTTCCTTGAATTTATTTCAGCTCTCCATTTTCAAAACAACACATGGAAGTTGTTCCTGCAATCATTAACCGTTGCCTAAATGCTAACTTCTGTACATCTATTCGGTAACCATACTTCCTCAATTTGAATTTAGCTTCCCCTCTGAGCAAGAGGAAGAATCTCATCTGCATTGAACTTGCTCAATTCATTCAAAGCCTTATACACCTCAATCAGATCATGTCTCAGGTGTTTGGTCTCCAGATGCTACAATTTATAGAAATGAAGCCTTTGTTCACCCCCACCAATCTCATTGCCCTTCTCTGTACCCATTCCAGCAGCTCTACATCCTTCCTAAAATTAGGCATCCAGACCTGTATGCAGTACTCAAGATGTGGACTGACCATTGCCTTATACAATGGGATAATCATCTTCTTATGCCTGCTAGCAAAATTCCTGTATATCATTCACAAAACCCCATGAGCTGGCCTGGCAGCCTATCTACACTGTCAAAGAACATATCTGACTGCACAAATACCCCCCCCCCCCAAGGTCTTTTTCATTTTCCACTACCCTGAATGTAGTACCACACAGTTGGTATGTTACTGCTACCCATATGCACTACTCTGCATTTTTCAAGATTAAACTGCAATTGCCATCCCTCAGTCCATCTGCCTAATTTTTCTAGAAATGACAGTAGCATGCTGTCATTATCATCCTTCACCACCCTGCCGACCTCTGTATCATCTGCAAACTTAAACATTAAGATTGATTTACCTTCATCAGTATCATTAATAAATATAAAAAACAACAATGGGCCTAGCACTGAACTCTGGGGGGGGGAGAAACCCAACTAATGACATTAGTTCAAAAAGAGCAGTGTCCATTGATAACCACTGTCTGTCTTCTCCCAACAACCATCCTTTTATCCATAGCAGTAACTTGCTGTTAATGCCACACTTCTCCATTTTGTCCGGCTTTTTTTGTTTTATGAAATCCTGAAATCCATGTATATATCAAAATTATTTTTTGCATGCGGATCTTTGTGACTGCATTATAGTATCCATTCAGATTGGTCAGAGAAGATTTCCCCTTAACAAACCCATGCTGTTTCTGAAGTATAACTCCAGCCATGTATGGATGCTCCTGCATTACTTCTTTAACTGATGACTCCATTATTTTTCCTGTAACAAAAGTTAAACTAACAGGTCTGTAATTACTCATGTCACTCTTTTATCCACCTTTGGGAATTGGATATATATTTGCACATTTCCAGTCCACAGGAAACTCCCCTGAACCCAATGGTGCTCTCATAATTATGGCTAAGGGTTTGGTTACCTCTTTGCTACCTCCCTTAATGTAATTAGATAGATCTCATCCACACTAGGTACCTTTCTTATGTTTCAATTCACAAAAGTCCTGCTTGTGTGTGAGTGACCAACCTACAACTTCCAGGCAATATCTGGAAAGTTAAAATTTCCCATTATAAGACATTCTGCTTTACTGGCCCAGTCTATTTCTCTCTCTACAGTTGTTTGTTGTACTTTTCAGAGTAATTAGGCAATAACATGCACTCCTAATCTCATTTTTGATTTCCCAGTGCTTATGTCACACCAACTGACTCAACATTGCACTCGTCACCCATGTTGACTGGATGCACTGCCTTAGATTTTGTGCTTCTTAACTAAGGGCATAATCCCTTCCCCTGGTAATGTCATTATGTCATTTCTACATCCCCTATATCTGAGTGACATCATGTCTGATATCCCAACAATGTTTTCATTTGATGACTTGATCAGCACTTCAAATTCATCAAATTTATTTACTATGCTCCTAACATTGGTGTACATGCAAGTATCCATGCACTTGGTCTTAATCTTAGTTACCCTAACACAGTCTGTTTATTTACTTGTTCCATGTTGGCTCATAGCAGGCTTTAAAATCCCCAGCACCTTGCTTTCCAAGCTGCTGGGAATCACTTCTGTGTACACCCCCCAAAGCTTGTAGTTTTCCGATTCATTTAACACTGTTTCGAAAGCATCAGCAAATGTTTTTGTACCCTTTCTATTTAAGTGTAGAAGCATTCCGTAAAATAGTCTCTCCTGTTAACAAGCACAGTGTCGATCCACTGGTGATATTCTGGCTTATGTTACCCATTTATGGACTAATTCAATGGAAAGGTTCGGTGAAACACAAGTAGTTGCTCTTGACATCTCAAAGGCTTTCGATCGTGTTTGGCATAAAGGTCTTCTAAACAAGCTTCCATCTTATGGTTTGCCAACTGTTTTTAGTAATTGGTAATCCAGATTTCTCTCTGATCGCTCACTGAGGGTGATGGTAGATGGCTCTCTGTCTTCTAACTTCTCCACTACTGCCAGTGTCCCCCAAGGTTCAGTTCTTTCTCCCACTGTTTTCCTCTTGTATATTAATGACCTTCTTCCATTGACTGGAAATCCTATCCATAGTTTTGCCGATGATAGCACATTGCATTCCACTTTCCATTTTGAGAAACCTTGTCCTGCTCAATCAGCTTCAACTTCTCGAAAATCTGCTACCAATTCCTTAAATGCCGATCTTCAGGTAATTCTCCAGTGGGGCAAAGACAACTTAGTTGATTTCAACCCTTCTTAAACCCAGTCTTGTCTTATATCTCACAAAAAGGATTCTTCTGCTCCTATGCTTATCTTTAGTGACACTCCGATTTCTAGGCAAAATGATATATCTCTTTTGGGGATTACCCTAACTTCTAATCTCTCTTGGCACATGCACATTACAAATATAGCTTCCTCTGTATCTAAAAAACTCTTTCTCTTTTGCTCTCAGTGTTACCTTTCTTCTAAACAGCTGCTCACTCTGTATGAATTGCAAATCCGCCCAGCCATGGAATATTGTTCCCACATCTGGGGTGGTGCCTCCAAAACCTCTCTCAGGCTTCTTGATTCCATTCAGAAGAGGGCAGTTAGGTTAATTAATGATTCATCTCTAACAGATTCTCTCCACCCGCTGTCTCATAGACGTAATGGTTCTGCTGCATGCCTCTTCTACAGATATTTCCATGGGCACTGTTCTTCTGAATTGGCTTCTATAATTCCCACTCTCTCTTTCAAAACAGTCTGAACACATGCCGCCACCAGCCAACATCCATTTACTGTCCAACTTCAAACTCACAGAACCAACTTTTCATCTTCCTCATTTATTCATTCAGCTGCTGTTTTCTGGAACAGTGGACTAACCTGCCTTCATACGTATTTCCTGAAAATTACAGTCTACAGAAGTTCAAGTCCAATGTCAACAAATATCTTCTTTCATCTTCTCAATCTCCAACCCAAGCACGGTACTAAGTACTATAAGTTCTAATTCCTCTCGTGTTTGGGGTTTACATTAAAAAAAAAAACAAAAAAAAAAAACAGACCACCCTTAGCAAAATTCTTCCCCCTCAGCCTTGCACAGTCTCATCAGGACAAAATTTATCGACAAGGCTCTCATCATACATTCCCTCCTATCATGTCTGGGTCGAATTGCAGACACTTTAATGTTTAACCCTAATTTGCCCTGTACTTAACAAGTACACAACATCAACAGCTTTTACCACTGCCAGACATTACCTGGGTCTGTTCCACCTATTCGTTTTGCACAATATATTTTCCGTTTACCCCCACAATAGAGTTACCAACAATGGTTGCATCCTGTAGGACCAGAGCATTCTGCCTTGGGATTTGCTGTTGTGTTGCCCGATGCACACGCGTGGGTTTGGCATTGAGTTGGGCAGCCGAGAGCTTGATGAGCCCTATTTTAATTCCTTTGAGAGCATTCAAGCTCTCATAAATGTCCATCAGAATGGTGAATTGGTGCCTAATTTCTACATACTATTTGTACCGAACACATCATCATTGGCTGTATAATGTCCTCGTCCAGAAATATATTTAAACATTGCACAAGTAGTACATTTCATTAGGCTGTACTTTGCTGCTTTAGTGTTGTGCATGATTTCCATTTAAATTCAATATAGTCAAGGATACTACACTAAACTAATGTACTTAAATGCAATAAATAACTCCACTCTATTCACCAGTTATGCAGAAACAATATATATTACTCTTCAAGTTTACATTACATCTGTTTCGCTATCAAGTTTACTTTATATATATTTTGCTATACCATTATGTTTGTACAGTTTTAAGTTAATTACAATAGAATAAAGACAGAAAATGAAGTGGACTGTGTGCTACCTGTATCTGAGTTCATTAAATGTTGAAAATAAATGTGGTTTTAAAAATTAAGGAACTCGGATATGGGTAGCACACAGTCCATTGCAGTTTCTTTCTTTGTTCCCCCCCCCCCTTTGTACTTTTCAATATGGCTGGCTCTAGTCATGTTTGTTAGCATTTATTTGCATTTTTAGAACCTTTTATTGTATTTTTAATAATTATTTTTAATCTGTTATGAAAACTGTGAACAGTCCAATTTTTTATATTGAAAGAATATACAGTAGACTCTCGATTTTCTGGGATAGATGGTAAAATAAAAATCCCAGATAATTGATTTCCTGGTTAATCCAAAAATACAGTAAGTTCGCGGCATATGTTCCAGGACTTTTTATGTAAGTCGAGTTTTACGTAACTAGGGAATGACTAATAAAATATTGCTCCTATATCCGTGATATGCCAAAATTACAAACACCCCATAATATCCTCAGAAGAATGAAGAAAAATAGTTATTTTTCAATTAGTTAGTTCATATTTTTTATATATTAGTGATATATAGAAAAATAGTTATATATATTTTAATTAGTTCAATTAAAAACTTGATCTGGGGACAGCAGTGAAGTTATTGGAGTGGTACATATGAAAAGAAAACATTAAAGGAAGAAATTGTACAGTAAAAACTGATATGTATTTCATAGCCTTGGTTATCATAGTTGACTTCATTGGTGCCAAACTCTTCACCGCTTCTCATATTCTGTCTTTTTCCTTTATTGTTGTGTTGACACTGACAAATCTAAATTCCGTGCGATACTTGTTCTTGTTTGACCATTTTCAGACATCCTTATTTTAATTTTCTGATCCGAATTGATCGCTTTTCTTTTTTTTTTTTTTTAAATAGATTTACTAGTAGCGCTGTCACTTATTCTCTTAGCCGGCACCATGATAACTGTCAAAATGAAATTTTATGTAAAGAATTTCACAGGGTTAAGGTGAAAATTATCACTATTATCACCCCACATGAGCTCACATTTTACTAAACACCTTTCTGGAGGTCACTACCATAAAACAGTTTGCACATTCTGGGTTATTGGGCTTTTCTGTTACTGCAATTCATTATAAACGGGTAGTAAACTTGATCATATTGCATTTGTGATAATACCGATAGCTGGAATTCTCTGGGATTTTACGTTATTATGGTGAAATGTGTGTTCCCTTTACTGAAATCTTCAGCCATATATAAAAAAAAAAAAAAAAAAAAAAAAAAAAACCTAAATAAATTTTAAAAATCTTTTCTTCATTTCTATTTTTAAGCTTGTGACTCCATATCCCGCTTGTGCAATTTGTGCCTGCCGTGATCGTCTTTATTGATTGCGTATTATTATTATTTTGTTTTAAATTTTACAATCTTAAAAAATAAAAAAATTGAGTGAAAAAAATTAACGTAAGTTCGAAGTTACGTAAGTCGAGGACTTACTACAGTTCAGTATATCCAAAAATGTTGGTGACCAAACCATACGCGATGTCGCGTATGGTTTGGTCACCAACATAATGGTTCATTAGAGATTTAACGGATGTGCCATTTTCAAACTTTTGAATAATTTAAAGTTTTTGTTTAATTGAAAGCGCAACTTGTTTGCGTTTACCCAACATTTTTGCAATTTCTAAGCAAAAAAAATTTTCGTTATTCCTGACATAAATAACAAAACAAAATTTTCTCTTTGCGGTGCGACGAAACAAAACAATTGAAGCAACGCACTTTGAGCATCGGGTGTGAAGACAGTGGGGGTTGCAAGATAATCTCCCAATGAAGACTTTATAATGCCCTGCTTGTCACTTATTTATAACTTGCAAAACATCTGTTTATACCTATTCTAGTTATTACTTGAATTTTATTTCTGGTTGATTTTTTTTTTTTTTTTTTTTTCAAATTTGGAGTCTTTAAGTGTTCTGGTTAAAACCGATCCCAGTAAATCGTGAGTCTGCTGTATTTGTAAATATATATTGTTTTTAAATTAAAAAAAAAAAAAAAAAAAAAACAACATGCATGGTTCTCTTGGGGCCATGCAGATTTTTTTCTTGTTTCAACTTGCCTCCCTTCATTGGGTGCTATGTAATTTGTTACTATGGGAAGAGGAATGCGTTGCTAAAGCTCATGCCTCCAAGAATAGCAGATTGTGTTGCTTATGAAGACAAAACTCCTGTATTCCCTCATTATTGGTGCTTGATTTGTTTATGTGAGAACCCCTTGTTTATACTCAATGAAAACAACTCTTATGTTCTTCATTATTTGTTTTCAAAATGCTTACATGAGCTGGCCTTCAACTATTTGAGCAGCCTCTAAAGCCCACGATGTTAGTTCACTGTCAAAATTGGACAGAAAGACCATGCTAATTTTAAACTCATATTTTTAATGAGTGCATATATGAGGTTTAATGAAAACATGTTATTTTATTTGTTTACAGCCAAACTTCGTTAACAAAACACTTAATCAAAATCAAAAGGAATTGTAATAACTGAGGAATACTGAAATTGACATTAAAGTCATTGTAGTAAAATTAAATAAAAAAATGTAAATAAAAAATTATTTATGTAAATAAATAATTTTTTATTTACATTTAACAATGGCCTATGTTGCATTTAAGGATCAGCCATGTCCATTTCTGGGTTAACCATTTTTTTTTGTCATGTTTTTTTTTTTCATCATAGTTTTCTGAAACAAAAACTTTCAAACATAAATAGCATTAGTAAATTAATAAGAGGAGTTTACCTCAATATAGTACGTGGAACACTTCCGTATGATACCCTCCAGAAATTAAAACGGAAAAAACGAAAAAATCGACAACTTACCGGTACATTAAAGTAAAATATAAATAATTAAAGTAAAATATAAATAATTAAATAATCAATTTAACACAATTCAAAACAATTAAAATTCAAATTAACGCAATTAAAAGAATCTAACGAAAATATTCAAAACGATTTTCCTTCCTGAAGCTGCCAATGCTTTTCGACCGACTGTCGTGATCACAGGAATGAAAATTCCTGTGATCACGACAGGAATTCCAATTTTCATTCCTGTGATCACGACAGTCGGTCGAAAAGCATTGGCAGCTTCAGGAAGGAAAATCGTTTTGAATATTTTCGTTAGATTCTTTTAATTGCGTTAATTTGAATTTTAATTGTTTTGAATTGTGTTAAATTGATTATTTAATTATTTATATTTTACTTTAATGTACCGGTAAGTTGTCGATTTTTTCGTTTTTTCCGTTTTAATTTCTGGAGGGTATCATACGGAAGTGTTCCACGTACTATATTGAGGTAAACTCCTCTTATTAATTTACTAATATTATTATCAACGTAGAACATATTGAGTATTACAGCTCTGATTCATACTATCTAAACATAAATAGCAAACAGACAACTTTCTCTAACAAAAATCAAATGAAAAATTGCTTTGTTAGGAGAATATTTTGTGTTTTACTGGATATGGGCAAATTTCCAAGAACAGGACAGGAGTACGCCGAGGAGCAAAGTTTTGAGAAAAAAGTGGAGAAATACCATCAGGACTTGGACTTTTCTTAGTATCAAGATTGTTCAGAATTCTTTTGACGGATGAACACAGTAGGCATTGAGTGGGAATGATAGGAGGTGGTTTACCAAGATCAACAGTTACAGGAGTTAGAAGAAAAGTTGGGTGCTAGTAAATTTGAAGAGGCCTCTGCAGTCAGGAACTCTATGATTCATCTATGATGCTACTAAAACACTGACTCAAATCAATAAAATGCCTTTATTAAAAAAAAAAAAAAAAAAACACTTACTGACAGTATAAACTGTATATTAAAATAATAATAAAATAAAATAAGATGGTATATAACAAGAATAAAATGTGATAAAATATAAAATTAAAAGCACTAAAAAGATGTTTAAAATCACTAAAAACCACTAAAACGGGAGCTTTTGGCAGCAGCAGCCACCTTCATCAGCAATAATGGTTGCAGGTTATCTGACAATCTATATATGTACACACATGTCCCAGCAGGACTGCGACACAAACTATGGCACCTGTTCATGGTCCACTTCTTGTGCGTTGGAACCGGAAATCGAATGAACCACTCTAAACCGTTCGTGTCTCCTTAGGATAAGGGCTTCAAAGAGTGGATGAATGTGACAGCCCTTATTCCTATTAAGAGCCTACCATAGCATCCAGACTCTCTTAAACTCTCTAGCCATTTCCGGTTTCAAAAGCCATGCGCTCTATCCACGATCACGGCTTCTTTAGCTGTAATGCGGCACCTCCGTAGCCAGGTGGGAAGGAGCAGCAGTGCGTAGCACACGCTTCTTGATTAGACCGGTGTTCGAGCCCGTCACCACCAAATACGGAGGATGCGGAAAGGTCATTCAGGGAATGACCACCGCATATCCCGGAGCAATATGGCCTTAGTTGCTAATGCTCCTAAAAACCAAATAACAACAACAACAACAACAACATAAATAGCTGTAATGCCATGCCCAGTTTCCCAGGCATGTTCAGCTATGGCCGAACCCAGGTAATTGGCTGTCTTGAGGGGTCTATCGTTTTACCCAGGCGATCACACAGCCTACGTTTCGTTTCCCCCACATAACACTCCCCACAATCTGGACACTCAATTTCATATACGACCTGACTAGTGTCATTACCTGCAATAAGATCTTTGATTGCGGACACTACTGTGTGCAGTCTCTGACCCAGCAGCTGCGCACAGCTTATCTTACACAAATGTAAAATACAGGAAATGGGTTCTTCTGCGGTGGCAACAGGTGTAAAAGCATCCCTGCGACTACTACTCATATCTCTTAAACACTCCTCAATAATGCTCTGGGGGTAAACACACTTACTAGGTCAGCCGTAACCTGTTTAGTCTCATCGTCCCTCTCCTCAGATGAAAAGCAGTGGGACACCACCCTTCCTATTAAGGCCTTAACCACACTATTTTTGTGGCAACCGGCCTGAGCAGTTTTAAAGTGTGTGCTTGGCCACAACACACAGGTTTTCTGTAAACCTTAGTTTTCAAGTGTCGGCCTTCTCTGTACACACACACACACACACACACACACACACACACACACACACACACACACACACACACACACACACACACACACACATTCGTTAACCTGAGTGACAAGGAGTTAACGAATGAACAGAAAGAATTATTAAGTCTTGGCCCCAATTTCAGTTTGGTTCCTCGTAGGCTCCCCATAGCGGATATAGCAATGGGTATAGAGAGGACTGTGGCCAGTCTACCTGAGGTCACAGCTAATGAGATCTGGATTAGGATGATGTGCGTGTTAGGTTCAGCACGCAAAGCCTCTTCCAATTTAACAGCTGCACAAAGAATTAGGGGAATTAAAACAAGATGATAATATTTTGGTGCTATGTGTGGACAGGGGTAGATCCACGATAGTGTTGAACAAAGATGATTATTAGGAAAATTATTAATTAGTTTATTAAATGATAGGTCTACGTATAGGATCATTCGTAGGAACTCCTGGGTGGGCTGGAACAATGAGCTAACAAATTAGTCCAGAGTTGGCTCAAGGCGGGAAAAATATCCAAGGAGGTTTCCTGGAGGTTGTGTGTGTCGGGCTGTTATTTGCCTACATTTTATGGCCTGCCTAAAGTGCACAAGGCTGAGGTACCTCTCAGGCCTACCGTGTCGTTTGTGGGCAGTCCGATACATGCACTATCCAGGTTTTTGGCTGAACTTGTATCCCCTCATAGTGGGGCACTCAGATTACACCATTAAAAACAGCATGGAATTTGTGCAGTTAGTCCGTGCTCAGGAGGTAGAAGAGGGTGAGATTATGGCATCTCGCCGTGTCATTTCTTTGTTCACATGTATACCCGTTGAACATGGCTTGGATTGTGTGCAGAAGGCTTTGAGTAAGGATGTTACTTTGAAGGATAGGACAACCCTAAGTGGTGACGACCTTTGTGAAGGTGTTAGTTTATGCTTATCTAGTACCACAGTGTTATTTCAAAATGTTATGTACCAGCAGGTCCGCGGAGTGGCCATGGGTTCACCTATTAGTGCAATTATAGCCAATTTAGCCCTGGAATAGTTCGAAGACAGGATGTTGGGAAGCTCTAGTCCACCCCCATTACGGATGTTGAAGAGGTATGTCGATGACACGTTCACGGTAATACAAAGAAGATATGAAACAGAAGTACTTAATTGGTTGAATAACGGTTTGCCCTATATTCAGTTTACCTCGGAAGTTGAGTGGGGGCCCTTCTGTTCCTAGATGTGTGTGTGTACAGAGAAGGCCGACACTTGAAAACTAAGGTTTACAGAAAATCTGTGTGTCGTGGCCAATACACACACTTTAAAACTGCTCAGGCTAATTTCCACAAAAATAGTGCGGTTAAGGCCTTAATGGGAAGGGTGGGGTCCCTCTGCTCTTCATCTGAGGAGAGGGACAACAAGACTAAACGGGTTACGACTGACCTAGTAATGTGTGGTTACCCCCAGAGCATTATTGAGGGGTGTTTAAGAGATATGAGTAGCAGTTGCAGAGATGCTGTTACACCTGTTGCCACTGCATATACTCCCTACTATCTGGGCACTTCAGAACCCATTTCTCGTATTTTATGTTCGTGTAAGATAAGCTGTGTGCAGCTGCCAGGTTGGAGACTACACACAGTAGTGTTCGCAATCAAAGATCCCATTGCGGGTAATGACACTAGTGGGGTCATATATGAAATTGAGCATCCAGATTGTGGGGAGTGTTATGTGGGAGAAACAAAATGCAGGCTGCGTGATCGCCTGAGGGGGGAACACGATAGGGCCCTCAAGACAGCCAATTACATGGGTTCAGCAGTAGCTGAACATGCCTGGGAAACTGGGCATGGCATTACAGTTAAAGAAGCCGTGATCACGGATAGAGTGCATGGCTTTTGGAACCGGAAAGGGCTAGAGTTTAAGGATATCTCTAGCATCTGGATGCAATAGTCTTAATAGGGATAAGGGCTGTCGCATTCATCCACTCTTTGAAGCCCTTATCCTAATCTTTATTTTATTGTTATTTTAATATATGGTTTATGCAGTCAGGATGTGTATTATTTTTATTTTTTTTTTAATAAAGGAATTTTATTGATTTGAGTCAGTGTTTTTAGTAGCATCATAGATAAATCTGTTTTATCTTTAGCTGAGGAAGCAACAGAACCATCAGGTTTCAAGAGAGGTGGGAGTATAAATGGACAAATCTTTCTGCCAGTAGCTGTGTCAAGAGACAAGAATGCTCAATTGCCATTGGACAAGAAGCAAGTTTTATACTTATAGCTTCTTCATAATCTAGTTTAAATGATTAATAACTATTTTACAATTGTTACAAGCTTTAGTGTAGGCCAAAAATGAATATAGAGGCATCAGAATAGAGCTAATTTATTTGACAGATTGGGTAGAGAGAGATTTTAAGTCAGAGAAGGTTAAAAAGAGGATATTCCAAAGTAGTAAGTCTTTGATAAGGAATATCAGAGTGGACATGCACAATACCATATTTGAAGCAAAAGGAACTTAGAGCAAATATTTAGGACTGAGATGAGAATGGTTGAGGCTACTGATAATTAGGATTCTGGCAGAAAAGTAAGTGGGGCCATATATATTTGTGAAATGAATGAGCAAGGTTTGGAGAGGTTCAGATCTTTTTGCAAGATAAGTTTGTACTATTAGTTTGACTATTCGTGATGCATTCAGTTGATAAAGTTAGGTGAGGACATGTTGACATGTATGAAGTGGTGAAATTTTTGGGTATTGTAATAATCTTCCTCCCCAATGCATACTCAGACTCCCTCTAGTAACCAGCTGTCAGAAGAGAGGCAGCAAGATTATACAGTAGCTGCTCTGAATGCCTCCTACAAAGTTACCAATAGGTTTGGTCCAGTGGACTGTCTAATGGCCAACCTGCAAAAACTGTTTTAAAAAACTGTTTACCCTCAATGTAAGAAAGATTGGATCTCCCCATCCATATGATCCCCATCATAACCTCAAAAGACATCAATCATATTGCATGATGGAACAGATGGGGGTTTAATAGAGTGTTGTGGGATGCAGGATTAACAGAGTGTGGCAACCAAACATGCATGGGTTTCATCACTTCAAGCCACCAATAAGCAAAGTGGTGGTGTTGCACTGGTTGATGAGCATTGTCTATCATCTAGAAACTGCCTAGAAAAAATATAAAAATACAAACTTTATCATTTTAATACTATAATTTTTAAACTTCTGGAAAACAGTATTTGTTGTTGATGTGAAGGTGTGTAACATTCATTCTCTTAACAAAATCAAATATGTAAATACAAAACAAAATACAAAATTTTATATACACTCGTGCGATATTTTCATCATATTGTAAGTTTGTAACTTAATGTGTAATCCATTCTCTCAATAAAGTTAAAATTACAAACACTAAACGAATTACAAATTTTAGAAACCTTTTCACAATTTTAGCATTTTTCTTTATATTATTTAATTTATTTTTTTAATGTGTGTATAAAGAGCTAAGTGATGACCCTGAATGAGCCTGCACTCATGCAATGATAATAAAAGAACTAGTGATTTTTTATCTGCACCTTACTGCAGCCAAACTGTCAGCATTGGAAGCATAAACTAGTGCCCTTGTAACCCTTTTATTATTTTTTCAGTGGGAGTTTACAATGTTTCATCATCCACTCCTTTGTGATGTAGAGGTCTAGTCCATTGTAATTGGACAGCTTGATGAATACTTTCTTGATTCATGGACACAACTTTCTCACAGATTTTGTATAGGTAATGGGGAGGATGCAATGAAAGGTCATAAATTGGCATTGCAGTGAAGCTGACCGGGCTAGTCGGGTGGGTAAAGTGCCTGCTTGGCAACACAAAGGTTGCAGGTTCGAATCCCGCCTTGGGCTTGGATCAGAGTAGAAAATGCAAAAACCTTGGGAGGTGCAATATGGCCACAGATGCACAAACGTGGATTATGGTGGTGCACAAACACATTCATTAGTGTCATGTCTTTTATTACTTCACTATTTGGATGTGCGAATATGTCATTTTATAAATGATGGTTGGCATTTCACTCGTATTTTACATGATTCTAGTAATAAGTATGTTGACTTTTGATCTCAACATTTATAAATTTAAATTTTTTTGTAAGTTCTTTGATTTTACATTTTTTATGAAAAGAAGTTCTGGAATGGTATTCTGGCAGAGTAAAAAAGCGCTGAGTATATGGAAAATTAAAGTTGATATTCTGTGGGATGGCACATCCAGCTTTAATCAAATATAAAGAAAAATGTAAATCATACAAAAGTGAGAACTAATTTCATATTAACTAATTTTGTGTTGTAATAGAAAAACAGTAATTTTTGTAAACATATGGTATATTTTTAGAGCTCTATGAATACTGTTTTTATAACATTGCCAAATTTTATAGAAATTACAAAAGTAATGGAGAAAAATGTTGCAAAATTGGCTGATTTATTTTTTTAAGTAGCAACTTACTTGCCTTATTTTGCTCAAATTGTAAAAAAATTTTCCATTTTACAAAATCATTTAAAATGACATAGGTTTTCTAGTTGATATAATGTGTCTCAAGCATTTAAAGATCATGATAAATCTGCTATGCAGATATAGATTGTCACAGTAAAAGAAATTTTTGCTCCAGGAGCAAAGCTAAAAAGTACTGCCCTCAAACTTTATTATAAAAATAATTTTCATTGTGCTAAACAGCCATATTGTATTTAGAATTATTGTATAAAAAATAAAATACAAACCATGCATAAGAAGTATAGTTTGAAAATAAATTTTAAAATGGTTTGCCCCCACTTCCAAGAGGTCTTGTACCTTAGTAGTAGTAATGGCAAATGATGCAAGAAAGCAAGCTTATATAGTATCCTCCAAAAAAAAAAAAAAAAAACTTCATTACCCATCCGCACTTTCCAAGAATTTGTCTAGTTCTCCATTGAATTTATTCAACCCATCCATTTCCACAATACCAGATGGAAGCCTGTTCCAACAATCAACCAAACTGCTGGCTGAAGGCAAATCGCCACATATCTATCCTGCAACCATCCTTTCTCAACTTGAATTTGTGCACCCTCATGTGTAGTCTCAGCAAGTGAAAGAATACTGTTAACATTTAGCTTATTCAAGGCTTTTAAAACCTCAATCAGATCTCTCCACAGGGGTTTGATAAACTACTGAGATGCTGCAATTTGCAGAACTGAAACCTTCCTAGCTAAGAGCACCCTTTGTTCCCTTCACCAATTTGGCTGCCCTTCTCTGCACCCGTTCCAGCAGATATATATCCTTCCTAAAGTGAGGACTCTAGACCTGTATACAGTACTTACAATTCAGCCTAACCATGGCCTTATACAAAGGGATAAATAACTCCCTATCTCTGCTAGCAAAGTTTCTGTATATCATTGAGAAAACCCCATGAGCTATCCTAACTGCATGACTGCACTCCTTAGAGAATTTCATGTCTGACTGCACAATTATTTCCAAGTCTTTTTCATTCTCCACTATCCTGAGTGTAGTACCACACAGTTATTCTGGGGTTACTGTAAGTAAGTAAGTAGTTTAATATCTATGGAATTAAAAAACTTTCATATTCTTTTTATTTCAGATGTAAAATTGGTGATCAAGACAAACCTTGGGTGCCTCACAAGTGTTATATTACTTGTATGACAAACCTTAGGAGGTGGTTAAATGTAAAACTCAAAGCGTTACCTTTTGCTGTCCTTATGGTTTGGCGAGATCCAACTAACCACATTAATGATTGCTACTTCTGTGTGATAAATATATCTAGTATGTCTAAAAAAAAGCAAACACGCTATAATATATCCAAATATACAAACTCCCTAGAGGTGAAGTCCTCAGTACAACTGTAAAGCCTGATGGTTCTTCCACCTTCACGTGGGAGGACTCTGTCCATAACATGCTAAATGCCCTCTTTCCAACAGATGATGCATAGCTAACTGAGGAGCAACTACAGATTGTTACCGCTAACGATTCTTATACAACAGAAAATACTGAAGAACCATTTACAAATGACGATCTAAAAGCTGCACTGGACAAAACTAAAGAAAAAAAACTCCTGGCAATGACCTCCTCGAGGTGGATGTTATCAAGAAATTTGCAACCTACTTCCCTAACACCATGCTCGCCACTTTCAACAGATGCCTAATGGAAGGCCACTTTCCTGCTATCTGGAAGGAGGCATGCCTTAAACTCATCTTGAAGAACCCAGACAAACCACCTGAAGAGCCAAAATCTTACAGGCCAATTGCTCTCTTGCCAGTCCTAGGCAAACTTCTAGAAAGGCTTCTCCTCAGCAGGTTGTCAAAATGCTACTCTAAAGAAAACCTCATTTCTCCACTTCAGTACGGTTTCAAAGCTGGTTGCAGCACTGAAGATGCTCTTCTTAAATTAATATCTACTGTTTCAAGCACTCAAGGCAAGTATGTGCTAGCCATCACAGTCGACTTTGCTGGAGCGTTTGATCGGCTGTGGTGGCCAAGTATTCTCAGAAGACTCCGACAAGCCAAAGCACCACTCAACCTTTATAGCTGTGTCAAGGAGTACCTGAGACACCACACTGTCCATGTTAGTACTAGGTACAAGTCTGTCACTAGCCAGGTCTCCCGAGGCTGTCCCCAGGGCTCGGTCCTGGGGCCTTTCTTTTGGTCCATCGTCCTGGACGAGTTCCTTGGGATGGACTTGGGGATGACTCAACCCCTTGCGTTTGCTGACGATTTGGTTTTGGTGGTGCATGGTGACACAAGAGCTGATTTAGAGGAGAGAGCAAATTGTGCACTAACTAAGCTCCAGGATTGGACAGCCATTCACCTACTAAAGATCTCGGGAGAGAAAACCAAATCTATATTGCTCAAGGCAACGCTCCAACTACGAAGACCACCGGTTATCAAAATTGACAACACCTCCATAAAATTATACCCAGAAATCAAGTATTTAGGAATCGTCTTAGATATGAAGCTAAATTTCCATCCTCACTTGAAATATATGTCACAGAAAATAAAAAAATACTCGGCCATGATCATCCGTATAAGCTGTGCAGACTGGGGCCTAAAGCGCCGGGCTCTGGCCCTCATCTATAATGCCATATTTGTGCCAATAGCTTGCTATGGAGCCTCAGTATGGTGTACTAGGGCCTCCCTCGACCAAAATCGCCGTAAACTAGACTCCATACAGTGTTCTATGCTCCTTGCCGTAACAAGGGCGTGCCGTACAGTAAGCACCCCAGCTCTGCAGGTGCTAGCTGGATGTATACCCCTACACCTAGAAGTAATAAGAAGAGGATTATATCAACGATTGAAGAAGAGTATTCCCACCGAAACAGCAGGCATCACTCTTAACCTTGATAACAACCCCAAACAGGAAAGGAAGAGAATCTCTGAAATTATGTACAGGACCTGGCAAGAGACATGGGACACCACCAACAAAGGATTGATAACCAAAAAGTTCATTCCCTCTGTGAACCTCATCAGTCCAAAGCCTCCTCCCCGGTACTCACCAGGCCTCCATACTACATTTCTATTTACAGGCCACGGACCCTTTAAAGCGAAGCTAACATCCCTAGGCATAGAAGAAGATCCACTGTGTCACTGCGGGGCTGAAGAAACGTGGGATCACGTGATGTATGATTGCCATGAATATGACGAGTTCCGGCTAAGGTTTGCCACTAAAATGCAAGAAAATCCCCGGAATTGTGAGCACCTGATTATAATGGACGAGCAGCGCTATGCCGCCTTTACAGAGTTTGCGCAGTCTGTCTTCACTGCTAGACGGGTTAGGCACCCAAACACCACCCATTGAAGGACAAAGTAAGAAACTTCCTGGATAGAACAGTCCTCTCAGGAGAAGGAAAAAAAAAAAAAAAAAAAAAAAACCACTCCTTCCTTCTTTTGTCCCAGGAGTGACAGAACCTACACCAGCAGCTGCCTTTAGGCCTCCCTAGCCATGCTCCCTTGCGTGGTCCTTTGCCTCCACTCCCTGGCGGGAGGGGGAGTTCATCCCTGGTGTCCTCCCCCTCGCCACCCCTCTTTTTCACTCTGGTGGGGCATGGGCCTGCTCCACTGACTTGGGGTCATCTTCCCTATGGACCCTGTATCTCTGTCTTTTCCCCCCAGTCTTCAGTCTCCCTCCCCTTCTCTAACTTACAACTAGTGTCTGAATCAACTCCAAATTGTTTGAGCCCTACATCCAAAAACTTAACAACATCAAATCACCCAAATAGTACTCCCTTTGTTTTTGGCTGACCCCTATCTATAGTGTGTTTTTTTTCTTTTTTTTTTTTAGGTCCTTGCCACTGAAATCCCAGGAAATTAGGTGGCAGGACCTGCCAGAGTAAATAACTAAGTAGTGTACCTGGTCTGCCTCCACGGGGCGGAGTGGGGCAACGTTGGGTCCCATTAGGGGCCCAGCGGCTAAATGACCAGATGAACAATGGTACACGACACTACACAAATACAAAATCCATATACTTTTAAACCTCTGGCATTGACAGTGTTCTGTTTCACACCCACAATGTATAGCACGCGGAGATGGGGGAAACCCCTGGTGCCGTTTGACACTAAACACACTCTACTCTACTCTACTCTATATCCAAATATACCTTCTACAATTTCGCCCGTTCCACAAAGTGATGATTTGTCACTACCAGTGCCCCCCAAAACTTGGAATAATAGTAGTGGGGAAGATAGTGATCAAGTTAAGTTGAGGCTTCCCCAGAAGCCTCCACTTCACAAGATATCGACTATCAGCCAGTAAGTTTAAGTAGTGAGGTACATTTAGTCATACAAGATGAGTTGAACGATTTTCTAGTTGATATAAAAATGTGACTCCGAAAAAAAAAAAAAAAGGTTCTAGGTTACAACAGTGGAATATGATTGCAGCAGGAATAAAGATTTCAGTGTTTCGAAAAAGATATCAAAAGTTTTCGAAATGTGTTGCTACAGAGGACAGTATGTATTTTTGCAAAGACATTATTGGACTTCTGAAAGAACTAGGTAGTAGTAGTAGTAGTATTGGCTGATTGAGTAGACCGGGGTTCAAGCCCCTGACTGCTGAATACGGTCGATCTGCCAACCCGCACTGGACCAGCATGGCAGATTATGGTCCATTTCCCTCAACATGAATTGTTGAGGAGGCTTCCATCCTGCAGTGGGTTGATAATGGCTGCCCTTTTTAGTAGTAGTGGATGGTTTACATATGCAAGTGTATGAGCTTATGCAGCATCAGCCAAAAAAAAAAAAAAAAAAAAAAAAGAAAATCACACCATTCCCTCCAAATGCCTGTCCAGTTCCTTCTTAAATTTATTTAACCTATCAACTTCTACGACAGATGGAAGTTTGTTCCAGCAATTAACCACCCGCTGGCTAAAGGTAAATTTCCGCACATCTATTCTACATCTATCTTTTCTTAATTTGAATTTATGCCCCCTTAGGTTCGTAATCTGAACAAGTGGAAGGATCCCATCAGAATTCAGCGTGCTCAACCCATTCAAGGCCTTATACACCTCAATCAGATCACTGTGCAGGTGCCTAGTCTCCAGCCACTGCAATTTGCTGGCCGACCGGGCTAGCCGGGTAGGCAAAGTGCCTGCCTGGCAACCCAAAGGTCGCGGGTTCGATTCCCGCCTCGGGCTTGGATCAAAGTACTGCAAAAAACCTTAGGAGGTGCATTATGGCCACAGAAGTCTATGCGCCAACAACTACCAAAAAAAAAAAAAAAAAACTGCAATTTGCAGAACTAAAGCCTCTCTTGGTAAGAGGATCCCTTCTCTGTACACGCTCAAGCAAATATACATCTTTCCTAAAATGAGGCCTCCAGACCTGTACACAGTACTCAAGGCGTGGCCTGACCATTGCCTTATACAGAGGGACAATCACCTCCTTTTCCCTGCTAGCAAAATTCCTATATATCATTGACAAAATCCCATGACCTGCCCTGGCAGCCTGTCTGCATTGCTCAGAAAACTTCATATCTGACTGCACAATTACTCCCAGGTCTTTTTCATTTTCTACTATTTTAAGTGTAGTACCACAGTTGGTACATTTCTCTGGGGTTACTTCTACCTATATGCAGTACTTTGCATTTGTCAAGGTTAAACTTTAGTTGCCACTTCTTAGCCCATCTACCCAAATTATCTAGTTCCTGTTGCAGTAGCACACTGCCATTACTGTCATTAACAACCCATGCCAACCTTTGTATCATTTGCAGACTTCGACACTAAGCCTGATATACCTTCATCAATATCATTGATAAATATACAAAACAACAGAGGACCCAACACGGAACCCCGTGGGACTCCACTAATAACATTAGTCCACGAAGAGCAGCACCCATTAATTACCATCCTCTGTCTTCTCCCACTCAACCATCCTTTTATCCATTGTAGCAACTTACCCTTAATACCATTCTGGTCCAATTTGTACAATAGTCTTCCATGCGCTATAGTGTCAAAAGCTTTCCTGAAATCCAAATATATGATATCAAAATTATTTTTTGCATCCGGTTCCTTTGTAGCCACATCATAATATCCTATCAAATTTGTCAGACAAGACTTTCCCTTAACAAACCCATGCTGTGTCTGAATTATTGCTGCTGTCTTGTCTAGATGATCCTGCAATGCATCTTTAACCAGTGACTCCATTATTTTACCAGGAACAGAAGTTAAACTAACTGGTCTGTAATTATTCGTGTAACCCTTCGATCCCCCTTTGTGAATTGGTGATACATTTGCACATCTCCAGTCCATGGGGACTTCCCCTGCAAGGATTCTCTCATAATTATGGCTAAGGGTTTGCTTAGTTGCTTTGCCGCTGCCTCTAATATAACTGGATAGATCCCATCCACCTCAGGTGCTTTTCTTATGTTTAACTTCAACAGTTTCTCCTACACTTAGCTCTCAGTTATTTCAAAATCATTAAGTACCCTGCTACAATTTAATAACCTTCTGCCACTTTCAAACCTTAATAATTCCTCATGTGTGAATGTAGATGCAAAATACTCATTCAGTTTGTTGCTATCTGAGCAGGATCATCAACAGTGGAACCATCGATATCAAGTGGACCAATCAGATTCATCCCCTTCCTTTTAGAGTTTATGTAAGTAAAGAAATCTTTGCTGTTTTTCTTAGCATCTTTTGCCAAAGATTTCTCGTGATCTGCCTTCGCCCGCCTAACCTCCTTTGTGACCTGATTACAGACTAGCTTATATCTGCCATAGGCTTCTGAGTCGCTTGATAATTTATATGCATCCCATGCATTTTTCTTCTCTGTCACGAGTCTCATTAGTTCATTTGATAACCATTTAGGCTTAAACCTTGAACAATATTTCTTAATAGGTATGAAACTTTTAGTAACATACACGATTAATTCCTTGAATGCTTCCCACTTAGAATTTACTGTTGGTAACATTGTCAGTTGATCCCACTGTACAGAATTTAAAAACTGTCTGAGACCACCGTATTCACTTTTATGGAAGCAAAAACCCTTTCCTTTACCCCTGATGGTAATTATATCTTTAAGTAAATCCCACGTCAGTACACTGTGATCACTGCCACCTAGTGGTTCCTTTATCTGCAAATTCTTAATACACGAATGATCACTGCTGATAATCAGATCAAGGGTATTACCCTCTCTGGTTGCCTCTTGAACATGCTGCTGCAGAAAACAGTCATCCAATAAATCCCAAAAAGTCTTACTAGTGTGTGAGTGACCAAACCACAAGTTCCAGTCAATATCTGGGAAGTTAAAATTCCCCATTATAAGACATTCTGATTTACTAGCCCACTCTATTTCTCTGTAAAATTGTTCATTGTACTCATTTGAGTCATTAGGCGTATAACACACTCGTATTCTTATTTTTGCTTGCAGCGCTTATGTCACACCAAACTGACTCAGCAGTGCACTGTTCATCTATATCAACTGGATGCACTCCTTTTGATTTTATGTTTTTCTTAATTAACAGCATAACACCTCCTCCCTTCCTATCCTGTCTATCCTTTCTGTACACATTGTACTCCCAAAATTCCAGTTCTGCATTCCTTATATCTGTGTGATACCACGTCTCTGCTATCCCAACAATATCCGCCTTTGATGTCAGATATTGTTGGCGGTTGGGGGAGGGGGGGTTCGCAAAATATTGTTGTTGTTTGGGTTTGTGGGACAGCCATGCAACAGAAGAACATTATGTTATGGAACATTGGGACAAGCAGGATGACTTAATAACAGGACATTGTAATGTAAAATATATTCCTTTAGTGCAATCAAACAAGTTCTTCTTCCACCCGTGCTCATCAAACTTGGATGATTGAAAAATTTCGTGAAGGGACTAGATAAAGAAGGTAATAGATATGCATACTTGAGAAGTGTGTTTCCCAATTTAACATATGCCAAACTTAAGGAAGGAATTTTCATAGGACTTCAAATTAGGAAACTCCTGAAAGACTGTCTGAAACCCAGTTAAAGGAGGTGGAATTGGCAGCTTGGCGATCATTTAAGATGAGGTACATGGTTTTTTGGGTAATAGGAAAGAAAAAAACTGAAATGTTGGTGTCTAATTTACTCAAGTGCTACAAAAAAATGGCTGTCAAATGTGAAAATATATTTTCTTCATTCCCATCTCGAATCTTCCCCCGAAAATCTGGGAGATGTGAGTGATGAACAAGGGGAGTGGTGTCATCAAGATATTTCCACGATGGAAAAGTGGTACCAAGGTTAAAGGGATCCTGTATTGATGGGGGATTACTGCTGGTTCCTTTTTAGCATTAGCATTAGTAGAGGCATTTGATGCAAGAAAGCAAGCTTATGCAGCATCAGCCAAAAAAAAAAAAAAAAAAAAAAAAACACTCCCACTTCACCCCTCTGTTCGTTCAAAATACCTGTCCAGCTGAGCCTTAAACTTATTTAGGCTATCAACTTCCACGACAAGGGATGGAAGTCTGTTCCACCAACCAACCACTCGCTGGCTAAAGCCAAATTTCCCACGTCTATCCTACATCTGTCTTTCCTCAATTTGAATTTATGCCCTCTCAGGTGATTATTCTGAGCGAGAGGAAGTATCCCATCAGCATTGAGCATGCTCAAACCATTCAACGCTTTATACACCTCTATCAGATCACCTCGCTGGTGCCTAGTCTCCAGACACTGTAATTTGCAAATCTTAAGCCTTTCTTTGTAAGAGCACCCCTTTGTTCCATTCACTAAACTTGTTGCCCTTCTCTGTACTCGTTCCAGCAGCTCTACATCCTTCTTGAAATGAGGCCTCCAGGCCTGTATACAGTACTCTAGGTGTGGCCTGACCATTGCCTTATACAAGGGAATAATCACCTCCTTATCCCTGCTAGAAAATTTCCTATATATCATTGACAATACACCATGAGCTACTCTTGCAGCCCGTCTGCACTGCTCGGAGAACTTTATATCTGCCTGCACAACCACCCCCAGGTCCCTATCATTCTCTACCACTGTCAGTGTAATACCGCAGAGTTGATACATTGCTCTGGGGTTGCTGTTTCCCATGTGTAGTACTTTACATTTGTCAATGTTAAACTTCATTTGCCACCTCTCAGCCCATCTGCTCAACCTTTCCAGATCCTGTTGCAGCAGCATAGTGTCAGTAGCGTCCTTGACAACCCTGCCTACCTTTGTATCGTCTGCAAACTTCGACATTAAGCTTGATATACCATCATCAATATCATTTATGAATACAGAAAACAATGGACCCAACACCGAGCCCTGAGGGACTCCACTAATAACATTAGTCCACGACGAGCAGTGTCCATTGATTACCACTCTCTGTCTTCTCCCCCTCAGCCACCCCTTTACCCACAGCAGCAATTTGCCTCCAATGTTACACTGCTCCAATTTGTGCAGCAGTCTTCCATGTGCAACAGTATCAAAAGCCTTTCTAAGATCCAAGTATATAATATCAAAGTTATTCCCTGCATCCAGTTCCTTTGTGACTCCATCATAGTATCCAATCAAATTGGTCAGGCAAGACTTCCCCTTAACAAAACCATGCTGTGTCCGAGCTATAACTGAAGTCTTGTCTAAATGATCCTGCAGTGCTTCTTTAACTAGTGCCTCCATTAATTTTCCTGGAACAGAGGTTAAACTCACAGGTCTATAATTGCTTGTGTCAGCTTTTGATCCTGCTTTGTGAATTGGGGTCACATTTGCACATCTCCAGTCTATGGGTACCTCCCCTGAGTCCAAGGAAGCTCTCATAATTATGTCTAAGGGTTTGCTTACTTCCTTTGCTGCCTCCTTTAATATAACTGGATAGATCCCATTCACGCCAGGTGCCTTTCTTGTGTTTATCTTCAACAATTTCTCCTCCACTTTACTCTCAGTTATTACAAGATTCTCTAGCTTACTGCTAGAGTTGAATACACCTCTGGCTTTCCCCTCGCTAAATAACTCCTCATGTGTGAATGTCGATGCAAAATATTCATTTATTTGTTAGCTACCTGAGCAGGATCATCAACAGTTGACCCATCGATATCAAGTGGACCAATCTGATTCCTCCCCTTCCTTCTAGAGTTTACATAAGTAAAGAACTCTTTGCTGTTTTTCTCTGCATCCCTTGCCAAAGATTTCTCGTAATCTGCCTTCGCCTGCCTAACCTCCTTTGTAACTTGGTTACAGATCAACTTGTATCTATCATAGGCTTCTCTGTCATGTGTTAATTTGTATGTATCCCATGCATGTTTCTTCTCTGCCATATGCCTCATCAGTTCATCTGACATCCATTTAGGCCTAAACCTTGAACAGTATTTCTTAGTTGGTATGTAAAGTCTAGTAGCTTCCAAGATAAGTTATTTGAATGCTTCCCATTTTGCATTTACTGTCGGTAAATATTTGTTTGTTAGCTACCTGAGCAGGATCAGGTAGCTAACAAACAAATATTTGAGTGGGACCAACTGATGATGTTGGTAACATCATCAGTTGGTCCCACTGTATAGAATTTAAATACTGTCTCAGTCCATCGTAGTCGCCTTTACGAAAGCAATAACCCTTCCCTTTACCCCTAATGGTAGTTACCTCTTTGAGTAAATCCCACTTCAGCACACTGTGATCACTGCCACCTAGTGGTTCATTTATCTGCAGATTCTTAATGCATGAAGAATCACTGCTGATAATCAAATCAAGAGTATTCCTCCCTCTAGTTGCCTGTGAGGAAGAATAAGCAGGAATATAAGAGAAAATCCCTTAGTACTTGCTAACAAGCCCACGTATTCATTTGTTCCATGATAATTCACAATAGAGCCTGAAATCCCAGACACTTTGCTTTCCAGACTTCTACATATACTAATAATAGCAATGCAAGAATCACTTTCACCTCTGCCTGTAGCTCTAGTTAAACTATTAGTCTGTGTATTCCCCCCCCCCAAGCTAGCAGTTTTCCTAACCACCAATCACTTCCTCGATAGCATTGGCAAATAATCTTGCACCCCTTCTATTCAAGTGTATCTCATCCCATATGTTATCTTGCTTGGTGACCTTTCATGATTTTGACACCACCAGTGATCTGATCACATCATATGAAGAGGAATAAATAGCAATACAGTAATCATTTTATAAATGTTGTGTTATATTCATGAATTATATTCATTTCCTTCTCCAGTCATTAAATATGTGCTGTTTTAAATTTATCATTAGTCTCATATATTTACTTTATTCTTTGCACTCAGTGAAGAATTATCCTCTGTCAAAGCAGATTATCTTCTCCTCACAGTGGCTCTCATTGTTACTGCATCACACTTTGTAATTCCTCATCTTCAAAAAAAGGTTTGTGTGAACAGTTTTAAAGATTTTATTTTTTAGTTTTGAAATATTAATAAGAGTAAGAAACAATGTGTGCATGTTATTGAGAGATAGATAGTGTTAACTGAAATGTCTTCTGTAGATTGATTTTTCTGTGTATTTTGTGTGGCTACCAAAATAAAACAACAGCTTTATGAGGATGGTTCATAATAATCATGTTGAATGCCAGTAAACAATAGGAATTGGCAGAGGAATAAGTAACCTGCTCAACTATACTTCAAAGCTGAGCATTTTATTAATTCCCTTTGGATAGTTTCTGTTATCACTAAGAGTGTATTAAAATGCCTAGTAGATAAAAGTAGGTATATTACAGTACAAGTTTTTGAAGGGATCATATTAAACACTTCCTAGAGAAGAATACTTCTTGAGTATAAAATGAAAATTAATGTTTTTTAACGTACATAATGTTGCAAGATGGTGCTGTCTATTTAACTTTTCATGCAACTATACCAGTGCCTATTTTAAAAATTTAGTGAATTTCTAATGAGCATTCACCAACAGATATACAAAAAATACCCAGTATTCCTTCATGAACAAATTTTTTTTGCAATTTATTGGCCTAAACATCCATAGTCTGTGATTTCTGAACATAATATATGAACTGGTAATTGTCATTAAGTATTAAAAAAACAATGAAGAGATTGTTTTTTGTTTCTTATCTGTTTGATATGAAGTATTAACATTGGTATGAACATTAAACAATATATTCATATGGAGTAAGGAACTTTTACTGCACAAACAAAAAAAAAAAATAAAATAAAAAAAACCTATCCATTTCTCTCTTCACCTAGATGCTAATCCAGCTAACTTTTCAGTTTCTCCAAGCTGTCAGTCTAATGGAACAAGTTGCCTGGAGGCAACTTGTTCCAGTAATTAACAATTTGCTGACCAGAAGAAAGTTTCTGCAGTCCAGTCTATCCCTGTATTTTAATTTTTGTCCCCCAGTCATTTATAACTGGGAAAATTTCACCTTCATTTGTTTTACTATCCCTCTCTTATAGACCTCCATCAGATTCCTTCTTAGGCGCAGGTTACCAAGTTCTGTAGTCCACGTGTTCAAAATCTTTTCTCATATGGACACAATTTTGCCAATCTCATTAAGCATTGATGCCCATCTTTGGAACTTTCAAAACAAAAGCTGAATGTCATTTTTAGATCTCATTTCCATACCTGGACACAGTATTCATAGTGTGGTCTCATTTTATAATTTTATTATAGTATGAGATTATGATCTCCCTGTCTCTAGCAGTGTTTGATAAATCTCTGGTCTACACCAATCTATGCTGCACAGAAAACTTGATGTCCCTGAATCACAGGCCCTAAATTTCTCTCTTTTGTCCTCTGCTCATTTAAATTCAAGAATTCTTAGTGTGTGTTATTTTGGGATTGTTATTTTTCAAGTATAAACCTTGAATTTTGTAGCGCTAAAAATTGCTACTTTTCTGCATGTCATCCTTGCATTTTATCCAAGTCATCCTGAAGGAGTACTGCTTGATACTGGTCATTAACTACTCTTCCCATTCTCACATCAACTGCAAATTTGGTATCACAGCCTGGGTCTGTTTGTTATTTAAGAAAATCAGAAATATTCGACCAGTACTAATCCTTGAGGAAACACCCACCTCTAATGTTAGCCCAGTTTGAACATTTCCCATTAATCATAATTCTGTATCTCTTGCTCTGCAGCCACCTTGCGATCTCTCTTAGAATGTTACCTGTGTTCCAATATGGTTCCGCTTATGTAATAACTCTCATGCAGTACAAAATCAAATGTTTTGCTAAATTCTAAATAAACAGTGTCAAAATTATCTCCTATATCCAACTCATGAGTGACTGTCAAAATAGCTTCCTAGATTGATTAAACAAAACTTTCCTTTTACAAAACTTTTTAGTGTTTTCTTCGGCATTCCATTCCATTCTATCCAAATGTTCCTATATTGCAATATTTATCATTGCTTTCATGATTTTTCCTTCACTGAAATCAGACTGATTAATCTGTAGTTTCATGTCATTCTTAGAAATATCGGCACTTCTCCAATTCAAAGGAATCCCCTGTGAGTCTAATGATGTCCTCATAATTAATCTTAATGGTTTGTTGCACTCTTTTGCCACCTCCCTTGAAATTACTGGTTATGTGCTGTCACTCTCAGGAGCCTTACTTGCCTTTAGGCTTGAAAGTTTTTCTGATAAACAACCTGTAATTTCAATATCAGCAACTTCATACTGATTAGCTTCTTTTACAGATTCTCCTTGCCATGAAAAATCTTTGTTCTGTAAAGATGAATGCAAAGTACCCATTCATTTTGTCAGAATTTACTGTTCTGAAGAAATGAATGGATATTTTGCACAGATGTGCTTTGTATGTCTTTGTGCATTTGTACTTTGCACAGATGCACTGTGTACTTTGAACAGATGTGTTATCCAAGATTTTCCTGTATCCATTACCTAAAAGGTCTGATCTGATTCTTTTTTTTTTTTTTCTTCTTTATATTCACATATAAGAACTTCTTATTCCCTATTATTTGTCCACCTTGCCCGTGATTTCTCATAATCACCCATTACCTTTTCTGTGGTGTTATTACAGATCAACTTATAGCCACTGTAGGCTTAAATGCTTCTTATTGCTCTAACTCTTCCATACAATCTTTTTCTGCTCTACTAAATGGGCCAGCTCCATCCATCTTGGCATCCTCATTCTATATTATCTTAATGGTATTTATGCATTCATGGCTTCTGTGACTACTGTTTTAGAGGTCGTCCATAATTCCTCTGTATTTGTCTTTGGTTGTACAATTGCTAATAGAAGTAATGTAGAATATTAAACTGTCATCGGTCTCTCTCTCTCACATCCAACTTTGAATTTCAGAATAACTCCCTGCTAAGAATTTTTGTGCCGTCAGTCCTGTGTTGCTATCTGACCTATGATGATTAGGTTGGAGTATTCATGTCCCTAGTATTTATCTTAAATGTACTGATATTAGTGGCAAACGATTCAAGAAAGCAAGCTTATACATTATACTTGAGTGGTCAGGAATGAGAGTGCAGTAGTAGCGTCAGGCAAAAAAAAAATATCAAAGAAACTTTGCATACCATCAGTCCATTCCCCTTTAATAATTTTTCTAGTTCTTCCTTGAATTTATTCAAACTATCCACTTCTACAATACAATACAAAAAAGTTCTTGTTTATACTCTAGCATGACCACCAGGTCAAAAAAGTTCACAGTAAATCATGTATGCATCTAAGACTGTGCTACTACTACACTTTCATTCCTGAACACTCGGGTATGTCAGATGCCACACTGAAGTTTTTTCCATCAATCAGTTACTCTTTGGTTGAAGGTAAACTTCCACATATCTATCCTGCAACCATTGTTCTTCAGTTTTAATTTATCTTCACTCCAATCTAGAGCAAGAGGAAGGATTCCATTGGCATTGAGCTTACTCAATGCATTCAAAGCCTTAAATTCCTCAATCAAATCTTGTCATGCCTATCTAGATTTTCTGGATTAGCAGAATTGATGCAATTTACTGGTAAGATTACCTTTTTGTTTGTTCTTTTCACTAATCTCATTGTTTTTCTCTGTATCCATTCAAATAGATTCGCATCCTTCCTAAAATGAGGCTTCCAGATTTGTATGCAGTACTCAAGATGTGGCCTAACTGTACTTTATACAGTGGGATAATTGCTTCTTATCCTTGCTGGCAAATTTCCTGTATATCACTGAAAAAACCCCATGAGCTGTCCAGGTAGCATATCTGCACTGTTGAGAAGAACATTAATCTGGGATTACTGCATGCATTTTACTTTCCTTATTCGAATTTTCCATCCCTAGTGTCTGAGTGGCACCATATCTCTGATATCCTTAGAATATCTGCATTTGATGACTTCACTGTATTTCAAATTCATTAAAGTAAATTGAAATCACCCATAACAAGATAGTCAGTTGACTGTTTTGTTATGGGTGATTTCATTTAGAATTAGCATTAGCAATAGCACATAATGCAAGAAAACAAGCTTATATAGCATCAGCCAAAAAAAAAAAAAAAAAAAAAAAGCATACATACACACACGCCCTTCTCATTTCACGCA